>NC_044389.1:37134497-37464601 GCF_006542625.1 Nomascus leucogenys
GGCATGTGCCTGTAGTCCCAGCTACTTGAGAGGCTGAGGTGAGAGGATCACCTGAGCCTGAGGAGGTTGAGACTGCAGTGAGCCATGATCCATGCCACTGCACTCCAGCATGGGGGACAGAGTGAGGCTCTGTCAAAAAGGAAAGAAAGAAAAAAGAAAAAGAAAGAAAGAGAAAGAAAGGGAAAGAAAGGGAAAGAAAGAAAGAGAGAGAAAGAGGAAGGAGGGAAGGAAGGAAGGTAGGTAGGTAGGAGGGAAGGAAGGAAGGAAGGAATGGAGGGACGGAAGGAAGGAAGGAAAGAAAAAAGAAAAGAAAAAGGAACGAAGGAAGGAAAGAAATAAGAAATATGTGTATACATTGCTTAAGAAATGGTTTTTAGAGTTGAGACATATAGCCATTTCGTTCACAGAGATTCACAGAAATTCACACAATTTATAATCTTGGCTCTCATTTTCTTGCTAAATTTCTCGATTTTCCTTTTTCTTGATTTTTCCCCTTTTGCTTTATTGTAAGCAAGACAGAAATCACTTTTTTTCTGATAATCTGAAGTGCTGTCAGCTCCTGAGAGGGCAACTGATTGATTCCATTCCTTTTAGGTATTGAAAAATTAATTAAGATTAAGTTAATTGTATAAAGCTTGGATTTCTCTGTAAATTATTATCCCACCTGTAGTATATAGTATTAAATACTGATTAATAGAAGTCTGAATAAGGTTTTTATAATATACTATGAGAAATTGAAATTTCACTTCAAAGACTTTAGCTCGTGATTATGTAAGAAAGCATGTGTTTTATGTTGTTGGTGATATATAAAATGTATCATACAGAAGACAGATTCTCTAACACATTATTGCAAAGATAATCACCAAATATCTCAATTCATAAGACAGCAAGATTCATGTTAGGAATTGGGAGATTTTCCAAAATACTATTTGTGGCAGACGTTAAAAGATCGAAAGGATAAAGACAGATATCTGGATTAGCCATCATGAAAAGGTGACTTCTGCTCTTGCAGAGGCATTTTCCTTAAGATGGTGTTTTTAAAGCTTCAAGGATTTGGGACAGTGATGATGGTAATATCAGACTCATGGGTAGCATTCTTTGTAGTAATAAAGTTTTCATAATTAGCACTTTTTTCATAACTCCTTGAACATCAGCTATTTATAGTCAAAGAAGATAGATGAAGGAACCTCAAGAAGAACCACAAGTACATTTTCAGATAACAAGCTAAATGGATTACTATAACCTATGTCTCTGCTGTTCTTTTTTTTTAATACCTAGAATTTCAATATCTGTTATGCCTGGAGTACCATTGAGTGGCTCACTAATTTGATCAAAAGTGGAACAAAAGATTAGTAGTAGAAAGAAGGCGTTAAATGAAAATGATCTCTAAAATCCCATTTACCTATAACATTCTTTGCTTCACATGCATTCTGCTTCTAAAATGACTTTTAACCTTGGAGACATGAGGCCAGTGTTGTTCTGAAAAGGCATTGCTAAAAACAGTCACTCTGTTAAACTGCCGAGTAAATCCATGCTATTTATTCCGGAGGTTCCCTGGGAGTCATTACAATGCACTAAGAGATTTTTTATTCATTGACCTAATCAAGAGCAGTTGAAAGTAGAAGTTATGTTTTCCAAAAGGTGCCCTTATCCATGACTGAAGAATACGAGCTTGATAAATTAATGAGTAGAATTTTTGGTTGACTGTCATAAAAGTAACACAGAGGTCAGAATATAAAATACTCTGAAGGAATTTTTGTTTCTGTTGTTTTTAAACCCACGTGGTGGATTCCAAGATTCATTCTCTAACAACTAACTTCTTTTCCAAAGTGTGTCACACACCAACAAGTGAGGTTGGATGACTGCATAGAATGAAAGACACTGGGGTTATCCAATGGTGAGAGAAAATTACTCTCTGGCCTAAACAAGTGAGAGAGAGAAGTTAAAGAGGAAAAGGAAAATGCTGATAAAAGTAATTAGGTCTACGTTTCTTTGGGGCCGAGGGAAGAATGTTCATGATTTTTATGCTGCAATAGTTACTTTGTAGTCTATGGCCTTCTGAAGGTAAAAAGTGAAGATACTACAGGCGAACTCACCAGAAGGGAAACTAATGTTCATAGAACGAGTGATGATCATTCAACTGAGGTAACCCTGAAACGTAATGTTGGGATATTTCCTGTGTTAGTCTACTAGTATTGCTGTAACAATTACCACAAACTGGGTTACTTCAAGAGAAAATTTTTCTCTCACAGTTCTGGAGGCCAGAGTCCACAATCAAGATGTAAGCAAGTTGCTTCTTTCTGGAGTCTCTCAGGAAGAATCTGTCCCACAACCTCTCTCGTAGTTTCTGGTGGTTACTGAAAATTCTTGGCATTTCTTGCCTTGCAGTTGCATCGCGCCAGTCTCCCCCTCTATCATCTTCCCTCTGTGTGTTTTACACACAGCTTTCTTCTCTGTGTGTGTCTCTGTGTCTGGATTTGCCTCTTCTTACTAAGGATAGCAGTCATTGGATATAGGGCTCACCCAAATAGAATGTGATGGCATTTTAAATTAACTAATTACATCTGCAAAGACCCTATTTACAAATTGGGTCACATTCTGGAGGGACACTATTCAACTCATAAATTTCCCATACTCAGTACAAAGAATAAAATTATTTGAAAGAACACCACATCAATTGCTTTTCTTGTAATCTCATATTGCCCTTTTTGAAAAGGAATAAAATGTCCATAGATGTGGAAAAGGTTTTTCAGACTTGGGTTATTCAGCAATTCAGTTTCTTTTGCAGTGTGATCCCTTAATATTGGCTCTGTGTGCTATGTGGTGTGTTTCTGGTAATTAAATGTCGTCCTATATCTATGTGCTTATTCTACATTCTAGAGATTCCTTGGAATAGTGAAAAGAAGGGACAGTCCATGGTTTTAATCATCTGAAGAGAGAATTCATTAAAAATTCACAGATAGAACATTTATATCTCCAACCTTGTCAAACAATACTTTCATATCTCCCGTTATGTCAGGACACTTTCTTGATAAGGAACAAAAGCAGCTTTTTTATCTCACTGTGTTGAACATACAATATATAGGAATAGAATAAAAACTTTTCACAGTTGCTTTTTTAAAAAAAATGAGCCATTGTTGGCCACGATTTTATTATACAGGATTTTAGCTGAGAAAGGAGTTACCTATACAGGGTTAACAGGAATTTCCCAGTACTCTTTGTATCAGTGTGGGAACACATTACTAATTCTTCCTAATGGAATGTGATGAAGTGGTTTAAAAATGTATATCTTTGTGTACTCTTTTCCTTCTAATGGCTTCATGCAGAAAATCATAGTGGTTACCCAAGCAAATGTTAAACATGGTGGACATATCAAATAGAATGAGTTCAGGTCCCCAAATTACCACTTTGAAGAGCTTCTTACCAAACAAGAGGATAAGTTTTGAGTTTTGCTTAATTAAGTAATAAACAATAGTTGATTGAGGCATTATGCATTATCGAAATTTTATTGAATGAATGATATAACATGACTTTCAGAGTGATTACTTGGTTTACAATATAATTAAATATTTTACCATAAAGTCAATGGTTTTTGGAATATATAGAATTTTTAGATTTGCACAATTCAACATGAAAAAGAGTTTTAAAATTCTTTGAGAATAGATTTTTTTTTTTTTTTGAGACAGCTGCATTGCCAGGCTGGGGTGCAGTGGCACCATCTCAGCTCACTGCAACCTCTGCTTCCTGGGTTCAAGTGGTTGTCCTGCCTCAGCCTCCCAAGTAGCTGGGACTACAGGCGCGCACTAACGCGCCCAGCTAATTTTTGTATTTTTAGTAGAGATGGGGTTTCACCATGTTGGCCAGCATGGTCTCGATCTCTTGGCCTCGTGATCCACCCGCCTCGGCCTCCCGAAGTGCTGGGATTACAGGCATGAACCACCATGCCTGGCCAAGAACAGATTTTTAAAAAATACTGTGCATCAATTTATTTGCAAAAACTTGAGCCAGTCTGGGGCTGCCACATCACGTAATTCCATGAAATTCTAATTTCAAGGCTTCTTGTTTTATTATGAGAAGTGATTATTCATGTCAAACTATAATCTTCTGGTTGTCTCACCTTCTATATGACAGACGCAATTAACTGCTTTGGTGTTTAATCCCAATGAAGAATTAAATACTTGTTTGTCCATGCTTCCTGCTATTTCAAAACAAAGAAACAATCATTTGAGCTAATGGATTTAAGAGAAGTAGATACAATCTTGCACAGTGACAGTTTTGTTAGTCCATCTTTGTGATAAGTCCATATACAGTGAATGTAATTCAGTGGTATGGTATAGCATTCCTGATCAAGTGCATATGCTTCAGTTGGTAAAGTGTTATTAAGTTAATGAGATACTCAAATATAAATCTCTGTTCATAGTATGAAACTAAAAATTATATTCATGATATTTTTCTGTTCCTTTGATCTCATTAGTCCATTCAAATGAGGATTTTTAGTACAGTTGAATTTTTTAAATCAAAAATTTAGTGTAATAATTTTTATGTTTCTCTAGTTGGCCACCCTCAGTGGCTTTCTCTAGTTGGCCATCAGAATAAAGGGAAATGCGAGGATTGAAGAAAATAGCAGATAGGAGGCAGGACTAAATTGATGGACAGAGCAATGTGTGGAGACTCACATCCTGAACTTTTGCTCTAAGAACTACTGCAGGAACATACCAGGAAAGCCAATAGAATCCACAGATCCTTTGAAGGAGGTGGATAGCTCCTGCAGGACCTGGAGACAGCTCAAATTCTGTGAGTGCCCAAAGGGCGAAACTAAGAAAGGGAGATTGTCTGCCCCTGAGCACACACCCTCACTGTGGAAACCTGAAGGTCCAGATCATGGGAGAAGGACTTGACCTTACCTGGTGCTGAGATAATTTAGAGAGGTGAGCGAAATACAGGGGTAGAGGAAGTAGCAGGAAGAGCCTTGTGGGCTCACTTGGTCCCCAGGGAAACCACTCCTGACTTTGTCTCACAGGGGTCCTTGGGGAGGGCTTCCAGAGGAAATGGGAAATACCACAGGGAGAAAGGAACCTCCAGTTGAACTTTGTAACAATTACAACAAAATGAGATGTTTCTTAGACAGAACCCAGGGGAGGGGGTGAATCCAGAGTGCAGACATGGGCAGGTGGGCAGGTGCAAAACTTGAAAGTCCTGCTTCCTTTCTCAGCCAGGAGGCTGGTGACCTGGGGTGAGTTCTCAGCCCTGCTGCCCACTGCCTGGAAACAAACTTGGTGTTGTTGGTGGGGGCACAGTGGGAGTGAGACCGGCCTTTTGGGTTGCATGGGAGCTGGGTGAGGCCTGTAACTGCTGGCTTTCCTGGCAACCTGCATGATACAGCAGAGGTAGCCATAATTCTCCTGGTAACGTAACTCTATTGACCTGGGAATCATATCCTCATTCCCCACAGAGGACACAGAAAGCCCCGCCCAAAGAGAATTTGAGCTCAGACACGCCTAACCCTGCCTTTCTCTACCCACTCTGGTAGGTGAAGACAAAGGTTATATTTTCTTGGGAGTTCTAGGGCCTCACATACCACCTGATCCTCCCTAAAATACCACAGCTGATGCTCTCTTGAAAGTGCCACCTCCTGGCAGGAGGCCAACCAGCACAAAACTAGTGCAATAAATAATAATAATACAACTAAGGATCCTTACAGAGTCCATTTCACTCCCCTGCCACCTCCACCAGAGCAGGTGCTGGTATCCATGGCTGAGAGACCTGAAGACAGTTCACATCACGGGACTCTGTGCAGACATCCCCGCTTCCCCGCTGGCCCCCGCCCCACCAGTATGAGACCGGAACCCAGTAGCCCTGCTGGGTGGCTAGACCCAGAAGAGAAATAATAATCACCACAGTTTGGCTCTCAGTAAGCCACATCCCTAGGAAAGGAGGAGAGTACTACATCAAGGAAGCACCGCGTGGGACAAAAGAATCTGAACAACAACCATTGAGCCCCAGAACTTCCCTCTGTTATAGCCTAACCGAATAAGAAGGAACCACTCACTATTTGGGATATCTACTCAGAGGAAAAGAAGTCATTATACATATATTTTTTGTATAAAAAGTTTGGGAATTGCTATGAATTGCCAAGTTAAAAATTCTAACCCTCTGAATCTCTCTGTATTTGTGTTTAGCATTCCATCAAAGATCTCAGGTCTTACAATTATTGTTGAATTGAATTGTTTCTATTTCTGATGTGAAGACTACAATAATAATGTCATTACTGCATATCAAACATGCGTGTATTATATGCACATATGCTATTATCTGTCTATTATCTATCATCTATCTAATCTGTCTAGCTATCTTTCTATCTACATATCTCTCCATCTATTTAGCTATCTTTCTTTCTGTATAGTGGAGATGTTAGAAACTCTTTTCTGTTCAACCATATTATCTTTTTGAAGGACCTGAAGAGGTTTCAAATCCAGCCATAAATTCTGCTTTAAAGATGTTGTGCTACCTCTTCATACTATGGGAAGATATCATCATGTACTGCTTTTCTTAGAGTCTAAAAACAAAACGAGTTTATAAAAAAGGTACGTTTCGTTTCTTGTTCAAAACCAGTAGAAAACCAAGACTTCATATAGTTCTTGTAAGTATTACAGAAAAGTATCTATTTGAAGTGAGCTGAGAAAGGCATGCATATACATAGGGAAACCTCACAAATTCACTTACTTACTACTCAGTGGTTAGTATTCTTTGGTGCTTTTTACAAGGTTTTCAATGCGTTATTACGTGAACTTGTATCCAGATGGGGACATTTATGAGTTACATACAGTATAGCACTGATTATAATAATCCTACACTTAGCTGCAATTGTCATGCTGGTTTCTAAGAATTTGCAGAATCTCGTAAAGCTGTATCCCCTCCCTTTCTTTACTGTGATTTTAACAGTAGGTTCATAGACCCTTTTAAAACCAGTAAAGACAGAAAGGAAAACTTAAGATCAGAGAAGTCAAGGGCTCCTTTTCATGGATGAACAAATACACACAAATTCAAATGAAATACAAATAGTCATAAACCTTATCTTTCCTCTTGCCTTCTTCTAATTACAAATTGAAAAGTACCTCAGAAATATAAATAGAAGATAGTAAAATATTTAAGAACATAAAAATATATTTTGTCTTTCTTTCACACTGCTTTTCCTAGTTTCTTTTAATGTTTAGATGTAGAAAAATTCTCAAATTCATATTTTTGTCATTTCAAAAGAGAGTAGTATGAATTAATATGTCACATTGGAAAATGACTAAGAAGGAAAAAATGTGGAATTGCAAATCTGGAAGGTTTCTCTTGTTCATGTGAAAATCAGTTCACCCATGTATGTGGGGAAGACCATTCCAATACTGGGTTTGCTAAAATGCCAGCGGGGCATTCTGATAAACACTGTGTATTATGTATAATATAGAACATATAATACTGTATAAAGCACACAGTAAAGAGCATATAGTATATAACATATCGTGAAGAATGCACACTCTATAATATTTGCTTCTACAGAATTTTATTTAAAAATTTCCTAAGATTTCAATTTGTGGTAAAACTTCAAGTTGAAAATCTTGACATGCTCCTCTGTGATGTACTGACAAAATATTTCTTTTGTGAGGGGTCATGTTTTTCCAGCCTTCTTGAGATATAATTGACAAATAAATTGTATATATTTAAGTGGTATAACATGGCATTTATATATATATATATATATATATATACATATATATATGCACACACATACACACACCCCTTGTGAAATAATTATCATAATCAACCTAATTAACATAGCCATCATTTCTTATGGTTTGTGGTGAGAACACTTAAGCTCTATTTTCCTAGAAAATTTCAGGGATACGATATGTATTATTAACTGGAGTTGCCATGCTGTACATTAGATATTCAGAATGCATTTATCCTGCGCAAATGATACTTTGTAACACTGACCAACGTCTCTCCATTTATCTCACTCCCCAACCCCTGATAACTACCATCCTACTCTCTGCTTCTGTGAGTCTGACTTTTAAAAATTCTACATGTAAGTTAGATCATGCAGTATTTGTCTTTCTGGGCCTGGCTTGTTTCACTTAGTGGGTCTTCCGGGTTCATTCATGATGCCCCAAAAGACAGAATTACCTTACTTTTTAAAAGCTAAATAACATTTCATTGTACAGATATACACCACATTTTCTTTATTTATTCATCCATCAGTGGACACTTAAGTTAACTCCATATCGTGGTTATTGTAAATAATGCTGCAATGGACATGGCAGTGCAGATGTCTTTTTAAGATACTGATTTCATTCCCTGTAGATACGTACCCAGGAGTAGAATTTATAGATTATGTAGCAGTTCTATTTTTAATGTTTTGAGTAATATTTATACTGTTTTCTATAATGGTTGCGTCAGTTTACATTCCCATCAACAGTGTACAAGGGTTCCCTTACCTCCGAATCCTAGCTAACATTTATCATCTTTTGTCTCTTTGATAATAACCATCCTAAATCCTAACAAGTATAAGGTAATATTTCATTGTGAGTTTTATTTTTATTTGATGACTAGTGATGCTGAGCATTTTTTTAAGCATTAACATTTCTTTAAAGAAGATCTGCAAATGGTCAGCAGGATACCTATTTCTTACTCACCCACTTTCACCCCCTAATATAAATAGTATATTAATCCAAAGCCTCATTCTTTTAAGCAATGTTTATTCAGGTTCTCTGCACATTTTTTAAATTGAGTTTTTTGTTTTCTTGCTGTTGAGATGTTTGAGTTCCTTATGTACTTTGGATAGTAAGATTTTTAAAAACTTTTTTTAATTTTTATTTTTTATTTTATTTTAAGTTCTGGGGTACATGCGCAGGATGTGCAGGTTCGTTACATAGGTAAACATATGCCATGGTGGTTTGCTGCACCTACCAATCCATCACCTGAGTATTAAGCCCAGCATGCATTACCTATTTTTCCTGATGTTCTGGCTCCCCCCACCTCCCACTCCTGACAGGCCCTAGTGTGTGCTGTTCCCGTCCTTGTGTCCATGTGTTCTCATTGTTCAGCTCCCACTTATGAGTGAGAACATGTGGTGTTTGGTTTTCTGTTCCTGTGTTAGTTTGCTGAGGATGATGGTTTCCAGCTTCATCCATGTCCCTGCAAACAACACAAACTCGTTTCTTTTTATGGCTGCATAGTATTCCATGGTGTGTATGTGCCACATTTTCTTTATCCAGTCTATCATTGATGGGCACTTGGGTTGATTCCATGTCTTTGCTATTGTGAATAGTGCTGCAATGAACATACAGATGATGTATCTTTGTAACAGAATGATTTATATTCCTTTGGGTATATACCGAGTAATAAGATTGTTGGGTCAAATGGTATTTCTATTTCTAGGTCCTTGAGAAATTGCCACACTGTCATCCACAGTGGCTGAACTAATTTACATTCCCACCAACAGTATAAAAGCTTTCCTATCTCTCTGCAGCCTCGCCAGCATCTGTTGTTTCTTGACTTTTTAATAATCGCCATTCTGACTTGGGTGAGATGGTATCTCATTGTGGTTTTTATTTGCATTTCAGGATACAAAACCAATGTGTAAAAATCACAAGCATTCCTATAAACCAACAACAGACAAGCAGACAGCCAAATCGTGAATAAACTCTCATTCACAATTGCTACAAAGAGAATAAAATACCTAGGAATATAGCAATTTTTCTGTTAATTGGCTTTTTTTTTTTTTTTTTTGAGACGGGGTCTCGCTCTTTCGCCCAGCCCGGAGTGCAGTGGCTCAATCTCGGCTCACTGCAAGCTCCGCCTCCCGGGTTCACGCCATTCTCCTGCCTCAGCCCCCTGAGTAGCTGGGACTACAGGCGCCCGCCACTGCGCCCGGCTAATTTTTTGTATTTTTAGTAGAGACGGGGTTTCACCGTGTTAACCAGGATGGTCTCGATCTCCTGACCTCGTGATCCACCCGCCTCGGCCTCCCAAAGTGCTGGGATTACAGGCGTGAGCCACCGCGCCCGACCTGTTAATTGGCTTTTTACTACCTTTCTAGGAGCAAAAAGCTGATATTTTAGTTTGTTTTTTAATCTCTCAGAACTGGCTCAATATCTTAAAAGGAAATGTGTTTTACTTAAAATATTATAACATCAAGTATTAATGAAGATGGAATCAACTGGAACGTTTATGCAATAGTGTTAACGACGAATATTTGTATTATCACTGTGGAAAACAATATGGTATTATTTGTGAAAGGGGAAAATACATACAATGTATAACCAACAATTCTACTCCTAGCAATACATCTTATTAAAGCACTAACTTGAATACCCTTGAGAAACTATGACACATAGACACTAAAACAGAAATATATAAAAAAGTATTTAAAACAAACCAAAACTTAAAACAGTGCAAAGGCCATCAATAGAACATGGGATATATAAATTGTTTTATATTTAATCAATGAATAATACAGTGCAGCAAAAATGAATGATCACAATAAATTTAACAATATGAGAGAAAAATTTAAAAATATTTCACATAGACTATGTACTTTACAATTTCCATCATATAAAGGTCAAAAGTAGACAAAACGAAGCAAGGCTAATAAAGAACACAAATATACGCGGCAAAAATATCAAAAGAATAGCAAGTCTAGGGGGCAAACATGGTGGCTCATGCCTATAATCCCAGCAGTCTGGGGGGCTGAGGTGGGAGGATTGCTTGAGCCCATGAGTTTAAGACCAGCCTGGGAAAAATAGCCAAATGTTGTCTCTACAAAAACATTAAAAAATTAGCCAGGCGCAGTGCTGGCTACTACCCACTAGCAACTACCAGGGAGGATCCCTTGAGCCCTAGAGTTCCAGGCTGCAGTCAGCTATGATCACCACTGCACTCCAGCCTGGACAACAGCAAGAACCCATCATAAATAAAAAAAAAAAAAGAAAGAAAACAAACAGAAAAGAAAGAAGAAAGAATAGCAAGTCTAGCTATGATGTCCTCTGGGACAGAGGTGGGAAATAGGACGAAATTTTGGAGGAGAACATATGGAACTTCAAATGTTTTTCTAATGATCTACTTCTTAAGTTGGTGTCAAGTAACTAGATGTTTATTTTTATTCTTTAAAATGCATAAGTCTTTACACTTTACATACATATTATAAATATTATTTTGCCCTTAACATTCAGTGCATTTTAAAAAATTGTATAAAATTTTAAAATATTACATGAACCTTTGTTTCATTATAAGCTGGTTTCATGACCTTGGACAAATCTGACCCCATATGGCCTGGCAAGAATATTTTTGAGCAGACTCAGACAAAATGTATAATTATCGACTTCAAACATTTGATGATTGAGGAACTTTACATAGAATAAAGCACACTCCCATCCCTGTCATTACAAGAAAAACAACACTGATATTCACAAACATGTACATATCTATATTTATAGATACAGTTACAGAGATACGTTTCTATTATATTTTCAACAAATATGTATTGAATAACTACAATGGCAGCTACTGTTTAGATACTTGAAATATGTCAATGAACAAAACCAAGATCCCTTCCCACTCGAGTTTACATTCTAGTAGGGAGACAAAGATAACAAAATATAAACATGGTATAAAAATATGTTTACAGTAGGTTCAAAAAAATGTCCTGGAAGAAAGAAAATAGAGTCGGGTAAAAAAGACTGGGTGTTGGGTGCGTTGGGAGGCAACGTTGGGTTGGTTACAAAAGTGGTTGGTAGGCTTTTATTTGGTTTCAAAGCAACTCTAGACCCTCAAGAATTTCAAATTAAAGTTGAAATACATGTGGGAAGGCAAGTCCTTATCAATTATCACCATTCGTGGAATTCGTTAGCTATCCACTTAAACCAAAGAAGCCTTGTTAAGAGTGAACTAGAGAAAAAAAGGGACATGAGGTTGAGAACATAGATAAGGGAGAAAATCAACAAAAGGCTTCATGGACATTTCGTGTTTTGCTGGCAGTTTATTCATGCTAAATAATGTCTGATATGGTTGTGAACAATTATCTAAAATACAGGGAGTCTAATGGCATAACATTGGAATACTGCTACAAGTGAAAAGACAAATTTAAAAAATGGGTTGTTAGCATCCTCTCTACTCCTGATAAACTTAATTTCTTATTTTTATAAAGACAGCATTTATCTCTCAGAAAAAGGTCTGATTTCAGGCAGCTTCTCTTGCTTCTTTCAGACACCTACCAACAACTCCTGAAGGCAGGTAGAGGTTATATACGGACTAGAAGAGAAAATGAGTTCCACACTGACATGTGATGAAGATCAACCCTTGCTTTCCCCTCTCTCCCAATCCTTTTGAATACAAAGCAAGGAAATGTATCAATAAAGAGAATGGAGGGGTATCTATGTGTGGAAGAACAGAGGTTAGCAGTCTAGATCATGAGAGCATTGGGCAGGGAATTTGGGGACTTGTTCTCTAGTCTCAGCCCTGCCATTCTTGGTTTACGAGGCTCTAAATCTTTTGGGCCTTCTTTTTCTTACCTTTCAAATAAAGGAGATAGGTGAACCTTAAAGATCTTCCCCACCATGTAGAGCTATAATTTTAATATAAAATATCTTGTTAAATACATGCATAGTTGTCAATTATAAATATTTTATTCGTGACCAGATTGTCTCCTGCAGTTGAGGGTTTTAATTCTTTCAGGGATGAAAGGCAGGACTTAAACCTGACTGTTTACTGAGAAATGGAGGATGCATTCTGGTAATGACATTATTTAAATCTGTCTTCTAGTAATCACTTGTGGAAAATTAAGATGCCTACATAATTCTTAATGAATTCAACAACAATTTGTGAGCATCCACTATGTGCCAGATACTTTTAGGTGCAGGGGATACAGGGCTGAACGAGTCAGCCTGAGACCGTGTCTTCTCTTTGTCTACTATCTTTGGGTTTGACATAGGTAAAGAAGGCATCTTTTTTTTTTCCAAGTAGCCTAAGCTTATGGATTTGAAATCTTTTAACATGATAAATTCATTTACATGTAACATAGAGAGAGATGTAGAAGTGAAGAATTATAAAAGTAATTTTATTTGAATTAATGTGCAATATCACCACCAGAAATGTTCTTGGGTCATCATATTTCAATATTGGGCTGTAGTAAATCTATGGAAAAGCCAGACCTGTCAATTGCTAATATTTATGATAAACTATAAAAAAGGAAAATAAATTATCACATCAATTTAAAGAAGATCGCATTTCCCAGCATGTGCTGCAATTATGATTTACACCTGTTATTATCTAAAGTCAAATGGCTACTAGAACCTGTGCTGATTGAGTGTTCCCACTGAAGACAACATAGAAACAAATGCCTAGATAACACCATTAAGTGCTGTCAGGGACACGAAAGGTCTTTGACAGATCTCGTATATGAGCCAAGCGCACATATATTTAATGCCACTTAAAGTACCATGGATCCCATAAACAGATCATTTTGAAATGTGAACTATTTAGAGAAGATACGGACATTTAAAAATGTGTTTCAGACAAATTCATTTGAAAAATCCTATTGAGATGACTGAAAATTTCTTATGCAGTCTATAGATTAAAGAACCAAATTAGAATTGGTTGGCTTAACATGCACTAGAATAATTCAGGAGAATTGGGGCTTTTAAAACTGACATAAATCAATGAGCATACTTACTCAGGATTATCTATGGGCAGGAAACAATCAATGAGTTTGGTAGAACTGCTTTCGGAAAGCGCAGCACCTTTCTTAGTTCATACTATATTATTAGTTTCTTTGAAAAAGGAGATTTTTAGACAAAGCATTCTGGCCTCATTCTTTTGGTCTTGCTGAGAGGAGAGAAAATAGCTTTTCCCACGATAACTAGCAAATGCTTATTCCATTTCTAGGCCCAAAATGTGTAAAGTGCAAAGAGGTTTCAATAAAACCCTTGTCAAATCTTTTCCTCTTTAAGTCTTTCCTTGTTGGTTGATTTTTAACTGAGAATTGATTTTCACTGACCTCGCTGTGGGGTAGGCCACTAAATATGGGTCACTTGGGCTATAGGATTCCCACAGAGGTGAGAAGGATTTAAAAAAATGGCCCTTTGAGATAAAGCACTGCAAATATCAGGGTGAGTCCTATTTGACAACTCAGTGCTGACTACTGGAATTTTCCTCTATCCTCACATTTCTTTTACACCTACTGTTTCTTCCTTCTTTTAGCTTGCTTGGTGTGTGTGTGCGTGTGTGTGTGATTATACTATATTGAAGTAATTTGTTTTAACATTTTATCCATCATTAGATTATCAAAATGAAGTTCAATGTTTACAGGGATCTTCAGCATCATTTAATATGTTATTTTAAAAAGTCAATAGTCATATTGTGACTTTTACTATCTCTAGTTGTTCCCATTACCTAATACTGCTTAACCATTTACTCTAAAACATAGCAACTCAAAACAACTATTTTATTTTGATTACAATTTGAGGAAATCAAGAATGGGAGATGGACTCTACCAGGCCATTTGTGCCTGATCCTCGTGAGACTAGCTGGGGCGGCTGGGGCTGGATGTTCTACTGGCAAACATGTGTCCTCACTTGCATGTCTCAGCGTTGCTGCTTATGGCCTTTCTGTCTCCTCACATGGCATCTGTCTCATTTTACAGGTTCTTTCTGTGTGGCCTCGGATTCTCATAACATGGTCATCTCAGGAGATGGTCAGACTTTTACTTGGTGGCTGACTTCCCCAGAGTGAGCCAAGAGACCTGGACAGATGCTGCAAGGCTCATGATCTAGCCTTGTAGAGTATCACTTCTGTCACATCCCATTTGTTAAAAGGAGGCACAGGCCCAACACAGGTTCCAAGAGAGGATAAGTCGAGTCCATATCTTAATGGCGAGCATAGCTAAAATTCCTGGCAATCTTCATCTACAAAACTGATGCTCAAACTCTTGCTCTTCCATAAAGTCTTCTAATTAGCTTCCTTGAAGTGACTACTTCCAAGATTGTAACTTTTGTTACAGCAGAAATAGCATGTGCTTTAGAGTAAAACTGGGATTAAATGACATCTTCTTCTTACTCTCTGCATAACTTTTGTTACTTAATATATCCGAACCTTAAATTCCTCATTAAAAAATTTGGATGACAACATTTTGGAGGAAGGCAAGGAAATCAGAAAATGTTTCAAATGTATTTCATGCAGTGGCAGGCACAAAGAAATCCAATAAATTTCATTTCTCTAGTCTCCTCCCTGTGCTTTCCTCCCAGATGAGTCGTTTTCCCCAATAGAAATGACACCTGTGGCTTAAAAACTCCTGCCCCAATCTATCCTGCATGCAACTCGGGGTTGAAGGAATTTTCCTGAAGCATTTCTTTAAACTGTCACTGATTTTTCAAAATGTTTTATGACATTGTGATAGTTAATTTTATGTGTAAACTTGACTGGATTAAGGGATACACAGATAACTGGTGAAACATGATTTCAGGGTGTATTTGTGAGAGTGTTTCCGGAAGAGATTGGCGTTTTAATGGGTGGACTGAGTAGGGAAGATTTCCCTCACTGTGGGCAGGCATGATCCAGTTGGCTGAGGGCCTGGATAGAACAGAAATGGAGAGGAATGATGAATTACCTCTCATCTCTCTCTCTCTCTGCTCTCTCAGCCCTGGACTGAGTTAACATCATTGGCTTCCCTGGTTCTGAGGCTTTTAGAATTGGACAGAGCTATACGACCAGTTCCCCTGGTTCTCCAGCTTGCAGATGTCCTGGTGTGGGACTGCTCCACCTTCATAATCATGTGAGCCAGTTCCCCTAATAAGTCCCTCTCTTCCAGCTGTCTATCTATATTTTTAAAATTTTTAATTAATTAATTATTTTTTTTTTTTTTGAGGCAGAGTTTCACTCTTGTTGCCCAGGCTGGAGTGCAATGGCACGATCTTGGGTCACTGCAACCTCTGCCTCCAGGGTTCAAGCAATTCTCATGCCTCAGCCTCCTGAGTAGCTGGGATTACAGGGGCCTGCCACCACGCTCGGCTAATTTTTTTTTTGTATTTTTAGTAGAGATGGGGTTTCACCATGTTGGCCAGGCTGGTCTTGAACTCCTGACCTCAAGCGATCTGCCCGCCTCACCCTCCCAAAGTGCTGGGACTACAGGTGTGAGCCACTGTGCCCGGCCCTATCTATATAATCTTTCTATCAGTTCTGTCTAAGAACCTTGACTAATACAGAGACTATATTGAAATTTAATAAAATATAATCTGTCTGGACATTCAAGGCTCCTGTAGTCTATCTCCAAGTTATTTTTATAAACTTACACCCCTTGCTACCCAGCGTGAGCTGGGGACTAAACAGCATACATTTAGTCCTGAATCGATCACCATTTCTCAAGCATATGCTAAGTTCCTAGAACTATTCTAGATTCCAGAGATATAAACAAGAATAAAACTTTTCTTTGTGTCGACTACAAATTCATGTTATATTGTCACATAGTTGAAATTCTGGCTACATCTTCAACCTAACGGGATTCCCTTCCATGTATTATATTCATAAATAGATCTGATGCTGAATACCTTCCGTGCTAGAATCTCTTTCCGTTTCCAAATTCTGACCAACAGCTCTGTGGATTCTCTTATTCTTTCACCTTTCATTTTGCCATCTTTCTTTGTCACTTATGCTACTCTGTATTTACACCTCTATTTCCTACCCCGACAACTGAAAACTGACTTTGACAATCCATCCTCCCAAAGGTAGCCTTCCATTCAATTTGTATTCAGGTACTGCTCCAAAGATAACTTTTTTACCTGGTTCATTTCATTCAAGGGAATAATTCAGCTACTCTACTCTCTTTTGATTCCTAACAAAGACTTAAATCTATGTCTCTTCTCCCTAGATGACCAAAACCAGAAGTAATATCACCTTTATCCAGAAATAATCAAAACTTTGGATTGCTGCCTTATATTTTAGCTCTTTGTGGGCATGTCTCATGTCACTTATATTCAAAGCTAGCTTAAAAAAAAGTTTTTGTAGATAAAGGGTCTCACTATATTGCCCAGGCTGGACTTGACCTCCTGCCTTAAGCAATTCTCCCACATTGGCCTCCCAAAACACTGGGATTACAGGTGTGAAATACTGCACCCAGCTCAAAGCTAGCTTTGATGTCCATGTGAATTCCTTGTAACTAAAGGGTTATTAAGATGCCCAGTTACTATTTACAAATTGAATAAGCCATTTTCACCCACATTAAATTAATAACAAATTAATAATTTAAAAATTATTTTTCTATATTATTTATAATTTTAATGTTTCAATTAGAAACTGCTTGTAAATAACCAAAAATGATCCTATTAATTTATATGGTATAGCAAAAGCTAGTAATAAATTCCAAACACTCATGAAGAGACACAGTTACCTCTGCTCTGACTTGGGCCTGCAAAAGGATTATAGCAGTGTTTTTTAAAGAGGGCATGTGAAAAAATATATTATAAAATTTAATGTTAATCTACCATTAATATTCTTCAGCTTTCTTCTTAGTAAAGAAGTTCTATTTGCTGACTTAGTTTTTATCAACTTATTAAATCACCTACCTCTGTACCCAACATTTCTTATTATCCTAAGTCTATGTAGTACCCAAGAATTCTTTCATGTTTAAGATTATCTTTGGGGAAGAGAAAATATGTAAGGCCATCTTACACTCAGGAAGTTTTCTATGTTGATTAAATAAAGGGTTATATTTAGGTGAATTATGTCTATATATTTTCTGTACATGTGTACAAATGTGTGTTCGGACAAATTCTAGAAAAATATTAAATACATAGGAGGTTAAGGTTGAGTGTCTACTTCACTTAAAAAATGTAATGTTTCTTGCAAGCATAATTCAATTTAAAAATTGGCTTAGACAAGGAAGAATGATAATTCGTATCGACTACGGCTAATATAGTGCAAGCATTTTTAGAGTGAGTAATAATTATTCAGGTTGAAGTTCTCTGTGCCTCTCCAATCACACTGTACTGGAGATTTTGTATTCTGCTTCATACCTTCTATCTCTACTGGTTTGAAATAACTTGAAAAGTTGACTGACTTGGAGGAAGCAGGGAATATTATGATAGAATCACTACAATACTCTAAAACCACTCTCACCTGTCCATTTCAAAACAGACTATAAGGACTGGGAAACACGTAAAAACAGTTATCATTTAGTTGTTTCTTTACACAATCATTTATTGTTTCATTCATTAAATAGTTACTGAAAAGCAAATTTGCAGAAGACACTATGCTAGCTCCTGTAGGTACACAAAAATGTATCCAACTTTAAAGAAGTTTACAGTTTACTAGTAAGAAATTGTATACCATATAGTCTACATTTGTTTTGAATTTTAATAATTTTAATTTAATTAGCATATTTATATAACCATTAATACATATTAGCAATATCCCTTGTTTATGCTTGATATTCTAGAATGATTATTAGAATATACTTTTATTTTCAAAAGTGTCCCCATTTGGAGGATAAATTGTATCAGTAGTTCTTAAAGTGTGGTCCGGGGATCTCTGGGGGTATCTGAGATATTTTCTTGAGCCAGCAAGATCAAAATTATTTTTATAATATATTACAAAATTGTTTTTCTTTTTCTCCTCTAATTTTCTTATGAGTGGAGTTTTCCAAAGGCTACATGAAGTGTGATGCTGCAGCTAAGTGAATGCAGAGGCAGATCTGAGAATCCAACTGTCTTCTATTCAGCCAAATATTAAAGAGATTGCATGAACATAAAGCCACTACTCTTAGTAATTTTTTTTTGTTCATTTTGGAAAATATATTTATTTTTCATTAAAGTATGTTGTTTATGTTATCATAAACTGGGTCTATTTTATTTGTATTATTTGACGTAAATTTATAAATATATATTTTCATGCTCAGTTTTAATGTCAAACAGGGTAAATTCATAAATATAACCCATATAAACATCAGCCCTTTGAGGCTCTCAGTAATAGTTAAGAATGTAAAAGCCTCCTGAAACTGAAAAGTTATGTTAATGGAAAGTTACGTTTTTCCTCGTATCATTTCAATTACCAGTTTGGGTTTACTTCAGTTTCTCTCTTTGGGGTCATAGAGTTTTATTTCCCCATACATGAACAGACTTCCTCTCAATTCATATATCCAAGAAATACTGTGTGTCCAGTATTGTGCTGAGAGCTGAGAATACTGGAAGTAAATTAAATGGATTTTATTATGTTATATAAAAAATAATTTTAATCAAGTAATCACTAAAAATGTAAAATTTACCCATGGCAAGCTAGGAAGAAGAGCTATACAGTTTATGCCTGTCTATAATATTTTGATCTGGCCTTAGAAGTAAGGACAGGAATCATTCCCCATGGGAAATTACATTTGAAAAAAAAATATGAAGTATATACAAGTACTCATGTGATGATGAGTGGAAAGAGCACTATAGAGAGAGGACATAGGTATGCACAGGCTCTGTGGAAGGAGGGAGCATGGAGGATATGAAGGTCATGATAAGTGAATCAAGCTCAAACTGGCTTTGATATCCATTGCTCTTAGATTTCCAGATTTACTCTTTTTTGCCCATTCACTGTGGCCAATCATACCGGAGATCAGATGTACATTTTCTCCATCAAATCAATTTTTTTCTTCCTTATTCACTATTCTACAAGAATGAACATCTAGAATGTATAGTCATGCACTGCAGAATGACGTGGAACAACAGACCTCATATATGACAGTGGACCCATAGGATTTTACAGTATTTTTACTGTATATTTTCTGTTTAGATATGTTTAGATACAAAAATACTTGCCATTATATTACAATTGCCTACAGTATTCAGTATAGTTACATGCTGTATAGGTTTGTAATCTTAAAGCAATAGGCTGTACCATATAGCTGAGGTGTGTAGTAGGTTATACCATCTAGGTTGCTTTAAGTACATTCTGCGATCTTTGTGGTGCCCCAAGGAGTTAAAAGAAAATTGAAAAATGAGCTTAGCTGGGAAAAACAGAAACAGGAAGAGACGAATGTATGTTTGAGAAATGGGGTGAACCATAAGCGGCTCACTAGCATCTAAGCATTCTGTTACAAACACTCAGCTCCCAGCACCCGGCACCCAAGCATCCTGTTAGCATTCAGCTAAAGCAGCATAGCCTTATAGAACTCCCCATCCAGTCCCTGCCTCTTTGCAGACAACAGACAGCCTTCCTTCTGCTGTTTTGCCAGTTGCATCCTTGCAATGTGTCTCCCCTTCCTTTAATAAATATGCCTGTCTAAACTCATTCCTGTCTTGGTAACTCTTTACCATGTGTGCCAGCCTCAAAGAGTCACTAACACAATGTTCACATGACAAAATCACCTAAGGATGCACTTCTCATAATGTATCCCTATTGTTAAGCAAGGCATGACTATATTATGTTATTTGAGGATCCTTTGTTTTATTTTATTGTTACTGTTATATAGACTTATAAGAGCATCAACACATCTCTGTCAGGTGTCTTTGAAGAGTTGTGTGACAGTGGCCCAGGCCAGGCCAACTGATTCAAGTCTCTGGGAAGAGATTTGAATTAATCTGTGGGTAACTTTTGTTTACACTAAAGTTGGAGAAAGAGCCTATGGATAAATATTTGAATATTGGTTTTCTGGATTAGGGAGTCCTGAATGAAGTTACTACTCACATTTAAGACTTTGAGATAAAGTTGCCTTTGGAAGCTTCCAGAATTCTATTGTTTCTAGGACTTAATGAAATTTCAAGGGTTCAGTTGTGGTGTACAGTATGTGAAGGCAACAGTTGCCCTACAAGTGATCTACAATTGATTGAATTTATAATTGAAAAGTTGATTGTGATTGACTTTCTGAGGATTCTGGGATTAGAACTTGCCCTGTTCTTGGTTTTAAGAGAGATTTTAGCCCCACCTGCTTAACATCATCATCAGGGATTCTTTTTTTTTTTTTCTTTTTGGCCAAATGTGTAATAACATGTTTTTCCACTTTTCCATCTGAGGGAACATTTAATTCTGTTACCAGCTAGAATAATTGTTCTGATGCAACAGTTCATCTGTGGCTGGGGATACTTGAGGCACTTCATTCATTTGTGTTAGTGAATTGTAATTGATTGATTGCTGATAGCTTGCAGAATATAGAAATCTTGTTTCCTGGGACATACATTGTTTAACATTTACCTTATCACCAGTCTTTTATACTTAACTTTTAATATTTGAATTAAATATTTCTATACCTATTTGCCCTACTTTGAGTCTTAATATAATTCAGCAAGAACACATTAAATTAAATGACATGGGATTGGAATGTAAGGCAATTCATACACTTATTGATTTGAAAGCATGAAATGATAGGGCTTTTAAGTTGAAGTACATTATGAGTGATGTAAGTCTACTGAAAATTAGACTCCTTAAAATTAACTTATATGTTTACTTATTAGCACTGATTTATGTCTTAGTTCTTGCTGTGACCAGTACTTGAAAGATATATCACTTGGCTTTCAATATTTCATAATTAGGACTCTTGTTATTCAGGAATTTATCACTCTGCACTCTCATTCTGAGTCGCATTTGTGATACTTTAGATGATGTTTTCCATTTGAAATGGTCTAAGTTCTAATATCATAAAAGTTAAAAAGTGAAGAGAATTAGTGATCTAATTAAGAAAGTTTCTGACTTCACACTTTCTTCATTTGGTTGGAGTTACCTTCCATCTTAAAATCACACAGATATTATACCAGATGTATAAAATGGCTAATGAGAACACATATCATTTAATAATATTCATCTCATAAATATCAGTTAAAGCTAGGTAGAGAGTGATGATTCTCTCCAATCTTCTAGCCTTTCATATAGGTGTGCTGGATTATAAGAAACAATTACCATATTGAAGATTGTGCCTGCCAATTTTTTTCTAGCTGTAAATTGATGGAAGTGAGGGCATTTTCAGGAAAAAAAAAAAAAAGAAAAACGATTGTTAGCAGGCTTTTCCTTTGCAGTAAGTGAAGCAAAGCATTATTTTAAGGGAAAGATGGAAGTAGCCGCAAAGGCCATTTAGACTTGAACTCCTATGCATGAAGGCCATCCACCCCAAACCTGTCAATCACGTATGACTACCAGCCAATCTTTGCAGGCTATAATTTCTCTAGCAAAAGGTAAGGCAGTGCAGCCATCCCCAGCTATGATGAAACTTTTATGAAGGAAAATTTATACTGGTTGTACCTGATGCTCAGTTGAGAGCTGATTAAATGATTTATATTTTGCCTGATCAGAAACCCAGGCAGATTAAAAATTGTGGCAATCCCCTTTCAGAGTGCACATCTTGTCTTCAGGTCATTGCTGAGAGAAATTGTCAATGTGGTTCAAGGACAGCTCAGCAATTCTTACTTTCTCAAGGCAAGTCATTACTTAAGTGGTTAGATGTATATTTTTAAGAGCAGTGCCTTTGAAAGCTGACTTTCCTCTGTAATTACAGGCCTGCCAAATAAGATGTTAATTTAGAGTTGTTTGGGGTTTCAAAAGGCAGGACATAAATTAAATTTACTTAAATATCCTCCAGAAGTCTTATCTTTCAATTTCAAGACGCATATAACTTAAAATAAGGATTTTAAACGTGCCAGTAACTGGCTCAGAAACTAGAGAGGGACTGAAACATAGCAGCAGAGCAAATCTGGCCAAGTGAAGGCAGAACTGGGGAAGTCTAGCCAGGCAGGAAGAATCTGCTACATGTTATGAGCTAGGAAGGCAGGGATTGAGTCTAGGCAGTTAATCCTGGACAGCTACCTCACATATTGTCTGTTTCTTATGCTGATACGTTTCTTTATTTACTGTTTCAGTAAATCATTTCAGTGAGTATCAATAGCAATGAATATTTTTTGAGTATTTACCTTACACATGTAAGGAAACAAGTATTAATAGTAATAGGCCTCAGATTCGCTACTCAGCAGTGCCAGAAGAATCCCCTTACTGGAAGGTAAATTTGGGAAGCTAGCATTAAAAGGGGCTGAACGAAAAAGTAGTCCTCATGTATTTAATTCCTCATTCATGGTGCTGCCATTGTTCTTTGCATATATTTTTAATTTTGCCATTAGCTGTCTGCATTATTATTATCATTTATACATCTCTACTAGACTCATTCGTCTTATTTATTTCTGTTTCAGTGTGTATAATAGTGCCAAGAATGAAGCAGATCCTCCATAAACATTTTTTTATGTGGTTGGAGGAACAAATAAATAAGACAAGTCATCAAAGGTCCTGCTAATCAGAGGTCGTATAATATATTTCCTGGGGAACAGAAATCCAGGCAGATAAAATACAAGAACACTGTATACTGGTGTCCTTTTAAGAGGCACAATCAACATATTTAGACATAAAATTGAAATGATGTAAATGTTATGCGAGGGTCCTAGAGGATGCCATCTTGAACTGACAGATGGATGTGTTCAAGGGGCTTTAAAACATGACTTTTAAAAACTAAGTTTAAAAACTGTTCAGAATTTTTACACTTTTCACACCAACTTTTTATTTGTAAATTCATATTCCATTAAAAAGTGTCATGAGACATATGATCTTAATAAATTTTTTTTTCAGAAAAACAGTATATCATAGAAGTGTAATAAAGGAATAATTGGGAAATGGGATATATAGTTATGTTATTCTAACATACCAACCTTTATTTTGCACTGAAAACATATATACCAAAAGCATGATAGTGTTCAGGTGCATGGTAGAAATAAATTGACTCTGAATTCCAAAATTTTACATATTAACAAATATATTGATAATCAATTAAGTGATCATTCCTTTCCTCTTCACCCTCCTCAATCTATCCCTTTAGAAGCCAGTAACTAAATTTAAAGCAGTGTACATAGTACATACCTTTTGTCATTTAAATAATAAACATTGTCTCAGGTCATGTTTGGACTGTGCATTAGAGAATGTTTTAAATTATAATATTCATACATCAATTTTGAAAGAGCTATTAAAGGTAGCAATTAAACACTTTCCAAATGACTTTTAAAATTTAAGAGTCATTCTGTGTTTCTGTTCTTTAGAAGTTATTTAGCCAATTCCTACCACTTATAACAGTTTATAACAAGGGTTATAAACTCTAGGGACAATTTTTACGCATTAAAAATTCCTCCTTCAATGTTGTAAAAATCAAAGTCTGAGTAAGTTGAGAAAGAATATGGTTAAATAAATAAGCTTTGACCGGATTTATGGAGTTTGTGTTTAACAACGTCTGTGCTCTTTCACGTGGTAAATGTTTATAGCCAAACTTCCAATCAGCTCTGTCAGGACTATTACTTGGCATTATGTCTGGGTTCCTTAGTTTAATTTTAGTTCAATTTGTTGTGCGTATACACCACTGTAATGAAAACTGACATAATGAGTTGATTCAAAATTAAATGATTCAAGAACTGAATATAACCATGTAGGAAAATAAACATCCAAATGATGCAGCAGAGAAAAGATAAATTGCTTATGATTTAATTTATTTTGAAAGCTAAAAAATGATGCAGCGTTTTGGGGAGAAGTGATTATCTCTTCTACATTTGCAGACAGTTCAAAAAAACTAGAGCTATAGCATTCTTATTAATCTTATTCTTCCCACCTCTCATCCTTTTTATTTCCTCCTAGCTCTCTTTATCTTTTATTACTTCTCCCATGAAAAACATTAAGGCTGTGTAATGTGAAATGCTAAACTGAACATGAAGCAAAGTTGCAATTAAGTATGATCACCTATATAACATTTAAGTTTGCAAATTAGCCATCACATGAGTCTGTGACAAGTGACAATGGCAGAGACTTCTAATTTTTTTTTTGAGACTTCTAATTAAATAAGCTTTTGTTTAGGCATTTTATGGCACAAATGGTCTAGTGACTGGAATGGTAGAAGAGGGCATCTAAGGGCATGTGCTGAGTGTGTAGAAGAGTGTGTTGGGAATCATCTGACACTGGCTCCCTGAGGTATTCCCAGGGTGATGAGTCTGCTGGCAGTCTTGAGGCAGGTGGGCTCTGCCTGTGTGGTACACATTCATTTCCCTAAATTTCAAGCAGGATGATGTAGGGCCCAAGGGAAAACTTCCCCTTTGCCCTCTAAAGGTTTGCTGAAAATCACTGACAAGAGACAGATTAATCAAATAAATGGTATACATATTCATTATTAAGTGTATATGGGGGCCTTGAGAATGAAGAACCAAAGACATAGGGGACATTGTCTATTTTTATGCTTAGGTTTGAAACTGACCCAATAACGTCGTAGGTTTTGTTTGTTTTGTTTTGTTGTTTGTTTGGTTTTTGTTTTTTGGATGGCCTTAGAAATGAAACTTTCGGGTCTTAAAACTTGAAGCTTACATTTATTTCATCCGAGTTCCTTCCTTAGGAAATGGCCTTTGGGCCTCTCAAAAAAATTATTGCAGAACTGAAACTCACCAGATCACCACATCCAGTGAGAGCCCAGACCCTCATTCATCATGATTGCTTCCTTGCCCTTCCCTAGTTCCTGTTTTCTTACACGTTGTTACATTTCTTCCTTGCTATGTAAACCACTGGTTTTAGTTGTTTTGGGAGGTGGATTTGAAACTGAGCTCCCTATTGCCAGTTGAAGAACCTGATTAAAGCCTTCTTCCCTGGCAATACTCGCAATCTTAGTCATTGGCTTTCTGTGTGGTGAGCAGCAAGGCCTAGACCAAAGGTCCTGGTGTATTGGTAACAGGTTTAACAAACTACGAAACAGCTATGTAGAAATATGATTGGACGAAAAGCATATGACCTAATGCTATAGACTGAGTGGGGAAACCCAGCAAGGTCTGTCTGTCTAGATTCTTCTTGGCCTCTGGGAGCATGCGCTCCTTCCTTCTGGGTATTGGCAGGACCCTCTCTGGAATGGGAGTCTTAGGACTTACAGTAAAACAAGGTAGGTCAGCTAATTTCTTTATGGCCAGTTTTTACACAGAATAGCAGAGGGTAAGTTAGGGTAATATTTTTAGGTTTTATGGCTGGCTTTGGGGAAAAAGTGGTTCCAAGTTTTATGACCCACGCTGGGGAACAGGGATTCTAATTTCTATGGCTAGCCTCAGGGGAGAATTGGATTGAGAGACAGGAGGGCTCGAGAAGGTAAGAGAAAAACTTTTGCTTTCGGAGGCAGTTTCTGAGGCCTCCATTTTGGGTTACCTTTTTTAGTCCCCAAAATAGACACTGCTCATCTCTCTTCTCTTTCTTCAGCTGGGAAAAGGGAAAAAAGAGGCAGGCAGGTAGGAGGGAAGGAAGGAAAAATCCAGGAAAGGAGAGCAAAAAGAAAGATAGATTTAGGTCCACCTCTGATATGGTTTGGATTTGTGTCTCTCCTCCCCCAAATCTCATCTCCAATTGTAATCTCCATGTGTTGAGGGAGGGACCTGGTGGGAGGTGAGTGCATCATGGATATGGTTTCCCCCATGCTCTTCTTGTGATCGAGAGGGAGTTCTCACGAGATCTGGTTGTTTGATAAGTGTCTGGAGAGCGCATTCTCCCTATGCTCTCTTTCCTGCTGCCTTGTGAAGAGGGTGGCTGCCTCCCCTTCACCTTCCACCATGATTGTAAGTTTCCTCAGGCTTCCCCAGCCATGTGGAACTGTAAGTCAATTAAACCTCTTTTGTTTATAAATTACTCAGTCTCAAGTATGCCTTTATAGCAGAGTGAAAATGGACTAATACAATCTCTAAGCCAGAGCTTTTTCCTACAAATCTATAAAATGCACAAAAAAGATTTATATTCATTCATTCATAAATGAAACTTAATGAGTAGCTACTATATATTATGGACTGTTCTAGGAACTTTAATATGTAGCATTATATAAAGTATGACATAGTCCAGGAGTCAGCAAACTTTTCTGTTAAGGACCAAATGATAATATTTTTGGCTTTGCAGAACATGTAGTTTCTGTCTCAATTGTGCCTTTGTAATGCAAAAGCAGCAAAAAAATTGTAGTAAACTAAAGAGCATGGCT
Organism: Nomascus leucogenys; assembly: GCF_006542625.1. Classification (NCBI taxonomy): domain Eukaryota; kingdom Metazoa; phylum Chordata; class Mammalia; order Primates; family Hylobatidae; genus Nomascus; species Nomascus leucogenys. The sequence continues at coordinate 37,161,508 of NC_044389.1, forward strand.
GTGTTCAAATAAAACTTTATTTAGCGAAACAAGCACAGCAGGATTTGTCCTGCAGCCCATAGTTTGTCCGTCAGGTCTATTCTAGTTGATAGTGATTTGAAATATTGTCACAGACCTGGATAAAAATCATTACATTTCTTACATTCAAATTGTTTTCTCAACTGCAGGTTATAGGTTTTGTTTTGTTGGGGCAGATAGATTAAGTTTTAATTATATGATGTATATTGGATTTTATTAAACGGGAGTCCTCACAAAATAACAAAATTTTGCCTTAGCTAAGTCAATCGTGTTATATGAATCTTGTGGATTCTTTGTACACAAGAAACAATGCCAGCCAGGAGGCAAGTGTGTACTTAGTACAGAGCTCTGTAAAATTGGATTTGATGCACATGTCACAGCCCAAAGAGATGTGGGTGACTCTGCACTCCCTTAACTCTATATCTAAGTGTTGAGAGTGTTAATTTTTCACTGATGGAAGTGAAAGCACAAAGCTCACATTTAACCACAACTGAGCAAACTCAGCTCTGTGACCTCTACTATAGGTGGGTCACTAGTACAGGTGGGTCACTAGTACAGGTGGGTCACTAGTACAGGTGGGTCACTAGTACAGGTGGGTCACTAGTATAGGTGGATCAGTATTCTATAATCTTACCAACCAGAAAATTGTACTCCTTCTGGAAAAGAACAAGCAATATTAGTAAAAGAGAGGCTTGTGTTTGGTGTGGGAGTGATAGCAGGAGTTTTCTCTTTTTAAAAGGCCTACAATTTGATTTTCTATTATAAAAACAAAACTTAGATTCTGCAAATTGACTTCCAAATATATTTACCAGGATTCAGTGGGAGCCCATCCAAGTTAACATGAATGTAAAATGTTGATGCCTAAGATATAGAAATAAAAGAGCTTATGAGAAACTACCTAGTGCTTAGCAGTATTGTATTGTGAATTTGAATGCCTTTTTTTCAACAGAAGACAAACAGAAATTATCAAATGATTTCACATAGAAAAAGTATGACTTCAAAAGTGATAGAATGAATTTGCCTTTGCAAAAAAGCAGTCGTGTTGCTCAGGTTTGATTGTAAGACACAGTCCGAGATCTCGAGGTTCATGTCACTGACTAGTTGTATTAATAATAACCAAAAGAAAAGGAGCAGCATTGATCGCTGAACTAATTGGATGTTTCTTGAAACTTGGCTGTGCCCAGCCTGGCTCCTCTGAGAGAGAGAGAGACCAAACACCAGCATAATAGCTTCACTATTCCCTTTGGGTTGTTATAAGCAGAATCAATATGTGCTAATGACTGCAGCAATAAATTTGGTCATACTTCACAGGGTAACATTCTGCACTTACCCAGTTGTTGGTTTGACATAGAGTATTAATAGAGTTTACCCTTTTAAGTTGTAAATTACGATGAAAATGCTGAGCCTAACACAAAATGCATTTGGGGATGTTTTTAAGCATAGGAAATATTGGTAATACTTCCATTAAGCATACTATTAAAATAAATAAATAGTATTTACTGCTTGGTTCCCAGCTGCAGCTAGATGGAAAGCAGTGGGAAAGGAGAAATAAGACATACATATTTATCAAATGCACAAGGCTCATGTTTACTTAATCCATTTCCAAGGAGTTGCTTACACCAGAGAACAGAAAAGAGGGTTTTGTTTTTACTTCTGAGGTTCATTTCAGTGAAGCTGATATGGAAAATAGTACTGTTAGTTACAATTGTAATAATTCAAAAATTAATTGTCATAAAATATTCCTCATGACTTTTTGCCAGTCATTAATTTGCGGCCACTTTGTTAGTTATGCTTTTTTGGCTTAAGTTTCATCAAGACATCTATATAATGTTTTGATCTCTAAGGTAAAGTGAAGAATTAATGTCTCAGAATAAACCAACATGCCCACACATATGCAAACACACACACACACACTAGATTTATACATATGTGTGTATGTAAACACACATATTCAAATGGTATATTTCATGTAAGTGTGCACATCTTCATGAAATAAAGTGTTTTTATGTTATATTTTATTGTAATGAAAATTACATCTCACACACTATTTTCAGGATTAACTTTGTGATTATAATTGGTAAAAAAGACGTATTTATTTGTATGAATTTGATTATGGGATCATACGTGTGTGTTGGGGGTGAATATATAAACCACTCTGTTACCTTTTCATTGTCAAAAAAAGACTGCATTTTTTTTTACTTTCCTTAAATTCATACATAATATGGGTAGTAAAAAGAGTTTGTTTAGAAAATAGTAAAAAGAATTTAGTCAATTTAGGAGTAAAATTGAACTTCAGTGTTCTCCATCTCATCTTCCTCCTAGGTAATTTTCATTGCACTTAACTGTTTCTGTCATAAATTTGAGATACGATAACATTTTTCCCTGTGTTATATGATAGACATATGTCTTAAAACAGTATTGTGAACTTCTAGAGGGCCTAGAAAGACTTGTATTCTTTTTTAAATTTCTCAAATATTTGGTACAATGCTAAGCATATAAAATATTTGATAAATACTTTTTAAAATCAAAATTACAAAACATGAGTAAATTGCTTGGGTCTGGCCTTACATGTCAGTACAAGAATTGAAGAGATGACAAAGGTCAATTAAAATGAAGAAGAAATGTATATTTTTTCTAATGTAAAAAATTTAATTTTTTCACATTTTTGAGAAATACATTTATTGTAAATAATATAGTAATATTTTATTTAGTATGTTGTGCTTTATTGATAAAAAGAGAATATAAAAATATGTATTATGTTATGCAATGAACTACATGTAAGAACCCTGTGGGAGGGAGGAAACTGAATAGCTTGTAACCTCTGATAAGCCTATTTTAAAACTTGTTCCAGTAATATCTTTTTAAAATGAAGTCATTTCCATGAAATTCTAACCAGGCTATATATATATTTATTAGGCACTAGAATGTCAATTGATATGCCAAACATCTGGTTACCTAGGGTCTGGCTTAACTGGGCAGAACAAGTATTTTTTTTTTTTTCTATCGAATCCACTGATTGATTACCTACAAAAGAATGATTTCATCATTCTGGTCACCATGCATCCTAAATGAGGTTTTGCATTGAAGTGTTGATACTTACTCATTAGTATGGAGTCATTTGAGACCAAAATTGCAGGTGAAGATTTGTCTGTATGTAGCGTTAAATGCTGACAGATCATCTCCCTGTAATGGGAATGTGGAGTGAAGACAACGTGCTGCCAGTTGAATTGGAAATGCAGATACCGAATCATTAATGCTTTAAATTGTAAAGTGTCGGATCTGTCTAATTCAGGAAATACATGCTTTTATAAATATCAGACTGTCTTATCCATTCTTTAAAAACATTTCAGTGAAGTCTGTATCTCTTCTAACATCAAAACTGTTTAAGTTTTTACTTTTTGGTCTTAATATCAGAATAATTCCAAATTAGTAACTTCAGTGCTTGATCACATTAGCTCAATATGTTCCCACTCCTCTTAGACCCCGTATGTGTAAAAGAGACCTAAAGTACTTTCACATAGATTGTGTGGCCTGCCTGTAAGCAAGTGTGTTTAGTAACCTAGGATTGAAGACAACAATCTCTATTAGTATTCAGAATTAAGCCCAGGTTTCTAATTATTCCAAGCTATTGAGAGCGGTTTGCCCATGAGTTACTTTAAAGCAGTGCTGTCCTTTTACGTTATGACTTCATGGGTAAGTGAGACACTAGAAATGCTTCAAGAATGGAGCTATACTTAATGCCTGCAGTAATTTTTCCTATTATAGTTACTTGTATGTATGCTTTACTCACAACTTACAACTTTCCTATTATAGTTACTTTGATGTATGCTTTACTCACAACTTAGAACATAATATACTTCATTTATAGTAACCCCATTCCAGAACACAAAACAACATGCCATGGAAAGAATATTGGAATTAGAGACAATATATTTGTGTTTGAGTTCTAGGTTTTCACTTCTTAGTTTTATAACCTTGGAAAACTTGCTTAATTTCTCCTGTACAATTTTATTATCCCTAAATCTAAGATAATAATACTTCAGAAACTTGTAAAAAATTAAAGAAGAGATTGTATACAAAAGAGAATCAGCATCATAACTACAATATGCAGCACAGATTTGATATCAATATTATTATTTACATACAGAAGATAATAGCTATGTGGAAAATGACAAGTAGCTCTTCAGTGGTCTACAGAGTTCTGCAGAGTATAAGTATCTGCTGACTTGACCATTTTCAATATTGAGGCTTAAATATGTAATGTCATTGCAACTTGATTAGAGTGTTATATGGACCCTATTTATTTGACACTCTGGTAAATAGCATTTTTATTTAATCTGAGGGAGACTGTCAAAGAATAAAGCCAGTTCCATGCCTACAGCAACCCAGCAATGAATTAATGGTATATCTATAGTACTAGCACACAGTCTATTTAAATCGGATAGATGGCTGCTTTTCCTGCAGCCCATCTGCAACAGTCTATAAAGGAATGTAATTCAGCTGAATAACATAAATCTCCCTCTGCTGAGATCCTTTGTTCAAGTCAGTTGGTTTTTCTACTTGAGGATGGCTGTTAGACAACTCAATCTATCACTCATGTTTATTCATATCTTAATGCTATCTATATGCTTACTTTAAAATGTCAAAGTGAAAATGAGTTCTTGATATCATACATTTCTGTAATAAGAGAAATAATTTATTTGCTTAGTTTATTTCTACCATGATATGCAATTTAGAGAGGCTTCTAATAAAAAAGCTTTGCAAAGATTATAAAGTTGTCATGGCAGCATCACTCAATTAACACTTCAGACACTTTTTATTTGTTTGTTTGTATATTTTTAATGCAATTTTCTACTAAGGCAAAACAAAACTTTCTACTTTCACCATGCAAAGAAATCCAGTGGTATACTTCTTCCAAACTGAATGTCCAAACTATGAACAGTAAGAAATTGCACAGAAACATAGTTACTTTGTATTCAAAACCTACCTATTTCTTTCTTGGTTTATGACTTTTCATATCCTGAGTATCCAACTGTGAAACAGGATAGCTGAGGAAGGTTGAAGAGGGCATCGGGATATGGCAGAATACCTCCATTTTAATTGTAGATAAACTGCTCATTAGATGTGTGCCTGCTTCAAGTTACCCAAAATTTCTGTTTCTCACTTTCTTCATCAATAAGCTACTAGGTAGTAAAGCTTAAATGAACTAAAGCATGTAAATCATCTTGCACTTAGTGAGTGTTTAGTTAAACTAAGAAAAATGTATTTTCACAGACTTAGCCTGTGGATGTGACTATTCAGGAAGGAAGTTTAGAGTGATTTTGGGTGTCAGAGAGAGAAGGCAACTGTTATAGAAGAGGATAATATTAGAAGGGGTTAATAGAAATGAAGGCTGTAATTCTCTAAAGTAGAATTTGATCTACAGATTTATTTTATATAAGGGATGAATCTTATTGTTGGATGAATCATACCTTAATGTGTAAACGTGTATCTTAATTTGATAGTCTAGAAAATGGCTAGATTTAACATCAGATCTGCCTAAAGGTATTGTTTCTCTAACTTAATTTCACTAGATAATTCCTAGACTTTGCTTAATAAGATACCATATGTCATTTAACCATGATGGGCTTGTCAAGTGGGGGCTTACTCAGAATACCTACGTGTAAACTGGGTGAGTCACAAATCCAGAACATTTTTCTCACATATACGATTACTTTAGAATTGTTATGTGGGTCTGAAATAGTATGTTTCTGCTATCTTTTGGCTTTCTAAAATGAAAGAACAGTGACTCAAGTGGGAAGACCACTAAAAGCCAGAGAGCAAATAAAAATATAATGAATATGCTCTAATTATCGAACAAGGAACAAAAAGAAGATATAACTGTCAACTCCAAAACTAGAGAGCTGTAGACGTTCTGAAAATTGGTTAGAGCCATAGTGAGGCCATTCCTAAAAGGCATTTTGGAATCGTTCAGTGATTTTTAAAGTTCATTTAAATCTTTTGCTGAGGTGGAGGTGATGCAAATCACTTCCCAGTTAAACTTTTAATTATTCCCAACCCACCACATCCGTTAACTCCAATCATTACTAAACAATAGAAATTAGAATTAATTTCTATTAATCCTGCACTCTGAAGTATCACCCAGAGACCATTGTGCTCACCATCTTTTTAACCCCTCATTTTCTGGGTTGTACACATTTTCCTGGTTTAGTGGAAATAAGTAAGTTGGAATTATTGGGGAAGATTTATCAGAATGTGCTCCAGAGAAACAGACTTGTTGACTTGGATTTAAAGGCAAGTAGCAAGAAATAACAGAAATGTCCTTTAATTGTCCAGGACAACATGATGAATTATGGTGACAGAGCCCACATGGAATGGTTCTTCCCCTTCTCTAATCCGTCTTTGGAACATGCTATTTTAGATGAACTTGCAGCTCTAGGCATGTTTCATATTAATGCCTTTGTATTACCAGTGATTGTGTTGGCCAGACATCAGTTTCAAAGCCAATTTTGTATTCTTCATTCATTTTGATAGGAAATAATAGAAGACATCACTTCAATTTTAGTGAGTAAAAGATTCAAGAGTAACGGGAATTGACTGGCATGCTTTTTTTTTTTTTTTTTAAAATGTTGAATGATATGAGGAAAGAAAGTTAAAATAGAAAAAGAAAACAAATCAAGAGTTGTGTTAATTCAGTGACCTGTTAGTGGTTTGTATGCTGCAAAAGTAAAGCTTTATAGTTATGCAAAGAATGAAAGTGCAAGTGATAATTCTGTCAATTAAAGGCAGTTTGTTTTAAAATATTGGCACATCTGAAATTATATAACATGGTGAACCAGGTAGTGTGAATAGAATAGAATGTCAACAAATAAAGGCTAGACAAATGGAAATCCTTCAACTTTTCATGGACTTAAAAAGGACTGAGATCCTAGAAAACTGCCACAACAAAATGTGAAGAGACAGGCACATTGAGAGAGATACAGTACTTGAAATCTGCTGAGATGGAGTGGAAGCCACTGGAAGCCATAGCAGTAGGACAACTTCATTAATAATTTGAGTGAATTGCTGGAGGTAGAGCATCTATAAGCGAGTTAATGGGTGCAGCACACCAACATGGCACATGGATACATATGTAACAAACCTGCACATTGTGCACATGTACCCTAAAACTTAAAGTATAATAATAATAATAATAAAAAAAAGAAAAAAAAAGAAATTCCTGGGGGCTTCAATCATGGGAGTTTCCACACTATTACGGAGTTTTTCTCCAAGAACCTCATCCGACGTTTACAGTGAAGATCTGATAAAAATGCCCTCAAGCCTTTGGCAGGGGGATTGGGAGAGTAGCCAAAGTGTTGATATAATCCTCCCAGATTCTTCTCTATAACAAAGGGCAACTCTGAGAGAAAGGCTTCTCATAGGGCAATGCTGAAATATTTTTCTATCTGTGTTCTTCTAGCCTTTCTGTCATACCTAAAAGGTGGAGGGGAAACGTTGAAATGTAGTCACCAGGATGCAAGAAGGTAAATCTGGAACATTATCCAGGGAAAAGAGTAAAAGATGAGAAAAGAAAAAAAACTCTATATTTGTGTAGGAGGCACAGAAACACTTGTGAAGTGTGAAACACCTCACGGACATGGTTCTACTAAAAGAGGAGACTTAATTGGGAGATTATAGATGCCTTTCCTCTACCACACCCTACCACTACGCCAGTGAGCCTGTAGTGTTTTTTAGTGGATTACAACTAAAAGAGCTACAAAATGCGAATGCTGTCTGAAAAGTGTAACAAGAAGCCACAAAGCCAAGAGGAAATACAAAAACAAAGAAACTAGAGAAATTTGAAGTTTCTGGTACCTATAACTACAGCAAACATTAAACACAGCCCAAATGCCAGTCAGATTAATGCAAATCTTCTCACTAAAAGCTTATTTATTTCAGTATATTTTATCCTCTACAACATGTGCTACTTTCAGCAAAATGATAAAACAAACACCAAAGGCAAGAAAGAATACAGTCTGAAGAGACAAAGAAAAACCTCAGTGAGCTTAAAGATAGCTCAATAGAAACTTCTCAAATAGAAATGTGAAAGGAATTTAAAAAATAAACAGAGCATCCAAGAACTGTGGAGAAATATGAAAATGTATAGTATACTCATAATTGGAATACCAGAAGAGAAAAAAGAGAGAAAGAATGAAGCAGAAAAAATATTTGAAGAAATAATAGCTGAGTACTTTCCAAAATCAAAGACACCAAATCACAGTCTTCATCACATTTGAAGAAAGATAAAATATGAATACAAATACAAAGAATACTAAGAAAGAATACAAAGAAAGAATAAGAATGGAAAGAGAGATAAAATACCAATAACGTAAAATAAAACAAATAGATAAAAAGAATACCTAGACTATATGTAAACTACATAAAACCAAAGACAAAGAAAGAGAACATCTGGAGGGAAACCAGAGGAAAAAGGCATCTTACTAATGACGAACAAGGTTAAGAATTCTGACTTTGATCAGAAAACTTGCAAGCAGAAAGAGAGGAGTGAATGGGGTAGGAGTGTAGCCAAAGCCAATAAAATGTATCCTTATTTGATAAAACCCTTACACATTTAATATGTTCTTTTAACTTCTATAATATTGATATAATATTGTAAGACAATACCCATATAAAACTAATTTAGTTGTTTATCAACTAAAAATGAAAAGAAAATATTCATTCACATTGTTGTGACATCAAATAAATATATTTGCCTATTATATTTACAATTTTATTTATTTATTTATTTTTTCTTGAGACGGAGTCTCGCTCTGTCACCCAGGCTGAAGGGCAGTGGCGTGATGTAGGCTCACTGCAACCTCTGCCTCCTGGGTTCAAGCAATTCTCCTGCCTCAGCCTCCTAAGTAGCTAGCATTACAGATGCGTGCCACCATGCCTGGCTAATTTTTTTGTGTATTTTTAGTACAGACAGGGTTTCACCATGCTGGCCAGGCTGGTCTCAGACTCCTGACCTCATGATCGACCTGCCTCAGCCTTCCAAAGTGCTGGGATTATAGGTGTGAGCCACTGCACCCAGCCAAATTTTTTTATGTTTTAATTTTATTTATCTGATGATCATATATTGGGAAATATAGGAATAATCATCTTTTTAAGTATGCACCCTTTTGTTTAATGCCATACTACCTAAACCTGCAAGTGAGGGTGTTATGACTAGAAATAACATAAAGGAATGAGCACATTTTCATGCAATCCCACACTGTTTATAATGCTCTCGAGTACATCATCTCATTGATGCCTCACAACTCTGTGAAACAGCCACTGCTATTATTCCTATTTTCTAAATTAAGAAACAGAGAATTTATGTAACTTACTCAAGATCATACACATATTGGAGTTATAATGGCAGATTCAGAATTTTCAAGCCTAAAGGTTTGTTTCACAAGGCTCAAATCTCTATATAAGAAGTAATTGTGTGAACTAAATATTAATTGGCACAATTTTTATCAGGCTTTTCACATATACTGAGATAAAAACTATGCATTCTGTCATTACAGCATGAAAATGGCTTGCTTAGTGTGTGAGTCTTTGTGTATACATAGTGGCTAGCTCTTTGTCATCTGCTCTCCATAGCCACCTCTCAGGAGGTCTCAGAAATGAGACACCCCTTGAGAAATGCTACTTTGAAGTATATGAATTCAGTTTACTATCGGAGTAGAACTTTCAAACAGAGTATAATAACACTGTAATCACCAATGAACTATAATTAGTTAAAAAGATATTGAAAATTCAGGAGAAAAGAACCAGATAGCGATGTTTAGGTTTGATAAGTGTTCGAAAAAATATTTTTTTCTGTTTAAATAAATAGTAAAAATATTAAGAAGTAATAATAAAATACCCCCAAAAATCAAGAAAGATTAAATTGTTTCTAAAAGTGTTTTTGCACTATTCCTAGAAAATATATTTTAAAGAAAGAGAATATAAATGAAAGTAGACTAGACAAGTACTATGTGATGAAAACGACAGCCTAACTGGATACAGAAATAAGTCATGCAATTGCAATACTATCCTGGAGGAAACAATATATTCAAGTTAACACTTGTCTGAAAAAAAAGTATAACAATCTGCTGGATATTCAGAGAAGATGACTTCTTTGAAAATATCTAAGAAACGAAATTGTTAAAGACAATGTCAGAAAGTCACATCCAAACACTTGTGGCCCTTCAAGAACTATAACACCAACATTTCTGGACGGTTGAGCCACAGAGAAAGCCTGCTTATGAGGAGATAGAACTGCAGTATTGTCCAAGAAACATTCATCTGTCAAATTCTCTAACAAGATTTTGCATGTAGACCTAATATTTTCAAAGTAGGCATTAGGTATTATCATGACCCACTAAAACAAAATGAGTTGGCCATATATATACATCAACACCTTTCATGTTCAAATGTTTTTCTTCTGAGTATGAAAATCAATAGGTGGAAATATAAAAGACTGCTTTTACTTCTAAATGAGAGTGATTTAATAAACTGAGAAAAAATATCAGTGAAGTTAAAAGGTATAGTGTAGCCATAGCTAGTTAGATAATATGGAGCTGAAATTATTAGCTAGATTTATGTGGTAGAGAATAAAGTACTTTCAGAATATGCGGTTCTTTAATGTAACAGAAAAAAATACAATAATATTATGGGGAAAAGGTCAACCTAATTTATGGAAAGAGCAGAAATACACAGATGCATTATTCAATTTTAGCATACATATAACTAAAGGGAAAATGAGAACATCTCAAAAATCCTCCATTAGAACGAACAGCTATTTTACTTCAAAAAGTTATTCTTGTGGCTTTTATGAACACAAAAACTGACATTTGTATGGCATCGAGTAGTTCACAAAGTGCTTTTCTACACTCCATCTCACTTCATTCTCATAATAATCCTGAGAGGCACATTCGAAGGTCCTTCAAGGATATGAGATTTTAGACAACTTCCTCAATGTAACACAGCAGAAAAAGCATGGAACTTAGATTTGAATTTGATTTTTTGTTTGTTTCTAACTCTGATTCTTTCACTCCAATAGGCCTTATGCCCAGTGGCTTTGTACTTTTGACATCTGGGATTAGTGAAATTTACTCAGCCTGCGATATTAAGCCGTTCTCAGACTGCTCCCTTCTATGTTTCAGCCAAATCACCCGTGATTGCTGTTTGTGTATGTACTCTGCACTGGTCACTTTGTTTTGTTTTTTACTATCTTATGATCATTCCCTCTTTCCACTTTTAAAATTAATTAATTCCAAATTAAAAGTTGCAATTAATAGGTTAATGAGATAGTTTAGTTCAGTTTTTTTCAGACTTTTCTCATTATTACCTGAAGGGCAACAGCCTATCTGTATTTTTCTATTGATCTCCGTACTGAATTTCCAGATACCCTGCACACAAAATTCTACGAGAATCAGAGATATTCATGGACTATAGGGTGAGATAGTCTAATTCTATTTTGGAAAAAAAAAAACAGTAAAACTTGTTGCATATGTCTATATAAAAAATCCTCTTCATAGTTTTAAGGTATAATTATTAAATATAAAATTATGATTCACGCAAATATAAAATTAATGTATACTAAAGGCTTTATTCAACTTATTTATATAGAACCCAGTAAGTTGTTAAAACTAGTTGAAATTATAATTTTGATATGGATACTTACATGATCTACCACATTGAATTTATTTCATTGCTAAGAACAGGAATAATTTTCATTGCAGTGAACAAAGTAATATAATAGAAATTTAATCAGAGATGCCTATCATTTAAGAATGAGGTAATATCCAGAAGATCTACTAGAAAACTCCAAGCATTCCAATGAAAGAATACCCAGTACACTCTGTTAACCATTTCCAAATCTCAAACAATAGTATAAAAACCATGACTCAAGTTTTTATGTTCAAACCACTGCATTCAGATGTTCCCCAAGAAAAATACACAGTTTTCTGTCTGTATAATTGTAAGACATGTTGTAGTGTTTTTCCAGAACAGAAGGGAGTCTATTGCAAAGGCAATTTCAAGACTGATGCATCTTAGAAGGCAGATATTGGTCACAATTTTAAATAATAGTTTTTTAAATTGTGTTTTGTTTTTACCAGTTTAAGAAATTTTAGTTCCATTATTAGTCAAAAATATGGATTTTACATCATTATACTATAAAAGAAACGGAGAATACTTTCTTTTCTTTTCTTTTTCTAAAGTGGCAATAGGCCATAGGTGATGTTTGCTGCCAGTGGAGATAGTGAATAAAACAGATTGATTTATGTCATGTCTTTGTAATGTAGTTCCATCATTCATCATATCTATTATCATGTCTATTATAAACAGTGGAATAAAAGTAACTGAAAATATAAATATAGAATAAAAGACATCACCCCTCTGAGTATGTGAAAATAAAATTGAAAACTATAATTTTCATTACATTAGAAACTAAATTAATTAGATTAATCTCTTTTTGGCCTCATAAAATTTGCTTTTGAAGAGCAAATTTAAATTTGCTGTTTAAAGCCATCATTAGTAAATTGTGATAGGCAATATATTATTTCTGGTATTCTTTTCATATTTTAAAAGGCACTTAAGTTTCTTGTTTGCTTTTATATTTTTAATTTGTTGTTTGCTTTTACATTTTTAATTCAGCAAAATATTAACCATGAATCTATGATTTATTTTATCATTGGTACATGATTTTTATTCACTTTAAATACTAAATAATATGAGCATTTGTGGCTCTGCTCATACAAGAGCATGTCATTATTACTTGTAGAAGAAAATGCAATTTAAGACTATTTCAGGCTATATCTTTATGTATAAGTCAGAGTTAAATTCTAGAAGTTTATATATATGTATATGTGCATGTGTTTGTGTATATATATATGCATATATATACATATATATGTAAAATCAGTCAAACCTAGTTGCACATGGTAGTTATATTCTATAAAGTTTCTGTGAATACTAAATTAGTAAATATTAAATCATTGCTCCTAGGGGAAATAAATGTGTGTGCGTGTGGTATATTAACATGACTGACATACATTATGATTTAAATATTAAAAACCTAAAACCAACCCATCCTGGTAAATTCTGTTTTGTTTATTTTACAAAAAGGAAATGAGGTTCAGAAATGTTGAGTGACTCACCTTAGACTGCTCAACTGACAGGTAGGTGCCAGAGTTAGATTCAGACTCTCCAACCGGCCCCTACAGCCTGGACTTCTTGCACTGCTTTGCACTGCCCCCTGCCGTCTCCATTCTCTGGTCATCTCTGTATGAAAGCTGAAACAAGGCAGAGAATGCACTTGTGGGACCTCAGCGGGGAATATGTGCATTAGACAACTCAAATTTTTCTAGCACTGAGCATATTAGGGAATAATCTGTAAACAAAGTCCATATTGATTTCGGGTTTATAAGTAAATTTTAGTGTGTCAGCAAATTCACAAAAACAGAATCCACAAAAAATGAGGACAGAAACTACACATGTAAATTTGATTTATTTCAATTATCAGCACTGTGAAATTAAACACTTTTATGCAGACGTAACCTCAGTTGGTCTAGTACTATGTGGCCATTAAATAATAAAGATTCACAATTGTATGAAGCATGAAAAATCTGATTGCATCACTCTTGCTTCCCACAGACAGTATGTCAGCTCTTAATTACCCCTTTTTTTTTTGTTTTAGACGGAGTTTCACTCTTTCTCCTAGGCTGGAGTGCAGTGGCGGGATCTCGGCTCACTGCAACCTCCGCCTTCCGGTTTCAAGCGATTCTCCTGCCTCAGCCTCCCGAGTAGCTGGGATTACAGGCGCCCGCCAGCACGCCCGGCTAATTTTTGCATTTTCGGTAGAGACGGGGTTTCGCCATGTTGGCCAGGCTGGTCTCGAACTCCTGACCTCGTGATCCGCCCGCCTCGTCCTCCCAAAATGCTGAAATTATAGGCGTGAGCCACCCTGCCTGGCCCTTAATTACGCTTTTAAAAAGACATTCATTTGTTAAATCTAGCATCCAGGGTAATATCCAAAACACATTTAGTGAGTCAGAATTTTAGTTATTTCTTTGCCCTCTCATCAATTTGCAATAGAGTATTTGATAATCCTTATTAAGTTATCCCATTATTTATGTAAATTACTAGAATAAAAATAATTGCAAAACACTTAGAAACATATTAAGTACTTGCTTCATACGATGATAATTTTATTTCATAGCCTAAAATATAGATCTGTTGTAAATGTTATTAAAACCAGGAAAAGGATGTTTTAAGCTTTGCTTTGGATTTCCTGCCACCTACCTTTTCTCAAAAACTTCAAAATAAGTAGGTGAATTCTCACATTTTGCTTATAAAATATATAGAAATACGGAAAAATATGTACATATATACACACATATTTTAATATATCCAATAATGCATTATTTTTCCAGATAGAATTTTAAAATGTAAATGCCTATTCCACATTTTAAAATTGTGCTGGCTGGGAGCAGTGGCTCACGCCTGTAATCCCAGCACTTTGGGAGGCCGAGGCAGGTGGATAACAAGGTCAAGAGATGGAGACCATCCTGGCCAACATGGTGAAACCCCATCTCTACTAAAAATACACAAATTAGCTGGGTGTGGTGGCGCGCACCTGTAGTCCCAGCTACTTGGGAGGCTGATACAGGAGAATGGCGTGAACCAGGGATGAGGAGGTTGCAGTGAGCTGACATAGAGCCATTGCACTTAAGCCTGGGCGACAGAGTGAGATTCTGTCTCAAAAACAAACGAACAAAAAATTGTGCCATGGCTTTTCCATATTTCAGGTAGAAATAAAAGCAAAAGATGAACATGTTTAATAGCACATTTCAACTATGTTTGCAAAAATTAATTTGAAAGATTTAATTATCCAAATACTGATGGATTGTTTTGTTGAATTATGGAGCTCTGAAATGAGAACAAACTAATCTGTTTTAAGTGTTCTCCCTCTCTTTTGTCATATATATCATTACTCTCTTTCCAGATCTTTTAATTCAGCTTTCAAGATTGTCAGTGCTGCAGGCCAAAAGGCAGAACTGAAAAGAAAATAAACTAAGCAGTACATAAAATGCTGGTTTGTCAGTCATGTTAGATTATCATCATATAGTAATCTAATAATCTAATTGTTTATATTTAGCATCATAGAGAGATAACAGTATTCTGCTTTTAGCAGTATGTCAAAGAACATTCCCTTACTGTCTTAATAAATATGATGAAAATAATACATAAAATATGAAATACGTACTTTAAAATACATTGATGAGTTTACAGGAAGTAAAGGCTACTTAGAAGCCAAATCTAAGTAAAAAGAGAAACTCTTTAGGCACCCCACACGTGGCTATATTTTGAGTTGTGAGAGAGGCATGGGTGGCCCAGAGGTGAGTGAGTTGGAGGTGAATGGGCCATTTCATGATGTAGCTTACTTGTGTTCTCTGTGCCTTCTTGATCCTGAATGTATCTTTCCCATTTTACAGTGGGTTGTGGCCAAGCTTACCCAAATTTATGATTTGGTGGTAGATCTAATAGAACTCACCACATTGTGGACCCCTCTGGACTCATAGTCAATTGATATCTCATGACCAGATATTTCCTCTCTACCAGGGTCAGTAGCATACCAGCAGTTATCTGAATGGTGTATTCTCCACTACCAAAAGCATGACCTTCCTCCAGAAACCTAGGGCTGACATTAAGATTCTCTTATTAGGGCTTGTCATAAAGTCCAAAAGGTATCATTTGCAATCACAGTACTTTTATTTATTTTTTTATTTTGAGATGAAGTCTCACTGTATCGCCCAGGCTGGAGTGCAGTGGCGCAATCTCAGCTCACTGCAACCTCCACGTCCCTGGTTCAAGCGATTCTCCTGCCTCAGCCTCCTGAGTAGCTGGGACTACAGGTGCACGCCACCATGCCTGGCTAATTTTTGTATATTTTAATACAGAAGGGCTTTCACCATGTTGGCCAGGCTGGTCTCAAACTCCTGACCTCCAGTGATCTGCCCACCTCCTCTTCCCAAAGTGCTGGGATTACAGGTGTGAGCCACCGTGCCTGGCCAATCATAGATACCTTCAATATCACAGGACCTATTGTGTTATTTGGCCCAAGTAGAAGAGGGGCATTTGTCATAATCATCACTTGATGAATAGTCCTTTCCTACTCTGGTCCCACTCAAACCTGCTGCCTTCCACATCAGGAGGTAAATGCGTCAAAATGGTATTTGCCTCTGTAACCGAAAGAATCTAACCAGGCCTCGTGCTTTCTTCTTCTTAGTGGAAGGTAAATGACAAGATGACTTTTCCTTGACTTTTTCAAGCACGTCTCTGCATTCTGTTACTTCTGGACTATTACAAACCTTCACTGATATGGTAGGACCCTGAATCTTCTTTGGGTTTCTCTCTTATCCTCTGGAGAACATATGTCTTGTTTTTTGTTTTTGTTTCATTTTGTTTTGTTTTTTGAGACAGAGTCTTGCTCTGTCACCCAGGCTGGAGTGCAGTGGCGCGATCTCAGCTCACTGCAAGCTCCTCCTCCCAGGTTCACGCCATTCTCCTGCCTCAGCCTCCCAAGTAGCTGGGACTACAGGTGCCCGCCACCATGCCCGGCTAATTTCTTTTTGTATTTTTAGTAGAGACGGGGTTTCACGGTGTTAGCCAGGAGGGTCTCGATCTCCTGACCTCGTGATCCGCCTGCCTTGGCCTCCCAGATTGCTGGGATTACAGGCATGAGCCACCGCGCCTGGCCTGGAAAACATATGTCTTAAAATGACCCACCACATGCTTTCCATTTTTTGTTCATCCAGCCTGATCATCAAAAGGATCAACATATTGAACCAATGTGATATTATGTGGAATAATCAATAGTTTAAGCCTTTTAAAAGCATGTTAAACATAGAGTGAAAGAGTTAATATACCTGGGATAAAACTATAATTGCATACTGTTGCCTATACCTTGTGAATGTGAACCACTTCTGATCCAACCACAATGAGATACCATCTCACACCAGTTAGAATGGCCATTAAAAAATCAGGAAACAACAGGTGCTGGAGAGGATGTGGAGAAATAGGAACACTTTTACACTGTTGGTGGGACTGTAAACTAGTTCAACCATTGTGGAAGTCAGTGTGGTGATTCCTCAGGGATCTAGAACTAGAAATACCATTTGACCCAGCCATCCCATTACTGGGTATATACCCAAAGGACTATAAATCATGCTGCTATAAAGACACATGCACACGTATGTTTATTGCGGCACTATTCACAATAGCAAAGAGTTGGAACCAAGCCAAATGTCCAACAACGATAGACTGGATTAAGAAAATGTGGCACATATACACCATGGAATACTATGCAGCCATAAAAAAGGATGAGTTCGTATCCTTTGTAGGGACATGGATGAAACTGGAAAACATCATTCTCAGTAAACTATCTCAAGGAGAAAAAACTAAACACCGCATGTTCTCACTCATAGGTGGGAATTGAACAATGAGAACTCATGGACACAGGAAGGGGAACATCACCCTCCGGGGACTGTTGTGGGGTTGGGGGAGGGAGGAGGGACAGCATTAGGAGATATACCTAATGCTAAATGACGAGTTAATGGGTGCAGGAAATCAACATGGCACATGGATACATATGTAACAAACCTGCACGTTGTGCACATGTACCCTAAAACCTAAAGTATAATAAAAAAAAAATTACCATACTTTTGTTTGGAGCAGAAATTTTTTATGCATAATTCATGTTTTATAATATAGAATATTAAAAATGTGTGCTCAGCAGATAAGATTTAATGAAATTAATGGGATATTTTTGCTCAGTAAGGACATTTTTTAAATGAAAATAGCTTTTTTCCCCCTCATAAATATATGGCAGTGAAAAACATCAAACTTTTAGTAGTTTTTTTTTTTTTTTTTTTTTTTTTTGCCACGAAAAGGGTTTTAGAGACCCCATGGGTCATTGGACAACACTTTGAGAACCATTGGATTGGTACCCGAGTTTTTAAGTGAGTTATCAATTATTTAAGTAATATTTTATAATAGAAGCTATGGAGACCCTTTTTGGTTTGTGTGTGTGTGTGTGTGTGTGTGTGTCTGTGTGTGAATTTTTTACATTTTAATTTTAAGTTCGGGGGTACATGTGCAGGTTTGTTATATAGGTAAACTTGTGTCATGGGGGTGTGTTGTTCAGATTATTTTATCACCCATGCATTAAGCCAATACCCATTAGTTATTTTTCTTGCTTCCCCATCTGATTCTCCAAACTTTGATAGGCCCAAGAACTCCAGAGGGAGCCAATATTCAACATTCTTAAAGAAAAGCAATTTCAACACAGAATTTCATATCAGTCAAACTAAGCTTCATAAGTGAAGGAGAAATAAGATACTTTTCACACAAGTAAATGCTTGGGGAATTTGTTATCACCAGGCCTGTCTTACAAGAGCTTCTAATTAGGAAGCAGTAAATATGGAAAGGAAAGATCATCATCAGCCACTACAAAAACACACTGAAATACACAGACCACTGACACTATAAATCTACAATATAAACAACTCTGTAAAATAACCAGTTAACGTCATGAGGACAGGATCAAATCCAAACATATCAACACTAACTTTAAATGTAAATGGGCTAAATGTTCCAATTAAAAGACACAGAGTGGCAAGCTGGATAAAGAAACAAGACCCATTGCTATGCTGTCTTCAGAAGACCTATCTCACATGTAATGACACACATAGGCTCAAAATAAAGGGTTGGAGAAAAATCTACCAAGCAAATGGAAAACAGAAAAAAAGTAGTGGTTGCTATCCTAATTTCTGACAAAACAGACTTTAAATTAACGAAGATATTAAAAAAAAAAGACAAGGAAGGGCATTACATAATGTAAAGGGTTCAATTCAATGGGAAGATCTAATTGTCCTAAATATATATGCACCCAACACAGAAGCACCCAGATTCATAAAGCAAGTTCTTAGAGACCTTCAGAGAGACTTAGACTCCCACACAATTATACTGGGAGACTTTAACACCCCACTGACAATGTTAGACAGATAATCAAGACAGAGAATTAGCAAAAATATTCAGAACCTGAACTCAGCACTGGGTCAAATTGACCTGATATGTACAGAACTCTCCACCCCAAAACAGCAGCATATATATTCCTCTCATTGCCACATGATACTCTGAAATTGATCACATAATTGAAAGTAAAACACAATAAAAAAGAGAAAACTTCAGGCAAATATCCTTGATGAACACTGATGCAAAAATCCTTAACAAAATAATGGCAAACTGAATCCAGCAGCACATCAAAAAGTTTATCCACCACAATCAAGTATGCTTTATGGCTCAGATGCAAGGTTAGGTCAACATATGCAAATCAATAAATGTGATTCATCACATAAACAAAACTAAGGACAAAAATTACATGACTGTCTCAATAAATGCAGAAAAGGCTTTCACTAAAATTCAACATTCTTTCATGTTAAAAACTCTTAATAAACCAGGTACTGAAGGAACATACCTTAAAATAACAAGAGCCATCTATGATAAAGCCACAGCCAACATCATACTGAATGGGCAAAAGCTGGAAGCATTCCCCTTGAAAGCTGGCACAAAACACAAATGCTCTCTCTCACCACTCCTATTCAACATAGTATTGAAAGTCCTGGCCAGAACAATCAGGCAAGAGAAAGAAAGAAAGAGCATACAAATAGGAAGAGAGGAAGTCAAACGATCCCTGTTTGCAGATGACATGATCCTATATCTAGAAAACCCCATAGTTTCAGCCCCAAGGCTTTTTACCTGATAAACAACTTTAGCAAAGTCTCAAGGTATAAAATCAATGTACAAAAATTACTAGCATTCCTATACACCAACAACAGGCAAGCCTAAAGCCAAATCAGGAACAAACTCCCATTCACAATTCCACAAAAGGAATAAAATACCCAGGGTTACAGCTAACCAGGAAGGTGAACCATCCCTACAAGAACTACAAACCAGTGCTCGAAGAAATCAGAGATGACAAAAACAAATGGAAAAACATTCCATGCTCATGGATAGGAAGAATCATCATCGTAAAAATGACCATACTGCTGAGAGAAATTTATAGATTCAATGCTATTCCTACCAAACTACCATTCACATTCTTCACAGAACTAGAAAAAAAAACTATTTTAAAATTCATGTATAACCAAAAAAGAGTTTGAATAGCCAAGACAATCCTAAGCAAAATGAACAAAGCTGTAGGCATTATGCTACCCAACTTTAAACTACACTTCTGGGCTATAGTAACCCAAACAACATGGTACTGGTAGGAAAACAGACAAATAGACCAATGGAAGACAATAGAGAACCCAGAAATAAGGCTGCACACCTACGACTATTTTATCTTTGACAAACTTGACCAAAACAAGCAGCAGGGAAAAGATTCCCTATTCATTAAATGGTGCTGGGATAACTGGCTAGCCATGTGCAGAAGATTGAAACTGGACCCCTTCCTTACACCATATACAAAAATTAACTCACGATATAGATTAAATACTTCATTGTAAAACCCAAAATTTATAAAAACCCTGGAAGATAACCTTAGCAATACCATTCAGGATATAGGCACGGACAAATATTTCATGAAGAAGATGCCAAAAGCAATTGCAACCAAAAAAATATTGACAAATGGGATCTAATTAAACAAAAGAGCTTCTGCACAGCAAAATAAACTATCAACAGAGTGAACAGACAACCTAGAGAATGGGAGAGAATTTTTGCAAACTATGCATCAGACAAAGGTCTAATATTCAGCATCTTTAAGAAACAAACACACACAAAAAATTAAGCCTTTTAAAAAATGGACAAAGGACACGAACAAACACTTTTCAAAAGAAGACATACATGCAGCAAATGATCATGAATAAAAAGCTCAACATCATTGATCATTAGAGAAATGCAAACTACAATGAAATGCCATCTCACACTAGTCAGAATGCCTACTATTAAGGAGTCAAAAACAGATGCTGGTGTTGTTTTGGAGAAACAATGATGCTTATACACTTTTGGTGAGAGTGTAAATTAGTTCAACCATGTGGAAGCCAGTGTGGTGATTCCTCAAATACCTAAAAACAGAACTATCATTCAACCCAGCAGTCCTATTACTAGGTATATACCCAGAGGAATATAAATCATTCTACCTTAAAGACACATGCACATGTAGGTTCACTGCAGCACTGTTCACATAGCAAAGACATGGAAGCAACCTAAATGTCCATCAATGACAGGCTGGATTAAGAAAATGTGATACATATACACCATGGAATACTATGCAGCCATAAAAAAGAATGAGGTTGTCTTTTGTGGAACATAGTTGGAGCTGGAGGCTATTATCCTAATGCCAGAACAGAAAACTAAATACAGCATGTTCTCGTGTATAAGTGGGAACTAAATGATAAGAACATATGAACACAAAGAGGGGAAGAACACACACTGGGGGCTATCAGAGGGTAGAGGGCAGGAGGTGGGAGAGGATCAGAAAAAATAACTGATGGATACTAGGCTTAATAGCTTGGTGATGAAATAATCTGTACAATAACTCCCTATGACACAAGTTTGCCTGATATTGGTATAGCTACACAAACTTTCTTTTGATTAGTGTTATAATTTTTTATTCTTTTACTTTTATTTCTCCTCTAATCTTACATTATAGGTATGTCTCCTATAAACTGCATGTTAGTTTTCTTTTAAGTCTAGGCATATCATTTTTTGTCACTCAATTTGAGTATTTAGAAAATGTAAGTTCAAATCTAGCATAGTGCAGTTTTGCTTTTTGTGTTACCTTTTCTGTGTTCTCATTTTGTGTCCTTTGTCTTCTACTTTTTAACTGATTAATGTTATATTTTTATTTATGTTGTTTTCTCTTCTTTTTGAGTAGTTATACATTTTTTAAAAATCCTCTTAGTAGTATATAATAAATAATTTGGTTGGCTTTTGTCTTCAGTTATTGGTAATCTCTAAGTTCTTGGAATTTCCTGGGTGATAGGAGTGTCATTATTTATGTTGGACCTCTCAGACCACAACTGATAGCTTATGCTTATGAGGTGACCCATGGTGAGCTCTAGATGGTTTATGTTAATAAGATGACTTAGGATAAAGTCTAGCCACAGCAGAAAGACAAACCATGTGATTAGAAGTTTAGGTTATGTACTATCAGTGCAATCTCCAGGTAAGTTAGCAGGCTGAAACTGAGTCACATGGGCAATGATTCTATCATGTCTAGGTAAGGAAACTCTAATAAAAGTTATAGATCAAAATTCACATGACACTTCAATGCTGGAAGGGCAAACATGTCCCCAAGGACTATAGTAGGTTCACTTTTGAAATGCTTCCAGATTTCTCCTTATGTATCTTTTTTCTGACTAGTTCTAACTTGATTCTTTTTGCTATAATAAAACTGTAATTAAAAGTATGGAGCTTTCCTGAGTTCTATGAATTGGTCTAGTGAATTACTAAAACTGACAGTGCTGTTGGAATTCCAATTTTGTAGCCACTGGTTAGAAGTGAGTGTGGCCATGAGAATCTTTGAGCTTGTGGCTAGTGTTTAAAGTGAAGGCAGTCTTGTGGAGAATTTTGCCCTTAACTTTGAATTTGACTAACTGTGGGTAGACGGTTACTTAGAGATATCTTGACTTATATACTGTTATATAATTTATATTTAAATAATATATAATTCATAATATACGTGTTATAATCAGAACACCTAATTCCATATAATTCCATCTTCCCAACTTGTATGCTATTGTTTTCCTGTATTTTATTACATATGTATATTTTAAAACCTGAAATAAATTATTTTACTGTCAATATTTATTTAGATGTTCCCATGTTAACTAATTTGTGATTCTTTATTATTTTTTACATTTAGAGCTTTAGACTTTACTCACGTTAACATGTATAAATAAATTATTAAAAACTAAAAACAGATTGCATAACATTCAATCTAACGGACAAATATAAATGGGAGAAGAAAATAATTCAAATAAAAGAAAGGGGAAAAAAGAATACAGAAAAGATGAAAGAAATTGAAGTGCCAAAATAAAATGGTAGAAAATAGTCTTAGAATATTATTTCAGAAATAAAATGAGTAAATTCTTTATTTGGTACACAAGGACTGTCAGAATCCTTGTCAGAATATATTACAATGCTATTTAGTATAAGTCACAACTACAGAAAAACTGAAAGTAGAAAAATAGCAAAAATGATACACAAAGTAAATATTAAAGAAAAGCTGATATAAACATATGTGGCAAAATAGACTTCAAAGCAAAACCGTAAGTATTAAAAAGCATAAAGATATCTCTAGACCATATTCATATTCAATTCACCCCAAAATAATAATAATAAACTTAATCACCTAATAATATAGGTTCAAAAATATTTAAAGCAAACACTGGCAGAAATTATAAAGATAAGTTTAAAAATCCAGCATTATTTTTAATTCACTTCTATTAATAACTAATAGATTAAGCAGATAATAAATTTTAAAAACATAGAAGATTTGACCAATACAACTAAAAGATTTGGAGATATATATATATATATTACAAATACACACACACATATGGATATATATATACACATACACACACATATGTGTCAGAAAATAGATAACTTATGGTTCAAAGAAAAAAATCCTAAAATGCAAATTAAGAAAAAAATGTAAAACTGTAAACAACAACAAAACAGCACATAGTATCAAAATTTGTGTACAAGTAAGGGAAAATTGTTATTAGCATTGGTTATATCTATTAGGAAAAGTAGAAGGTGGAAAGGAATAAAGCAGGTATCAATTTAAAAAGTTAAAAACCAAAGTTGTCGTATGAGTGCATTTTCACACTGCCAATAAAGACATACCTGAGACTGGGCAATTTACAGAAGAAATAAGCTTAATTGGACTTACAGTTCCACATGGCTGGGGAAGCTTCACAATCATGGCAGGAGGCAAGGAGGAGCAAGCCACGTCTTACATGGATGGCAGGCAAAGAGAGAGCTTGTGCAGGAAAACTCCCCCTTATAATAACCATCAGATCTTGTGAGACTTACTACCACCAGAACAGCATGGGAAAGATTTGCCCCAATGATTCAATTACCTCCCTCTTGGTCCCTCCCACAACAAGTGGGGGAATTCAAGATGACATATGGGTGAGGACAGAGCCAAACCATATCATTCCACCCCAGCCCCTCCCAAATCTTATGTCTTCACATTTCAAAAAATCATGCCTTCCCAACAGTCTCCCAAAGTCTTAACTCATTTCAGCATTAACTCAAAAGTCTACAGTCCAAAGTCTCATCAGAGAAAAGGTCCCTTCCACCTACGAGCCTGTAAGATCAAAAGCAAGTTAGTTACTTCCTAGATTCACTGGGGGTACAGGCAATGGATAAATACAGCCATTCCAAATGGAAGACATTGGCCAAAACAAAGGGGCTGCAGGCCCCATGCAAGTCCAAATCCAGCAGGGCAGTCAAATTCTTAAAGCTCCAAAATGATCACCTTTGACTGCATGTCTCACATCTCACACTGATGCAAGAGGTGGGTTTCCATGGTCCATTGGGCAGCTCCGCCCCTGTGACTTGGCAGGGTATAGCCCTCTTCCTGGCTGCTTTCATTGGCTGGCATTGAGTGTCTGTGGCTTTTCCAGGTGCACGGTGCAAGCTGTCTACCATTCTGGGGTCTGGAGGATGGTGGCCCTCTTCTCACAGCTCCACTAGGCAGTGCCCCAGTAGGGACTCTGAGTGGGGCTCTGACCCCACATTTCCCTTCTGCACTGCCCTAGCAGTGGTTCCCCATGAGGGTCCTGCCCCTGCAGCAAACTTCTGCCTAGGCATCCAGGCATTTCCATACATCTTCTGAAATCTAGGCAGAGGTTCCCAAACCTCAATTCTTGACTTCTGTGCATCTGCAGGCTCAACAGCACATGGAAGCTGCCAAGGCTTGAGGCTTCTACACTCTGAATCAACAGTGGCTGGGACACAGGGCGCCAAATCCCTAGACTGCACACAGCATGGAGACCTTGGGCCCAGCCCACAAAACCATTTTCTCCTAGGCCTCTGGGCCTATAATGAGAGGGGCTGCTGTGAAGACCTCTGAAATGCCCTGGAGACATTTTCCTCATTGTATTTGGGGTTAACATTTGGCTCCTCATTACTTATGCAAATATCTGCAGCCAGCTTGAATTTCTCCTCAGAAAATGGTTTTTTTATTCCCTATCACATTGTCAGGGTGCAAATTTTCTGACTTTTTATGCTCTGCTTTTCTTATAAAACTGAATGCCATTAACAGCACTGAAGTCACCCCTTGAATGCTTTGTTGCTTAGAAATTTCTTCCTCCAGATACCCTAAATCATTTCCCTCAAGTTCAAAGTTCCACTGATCTCTAGGGCAGGGGCAAAATGCTGCCAGTCTCTTTGCTAAAACATAACAGGAGTCACCTTTGCTCCAGTTCCCAACAATTCCTCATCCCTATCTGAGACCACCTCAGCCTGGACTTTGTTGTCCATATCATTATCAGGCTGTTGGTAGCTATTCAACAAGTCTCTAGGAAGTTCCCAACTTTCCCACATTTTCCTATCTTCTTCTGAGCCCTCCAAACTGTTCAAACCTCTGCCTGTTACTTAGTTCCAAAGTCACTTCCACATTTTTGGGTATCTTTCAGGCAGTGCCTCGCTCTACTGGTACCGATTTACTCTATTAGTCTGTTTTCTTGCTGCTGATAAAGACATACCTGAGACTGGGCAATTCACAAAAGAAAGAGGTTTAATTAGACTTATAATTCCACGTGGCTGGGGAAGCCTCACAATCATGGCAGAAGCAAGGATGAGCAAGTCACATCTTATGTGGATGGCAGCAGGCAGAGAGGTAGCTTGTGCATGGGAACTCCCATTTTTTAAACCATCAGATCTCATGAGACTTACTCACATCAGGAGAACAGCACAAGAAAGGCTGCCCCTATGATTCAATTATCTCCCATCAAGTCCCTCCCACAACATGTGGGAATTGAAGATGAGATTTGGATGGGGACACAGCCAAACCATACTGGTTGTAAATCCAAAAGTTATAGAAGAAGGAAGAAAATTAATCAAAAATATAGTAAGACATAAAACATAAATACAGTAAAGGGTACCAAAAAATGATTGGTACCCTTTACTGTATTGGTTATTCTCTGAAAAGTTTGATCATGGGAAAATCAAAGAAACACAAAAACGTTAAGAATGAAATGTTAAAGTAACTAGAGATACAATAGTTTATAAAAATATATTAAGTCATTAAAAATCAATTCCAATAATTTTAAAACTTAAAGTGTTCAAGAAACATAAAGACTATAATAATCTATAATAATAAATGGTAATTATATCATATAATTCTATAAAAATTAATCCTATTACAATTAAATATTGTACCTGGGTGGTAAAATATTCCTATGACAATTAAAATACAAATCATTAGTTTAAAACTTTAAAACTACTATCTCCTTAGGTTCATGTAGTTTAATTAAATATATCCACAAAATATTCAAGAACAAATAATGATCACCTTAAATGCTTTTTTTTAGGAAAAAAAACAGGAATTACTTTTCTGATCATTTTTGTAATATTAATATAATATTGATATCAAAACCTAACAAGAACATTACAGATAAATAACATACAGGCTAACTTGAGATATGAACCTAGAACCAAAATTTAAAAATGTCAGCAAATAAAGTCTAGCAACGTATAAAATAAATCAAGTATTTTTTAGGTAAAAATACTCTAGAAAACATCAATTATCCTATGACCCAACAATTCGACTTCTAGATATATATACTAGATATATATGCTAAGAACTATTTTTCCTGGGTTCTATGGAGCATGTAAAAGATGCCAAAGCAACATTGCTTGTCACAGCAAAAAAAAAAAAAAAAGAGAAAAAAAGTAAATTACTCATATCCGCCCATCAAATCCATCAATAATAGGAAAGATAATAATAAAAAAGATACATTACATGTGCTGTGTTCTTAAAATGGAATAATATCTACCCAATGAAAAGAAAAATTGCATTTATTTTATCAATATATGAACAAAGAAGTCTCTCTGGGGCATAAAATCGAGTCAAGGAAACAATTACAGAAAGATAAATACAGTACATTTCATTATATAAAGTTCAAAACATTCAGAACTAAACAGAATAATTTTAGAGATACAAACATCTAGTAAATCAAGAAAGAAAAGTAAGCACATAATTAATACAAAATTTAGGAAAGTATTTACAGCGAAATAGAGAAGGTTACACAGAGATTTTAAAAGTCAGCATCCATGCATCACTATTTTTTTATTCCCTAAATATACTCTTTAAATATTTGCATAGACTTAATATTTTGTAAGAATAAAATGAAAAAAAAAGAGTGCTAGAGGTTCCCAGGTTAATTGTTCATGGTTTATTAACAGACTTACAACAATATGTTATTTATGCAAGACGTACTCAAAGATTTATCTTCTCAGTAATGTGTTAAATTAGAACTGTGACATCAGAGACACAGACTAATGCAGTGCCATTTCTTCTCTCATTTAGAATTGGGACCATATCAAAAGATAAATTAGTTCTTTGGTCCCTTTTTAGACTTGTGCTAGGTAAATGAGTTTCTTTTTTTTTTTTTTTTTTTTTTTTTTTTTTTTTTTTTTTCTTTGGTCCCTCTTTAGACTTGTGCTAGGTAAATGAGTTTCTTTAACCAACAGATTGTCAGTCATCATCCTGAGTTTAGATTCATGACTATGCTGTTTCCTCTCACTGCTGTACTAATAGCAGAGATAAAGACAACAGGAATGTTGATGCTTAACTGTATGTAATGGAAGAAAATTTACTGTTTTAACTTCTTTGTAACTTGGATTGACTGGCAGTTAGCCACCTTTTTTATATCAGTATGGATACAGAGATGAAAATAAAACCCAGTATCTAAAGTATCACTTGTCTATATTTTCATTTTACCTTTAAAAATATTAAAATAAAATACATTTACTTCCAGAACATTAGAAAATACATAATGTACAAGGAATCAGAAGAAAAAGCCTAGAATATGATAGCAACATTTTTGGTGTATCTCTTTTAGTTTTCTCCCTGTAAAAATTTTGTCATATTGGAAATACATTTTCTATTCTGCTTTTTTTAGATTTTTCTCATGTAATTAATTATTCTTCAAATACATAAGTTTTAATCATTGTATAATATTTTCTGTGTGAACGATTTACAATTTACTTAATCTCTAACCTACTGATAGACATAGACATTGTCAGGCCTCTGAGCCCAAGCTAAGCCATCATATCCCCTGTGACCTGCACATATACGTCCAGATGGCCTGAAGCAAGTGAAGAATCACAAAAGAAGTGAAAATGGTCAGTTCTTGCCTGAACTGATGACATTGCCTTGCGAAATTCCTTCTCCTGGCTCAGAAGCTCCCCCACTGAGCACCTTGTGACCCCCCCCAACCCCCTTTGACTGTAATTTGCCACTACCTACCCAAATCCTATAAAACGGCCCCACCCCTATCTCCCTTTGCTGACTCTCTTTTTGGACTCAGCTTGTCTGCACCCAGGTGAAATAAACAGCTTTATTGCTCACACAAAGCCTTTTTGGTGGTCTCTTCACACAGATACGTGTGACATTTGGTGCCATGACTCGGATTGGGGGACCTCCTTTGGGAGATCAATCCTCTGTCCTCCTGCTCTTTGCTCCATGAGAAAGATCCACCTATGACCTCTGGTCCTGAGACCAACCAGCCCAAGGAACATCTTGCCAATTTAAAATCTGGTAAGCGGCCCCTTTTTACTCTCTTCTCCAACCTCTCCCACTATCCCTTAACCTCTTTCTCCTTTCAATCTTGGTGCCATCCTTCAATCTCTCCCTTCTGTTAATTTCAGTTCCTTTCCTTTTCTGGTAGAGATAGAGGAGACACGTTTTATCCGTGAACCCAAAACTCTGGCGCCGGTCACGGACTCTGGAAGACAGTCTTCCCTTGGTGTTTAATCACTGCGGGGACACCTGCTTGATTATTCACCCACGTTTCAGAGGTGTCTGATCACCATGGGGATGCCTCCCTTGATCCTTCACCCTTAGTGGCAAGCACCACTTTCCTGGGGGGCAAGCACCCCCGACCCCTTCCCTCTGTGTCTCTACCCTCTCTTTTCTCTAAGCTTGCCTCCTTCACTATAGGCAACCTTCCACCCTCCATTCCTCCTTCTTCTCCCTTAGCCTGTGTTCTCAAGAACTTAAAACCTCTTCAACTCACACCTGACCTAAAACCTAAACACCTTATTTTCTTCTGCAATGCCGCTTAACCGCAATACAAACTTGACAGTGTTTCCAAATAGCCAGAAAATGGCACTTCCAATTTTTCCATCCTACATCCACTTCCAATTATCCAAAGATCTAGATAATTCTTGTCGTAAAATGGGCAAATGGTCTAAGGTGCCTAACGTCCAGGCATTCTTTTACACATCGGTCTCTCCCTAGTCTCTGTTCCAAATACAACTTGTCCCAAAACCTCCTTCTCCTCCCTGCCTGTCCCCTCAGTCCCAACCCCAGGCATCGCTGAGTCTTTTCAAGCTTCCTTTTCTACCGACCCATCTGACCTCTCCCTTCCTCCCTAGACTGCTCCTCAGGTTGCTCCCCACCAGGCTGAATCAGGCTCCAATTCTTCCTCAGCCTCCACTCCCCTACCCTATAATCCTTCTGTTACCTCCCCTCCTCACACCTGGTCCAGTTTACAGTTTCATTCCACAACTAGCCCTCCCCTACCTGCCCAACAATTTCCTCTTAAAAGGAGTGGCTGGAACTAAAGACATAGTCCAGGTTAATGCTCCTTTTTCTTTATCCAACCTCTCCCAAATCAGTTAGCGTTTAGACTCTTTTTCATCAAATATAAAAACCCAGCCCAGTTCATGGCTTATTTGGCAGCAACCCTGAGATGCTTTACAGCCCTAGACCCTGAAGGGTCAGAAGGCCATCTTATTCTCAATATGCATTTTATTACCCAATCCACTCTCGACATTAAATAAAGCTCGAAAAATTAAATTCTGGCCCTCAAACCCCAAAATAGGACTTAATTAACCTCACCTTCAAGGTGTACAATAATAGAGTAGAGGCAGCCAAATAGCAACATATTTCTGAATTGTAATTCCTTGCCTCCACTGTGAGAGAAACCCCAGCCACATCTCCAGCACACAAGAAATTCAAAATGCCTAAGGTGCAGAGGTCAAGCATTCCTTCAGGACCACCTCCCCCAGGATCTTACTTCAGTGCCGCACTAGGCCGAGGAATGCCTGTAGCCTGGGATTCCTCCTAAGCCATGTCCCATCTGTGCGGGACCCCACTGGAAATTGGACTAACTCACCCGGCAGCCACTCCCAGAGCTCCTGGAACTCTAGCCCAAGGCTCTCTGACTGACTCTTCCCCAGATCTTCTCAGCTTAGCAGCTAAAGACTGATGCTGCCCAATCACCTTGGAAGCCTCCTGGACCACCACAGACACTTACAGTAACTCTTACAGTGGAGGGTAAGTCTGTCCCCTTCTTAATCAATACGGAGGCTGCCCACTCCACATTACCTTCTCTTCAAGGACCTGTTTCTCTTGCCTCCATAACTGTTGTGGGTATTGACGGCCAGGTTTCTTAGCCTCTTAAAACTCCCCAACTCTGGTGCCAACTTGGACAACATTCTTTTATGCACTCCTTTTTAGTTATGCCCACTTGCCCAGCTACCTTATTAGGTTGAGGCATTTTAACTAAATTATCTGCTTCCCCGACTATTCCTAGGCTACAGCCACACCTCATTGCCGCCCTTTTCCCCAGTTCAAAGCCTCCTTCGCATCCTCCCCTTGTATCTCCCCACCTTAATCCACAAGTATAGGACACCTCTACTTCCTCCTTGGCAACTGATCATGCACCGCTTATCATCTCATTAAAACCTAATCACCCTTACCCTGCTGAACACCAATATCCCATCCACAGCACGTTTTAAAAGGATTAAAGCCTGTTATTACTCGCCTGTTACAGCATGGCCTTTTAAAGCCTGTAAACTCTCCTTACAGTTCCCCATTTTACCTGTCCAAAAACTGGACAAGTTTACAAGTTAGTTCAGAATCTGTTCCTTATCAACCAAATTGTTTTGCCTATCCACCCTGTGGTGCCAAACCCATATACTCTGCTATCCTCAATACCTCCCTCTACAACCCCTCCAGAACCCATTATTCTGTTCTGGATCTCAAACATGCTTTCTTTACTATTCCTTTGTACCCTTCATTCCAGCCTGTCTTCGCTTTCACTTGGACTGACCCTGACACCCACCCATCAGGCTCAGCAAATTACCTGGGTTGTACTGCTGCAAGGCTTCATGGACAGCCCCCGTTACTTCAGTCATGCCCAAATTTCTTCCTCATCTGTTATCTATCTTGGCATAATTCTTCATGAAAACACACATGCTCTCCCTGCTGATCATGTCTGGCTAATCTCCCAAACCCAACCCCTTCTACAAAACAACAACTCCTTTCCTTCCTAGGCATGGTTAGGTACTTCCCCCTGTAGATACCTAGTTTTACCATCCTGACTAAATCATTATATACACTCACAAAAAGAAATCTAGCTAACCCCATAAATCCTAAATCCTTTCCCTACTCCTCTTTCCTTTCTTTAAAAACAGTCCCCAAAGTTGCCCCCACACTAGCTCTCCCTAACTCATCCCAGCCCTTTTTCATTACACACAGCTGAAGTGCAGGGCTTTGTGGTCAGAATTCTTACACAAGAGCCAGGACTGTGCCCTGTAGCCTTTCTGTCCAAACAACTTAACCTTACTGTTTTAGCCTAGCCCTCATGTCTGCATGTGGTGGCTGCCACTGCTCTAATACTTTAAGAGGCCCTCAAAATCACAAACTATGCTCAACTCACTCTCCACAGTTCTCATAACTTCCAAAATCTATGTTCTCTCTCACACCTGACGCATATACTTTCTGCCCCCCTCTACTACCTCTCAGCCAGCCAAACTCATTGCCTTAACTTGAGCCCTCACTCTTGCAAAGGGACTACACATCAATATTTATACAAACTCTGAAGACGCCTTCCATATCCTGCACCACCATGCTGTTATATGGGCTGATAAAGGTTTCCTTGCTACGCAAGGGTCCTCCATCATTAATGCCTCTTTAATAAAAACTCTTCTCAAGGCTGCTTTACTTCCAAGGGAAGCTGGAATCATTTGCTTCAAGGGCCATTAAAAGGCATCAGATCCCATCACTCAGGGCAACACTTATGCTGATAAGGTAGCTAAAAAAGCAGCTAGCATTTCATCTTCTATCCCCTCACAGCAGTTTTTCTCCTTCTCATCAGTCACTCTCACCTACTGTACAAATGCTCCTTCTATCAATCCCACAATATCACCCCTTACCACAAAATCTTCCTTCAGCTTAATCTCTCCCACTGTAGGTTCCCATACCACCCCTAATCCCACTCAAAGCAGCCCTGAGAAACATTGCCCATTATCTCTCCATACCACCCCCACCAAAATTTTTGCTGCCCCAATACTTCAACACTATTTTATGTTATTTTTCTTATTAATATAAGATGACAGGAATGTCAGGTTTCTGAGCCCAAGCTAAGCCATCATATCCCCTGTGACCTGTATACATCCAGATGGCCTGAAGCAAGTGAAGAATCACAAAAGAAGTGAAAATGGCCAATTCCTGCCTTAACTGATGACATTACCTTGTGAAATTCCTTCTCCTGACTCAGAAGCTCCCCCATTGAGTACCTTGTGATCCCCACCTCTGCCCTCCAGAGAACAACCCCCTTTGACAGTAATTTTCTACTACCTACCCAAATCCTATAAAACGGCCCCACCCCTATCTCCCTTCACTGACTCTCTTTTCAGACTCAGCCCACCTGCACTCAGGTGAAATAAACAGCTCTATTGCTCACACAAAGCCTTTTTGGTGGTCTCTTCACACGGACGCACATGACAGACACTAGATGCAAGGTTTTGCTATTATTTAAATGCTGCATGCAGATCCTTCTTTGTACAAGAATCTTGGAGAGTATGTTGATTGCTTCCTTTGTGTGATAGAACAAAATATTAATTTAGGAGTGTTCCTAAGTCTTTCATCTACCCAACTAATGAAAGAAAATTCTAGTTCTATTCCTTTAATTCTCTTGACTCACTCTCCTCTCCCTAATGTCCTAATTTGCCAGATCCATTAATTTTTTTTTGTTTTGTTGGTGCAGAATTGGAGGGTGACAGGAAGAAAGTATAGAGGGACATACTGCTGCGCTGGTATAGTGGAAGTTGTTTCATGATGTGTTGGAGAGGGCAGCTTTCCCTTTCAGAGTAAGGGATCACATAGTGGAAAAAAAGGAGAATTTTAAGAAATATTAATCTACCATCCTGGCTAACACGTTGAAACCCTGTCCCTAGTTAAAATACAGAAAAATTAGGTGGGCGTGGTGGTGGGCGCCTGTAGTCCCAGCTACTCTGGAGGCTGAGGCAGGAGAATGGTGTGAACCCAGGAGGCGGAGCTTGCAGTGAGCTGAGATTGCGCCACTGCACTCCAGCCTGGGCGACAGAGCAAGACTCCGTCTCAAAAAAAAAAAAGAAAGAAACATTAATCTCATCTAAGATAACTCCATAAAAATGTTATAGAAATAGAAGAAATTGTTTTGTTTTGAAATTATTTTGTGATTGCAGACAGTGCATATTTAGCTATGACATTATGTCATGGCTTCATAAGCTCTACACATATGTAAGGAAATGTCACTGTCCTCTTATCCCTATTAAAAGTGCTTTCTCAAAGGGTAAAGCTAATGTGGTCGCTTCATTAGCCTGATGTAAGAATGCCTGTATCACTGATTTCACAGAACAAAGAAATATTATCATTTTGCAAAAAAGTTTATAAACTTAGTAGGTGGAAAATCATATCTGGTATTTTATTTTACATTTCTTCATTAGTGATGTTGGATATTTTTTATAGTTGCCTTCATCACTTACTTCCCATTTGAGAGTGATTTGATTATGGTCATTGTAGATTAACTTGGTGTGGAAAAGTTATTTTTAAAATTAATTTTATATCTCAATATTTATTAAGGATATGTTAACTTTCATAGTTGTTACAGTTGTCTTCCTCACCTTTGTCATTTGTTTTTAATTTTATTAATTAGTTTGACATATAGATGTGTTAAAATTTTATGTACTAAAACCAGTTGACCTTCTTCCTTTACAAATTAATCGAAAGTTACTGTCCATTCTGAGAGTTCAACAAACACTTACCTACAGATTTTAATGTTTCTATTTGTTGCATTTGTTTAGTCCACTTGAAATCTATTTTGAGATAAAGTATGAAGAAAGTATTTAATTTTTTCTAAGTGGTTAACCAATTTTTTCAGTACAATATATTTAAAAATCAAACTGTTTTTTTACTCTAGTGATGCTACTTTTATTGTATATATAATTTCTAATATATCGGGCTAACTATTCTATGCTATTAATACGTATATACCATAACTTTTTTGGATAATTGTAAATTTAGCTTTTAATATAGAAGAAATATCTCACCACTAGTCAAGCTTTTTTTTTGTTTGTTTTTGTTGTTGTTGTTTTTGAGACAGAGTCTTGCTCTGTAGCCCAGGCTGGAGTGCAATGGCACAATCTTGGCTCACTGCAATCTCTGCCTCCCGGGTTCAAGCAATTCTTGTGCCTCAGCCTCCTGAATAGCTGGGATTACAGGAGTGCACAACCAAGCCTGGCTAATTTTTTTATATTTTGAGTAGCGATTGGGTTCACCATGTTGGCCAGGCTGATCTCAAACTCCTGACCTCGGGTGATCCACCCGCCTCAGCCTCCCAAAGTGCTGGGATTACAGGCATGAGCCACTGCATCCTGCCGCTAGTCATCCTTTTTTAAAAATGTCTTGGCAATTATTATTTTCTTTTTGTATAACTTTTAGAATCACTTTGGAAAATTCTAAAAAGACCTCATGGGAAAGTAGATTACAATTAGATGAAATCTCTAAATTAATTTGGAAAGGATTATCTTTCCATTTATCAAGTATTTTAAATACTTCAATAAAAGTTTGGAATTTACTTTGTTCATTTATTAATTCAGTGTGACTTCTTACTATCTGGTGCTATGACAGGCACCTTGGATGTAATGACAAACCAAATCTCTGCACTTCAAGCCTCTTGTAGTAGATGCCTTATAAACCAGGTGATAAAAACAAAAACATTATTTTTCACTAATATCAAATGATAAATCATTCCATATACTGAAGACATAAACTGGGTAACATTGAAGTTCAAATAGACATGTTTAAAGCTTCAGTATGTCAAATTCTAGAAATAGTTTTGGAATAACTATAGCTAATTATTGAGTGTTGAAAACATAGATTCTAGTTTTGGAAAGTTTTAGTCACAAGGTATCTTAAAGTTGAAGACAAGGAAACCTTTTATTTGTAATGATGTGTCTTGCACATGGTAGTCATTCTATGCAGATATTTGAGTGGTATCGATTGTAAATGAAGACAAAAATACTACACAGGCTATCTTCTTTTCATGCCTAAAAATCAGCTTTCTGCTAGTGTGCTATTCATTCTGTTTTATACCACTGCTTCATTCTATTCAAAATATTTTTTATTCTAGAAAGCAACTAAAGCATAAAAAGAAAAAAATAATCACTGAAAGAGTAGATTCTACTTTATTTTTTGGATAGAATGATATTATCACCATATCTAGTGATAATTTTAGCCTTTCTTCATAGAATGTAATTTGTTGAAAATGTAGCCACCAGTTGAAGTATTTCTGATTACAATGTACATGTTTCTATGTAATTTGGTATCTTTCATTATTTCTGTGTGTATACTTGAAAAACAATTTCTTTAAAGTTTTCATTTCTTTTGAGTTGCTTGATTGATTTTTATAGATTCTTCAGTATCAGAAAGATAAAAAGATAAGAATCTCAAGCCATTGCTTAACTTTTCCAGGTCTGCTGAAATTATTTTTATTGGCAATGACATGGTATCCAATTGTGGTTCTATATTATTTGTTTTCAAGTAAAGTTCCCATCAATGGAAACTTTTAAGTACCTTATTATTGTTATTAAAAACAAACATTTAAAATATATTACTTTTTGTGAGTCACATGAAACATATTTATCTTACAGTACTACCAAAGAATCTGAAGAAAAGAGAAGTTTGTGTCAAAGACCTAGAGAGGAGTTTCAGCTCAG
Source organism: Nomascus leucogenys (assembly GCF_006542625.1). Lineage (NCBI taxonomy): Eukaryota > Metazoa > Chordata > Mammalia > Primates > Hylobatidae > Nomascus > Nomascus leucogenys. The sequence continues at coordinate 37,197,838 of NC_044389.1, forward strand.
GATTCCCTGTTACTAGTCTAGTTACTAATTTAGGGTTAATGGAAAAATCTATCTCTATTAGCCCCTGTATTTTACTTTAATTTTCTTTCACATCTTCTCCCCTATAAAAATTATCACTACATTTTAGGAGAATTGTTATTTTCCTAGAGAATAATGATGAGACCTAATGAGCATATAATGATTTAGAATTCATAAAATTCTTTTCACAAACAGATTGTCAGTTCTGTGAGATTGGTGGAGCAAGCTCTTATGTTTATTGCCTTCATGAGGAAAAGACTTGGAAGTTAAATGACTTCAGTAATATATGATTTTCCTTTCATGCTCAGGAAAATGGCAGAAGGAGCTTATTGAGTAAGGTTTAGAGAGAGACGGGTGAAAGCAAGGAGCTAGCAAGAGCTATGCCAGGAGCAAACACTAGGAGAGCAATTTAGTAAGAATTGTTAATGTAATTTAAAATAAAAGGTACTTTTTCAATTACAGAGAAAATAACACCCTGGAACCTTATTTGTTTACTTCTAGTTTATGATTTTAGCTTCAATATTTTTTACTAAATGCAATATCCAAAAGCGTATGTTGGTTTAATAAACATTTTCTTCAAATCAGTTTGCATCTTCTCAAAGATTTTATAACTGATTAACTAGTAAATGAGAAAAAAATCACAATTCTCTGCTATTCAATTTATAAGAGGGATAATAATTGATACATATAACATTTTCAAGAAATCAAAATACAGAAGAGTGCGAAGAATAATAAGAAAATATTAGTTTTTCCACTGCTGTGAATTTAAAACTGTCAAGCTGCTCATACTTGCCCTATCTTTTGTTAATAAAGGTTAATAAAGGTATTTCAGATAAGGCTGAAATGACCATTGACACCACTCCCAGTCATATTTTTCTTTTTTACTTCTTCCTCAAAAACTACCATGAAAAGTTTGCTGTGTGTGGACTAGCATATAGTACCATTTCCTTCTGTATTAATATTTTACATAAATTTTATCACTTCATGCATAATATTCTTCAATATAGTTGGCCTTTTCTTTTTTTTATTAAACATATTTCTATTGAGTATGTATTATGTGACAGGCACCAATGGAGGTGAATGAACAAGTACAAATTCCTGCTCTCAATGTAATTCCATTCTAGTAGGATGAGTAAAGAGAAAAAATAAGCAAACATTTTAGATGTCAAAAGGTAGTATAATCTGTCATGGAAAAATAAAGCAGAGTTAGAGAATGGAGTGTATTGTGTGGAAGTGTGAGGAGAATAGTGTTACTATAAATAAAACAACCTTTCACTTATAAGTTGAAATTTTATCAAAAATCTTGAGGAAATGAGAGATGCAGACAAGAGATGTTTGGGTTCCAGGCAGAGAAAATGGAAGAGGCAAGTAAAAATCTTTGAGTCAAGGAGATGTAGGGAATGGTGCTGATGCTGAATAGCTGGGGTGGAAAGTGGTACAAGATAAGAAAAAAAGATTTAGCAGTAATTGGATTTCACCAAATAACTATACATTTATCATCTAATAGAACATTTGAAATAATGAAAAGGGGCATTTTTAATACATGGATTAGGACAAAAAACATAAATCAGTAGTCTTGTGGGAAAACTTGGATTTATAATTACCCTATATTCTATGGAATTGTCTCAAATTGAGATGAAATAAACACTTATTTCAGATTTGTTGTAATCTAATTCCTGATTTAATGAGATTAAATTGTTTTAAGAGTAGACTGAAGAAGAGAAAAATACAAGCTGGTTTATGAATTAAAAGTCTACTGCTATTATTTCGCAAAAAAAATGGTGGCTTGATCTAGAGAGATGATAAAGGGGCTAGCATTATAAGAAGTTTTTGAGTTACAGATGATTTATGGCATACTTTCTCATGTTGTTTTGTTAATTGACAAATAAAAATTGCACTGATTTATTGTGTACAACATTTTTTTTGCAATATGAATACATTATGGGATGGCTAAATTGAGCTAATTAACATATACATGATCTCACATACTTATCCTTTTTGTGTGTTGAGAACACAAAATCTGCTCTCTGAGCAACTGACAAGGATACAATACATTGCTATAACTATAGTCACCATGTCGTGCAATAGATATTGTCAATTTATTCCGATGTAACTAAAATTTTATATACTTTAACCTCTCTCTAATCCCCCATCCTCCAGACTGTTAACCACTATTCTACTCTCTACTTCTGTGAATCCAGCTTGTTTAGATTTCTCATACAAGTGAAATCATTTCATTTACCTTTTGGGGTCTGGCTTATTTTATTCAACACAGTGTTTTCAAGGGTCATCCATGTTGTCACAGATGACAAGATTCCTTTCTTTTTTAAGTCTGAATAGTATTCTATTGTGCATATATGCCAAGGTTTTTAGAAATCCATTCATTTGTTGATGGTGCCTAAAGTTTTTTCCATATTTTGGCTATCATGAATAATGCTACAATGAATATGGGAGTGCAGCTATTTCTTTGATATAGTGATTTAATTTAGTTTATATGCCCAATGAGGAATAAATGAATCATATAGTAGTTTTATTTTTAATTTTTGAGGAAACTCCATACTGTTTTTCATAATGGCTGCACCAACGTACATTTCTATCAACAGTGTACAAAGTTTTCTTTTTCCCCATATTCTGGCCAACACTTATTATCTTTTGTCTTTTTGATAATAGCCATGCTAACAGGCATGAAGTCATATCTCATGGTGGTTTAATTTACATTTCTTTTAAGATTCGTTAAGTATTTTTTCTTAAATATGTTGGCCATTTCTATGTCTTGTTTGAGAAATGTCTAGTCAGATACTAGCCTATTTATTTATTTATTTTATTTTAAAAATTTGTATACAGATGAGATCTCACTATGTTGTCCAGACCAGTCCCAAATTCCTGGGCTCAAGTGATCCTCCTGCCGCAGCCTCTCACAAGTGTTGGGCTTACAGACATGACCCATCATGCCCAGCCCACTGATTTTTAATAGAATTAATTTGTCTTCTTCTATTGACTTGAGCTCATTGTATCTTTTGGATATTAACCCTTTTTCAGATTCATGGTTTGCAAATATGTTCTCCCATTCTGTGGGTTGTGTCTTCACTTTGTTGATTGTTTCCTTGGCTGTGTAGAAGCTTCGTAGTTTGATGAATTCCCATTTGTCTATTGTTCCTTTTGTTTTTGTTTTTGGATTTATATCCAAAAAATCATTGCCTAGCCCACATCATGAATATTTTCCGCTATGTTTTCTTCCAATATTTTTACAATTTCAGGTCTTACATTTTGATTTTTTAATATAGTATAAGATAAGGGTCTAATTTCCTTCTTTGGCATGTGGATATTCCGTTGTCTCAACACCATTTATGGAGGAGACTGTGCTTTCCTCAGTGTGTGTTCTTGGCACTTTCATAAAAAATCAATTCATCACCTGGGCCTAGATGTTCAAGATCAGCCTGAACAACATAGAGAGATCTCACCTGCACAAAAAATAAAAATTATTATCTGGGTATGGAGGTACACCTGTGGTCCCAGATACTCAGGAGGCTGAGGTTGGAAGATTGCTTGAGCCCAGGAGGCAGAGAGGACTGTGATTGTGCCACTGCATTCTAGCCTGGGCAACAAAGCAAGATCCTTTCTCCAAAAAAATAAAAACATCAATTGACAGTAAATATGTGAACTTATTTCTGGGCTCTCTATTTTGTCCCACTGTTCTATGTGTTCATTTTTTAAACCAGTACCATGCTGTTTGGTTTACTATATTTTTGTAGTATATTTTGAAGTAAGGTAGTGTGATGCTTCCAGCTTTGTTCCTTTTACTGAAGACTGCTTTGGCTGTTCAGGGTCTTTTGTGATTCCACATGAATTTTAGCATTTTTTTCTATTTCTGTGAAAGATGTCACTTGAATTTTGATAGCAACTGCATTGAATTTGTAGAATGCTTTGGATAGCGTCTTTGTTCATTTTATGCTGCTATAACAGAATACTACCAACAGGGTAATTTATCAATATCAGAAGTTTATTTCCTCACAGTTCTGGAAGGTGGGAAGTTCCAGATTGAGGAGCTGGCATCTGGTGAAGGTCTTCCTACAGTGTCATCCCATGGCAGAAGGTGAAAGAGTAAAGAGAGGAGGAGAGAGCCAAAGGGGGCTGAACTCATTCTTTTATAAAAAATCCACTCTTGCAATACTAAACCCTTCCTAAGATAATGACATTAATCCATTCACAAGAGCCCTCATGGCTAATCTCCTCTCATTAAGCTCCACTTACCTACACTATTGCATTTGGCATTAATTTTTCAATGCATGCTGAACGTGTCATTCAAACCACAGCAAGTAATATGAACATTTTCACAATATTAATTCTTCCAATCAATAAACATGGGATATCTTTTCATTTATTTGTGTCTCCCCCAATTTCTTTCATCAATGTTTTGTAGTTTTCAGTGTACAGGTCTTTATTCTCTTTGATGAAATTTATTCCTAAGTATTTGATTATCTTTTGTAGCTATTATAAGTAGAATTGCTTTCTTGATTTTATTTTCGAATACTGTGTTTTTAGTGTATAGAAATGCTACTGATTTTTGCATGTTGAATTGGCATCCTGTAATTTTGCTGATTTTTTTTATTGTTTCTAACAGCTTTTTGGAACAGTTTTTAGGGTTTTCTATATATAAAATCATGTCATCACAAATAAGGTTGAATTATCTTCTTTCTTTCCAATTTGGATGCTTTATTTCTTTCTCCTGCCTAATTGCTCTGGCTAGGACTTCTAGTACTGTGCCAAATAGAATGGTGAGAATGTGTACCTTTGTGTTGTTCTGGATCTTAGAAGAAAAGCTTTCAACTTTTTACTGATGAGTATAATGTTAGCTGTGGTTTTGTCATATTTGGTCTTTATGGTGTTGAGGTACATTCATTCTATACATCATTTGTTGAGAGTTTTTATCATGAAAAAATATTGAGTTTTGTCAAATGCTTTTTCTGCATCTATTGAGATGATTACATGGTTTTTTTTTGTCCTTCATTCTTTTAATGATGTGTACCATATTTATAGATTTGCATATGCTGAACAATTCTTATATCCCTGGGATACATTTCAGTTGATCATGGTGAATGATCCTTTTAAATGTACTGCTAAATTTGTTTTCTTTTTTGCTGAGGATTTTTGCATTTATGTTCGTGAGGGATATTGACTTGTAATTTTCTTTTCATTTAGTGTCCTTGCCTTGCTTTGCTATTAAGGTAGTGCTGGCCTTGTATGATGTGTTTGGAAGTACTTCATCTTTTTTTTAAATTTTTTGAAGACTTTGGAAAAAAAGATAATAGTTCTTCTTTAAATGTTTGGTAGAATTCATCAGTGAAGCCATCTGGTTCTTGGCTTTTCTTTGGTAGGAGACATTTTATTTCTGATTCAGCCTCCTTACCACTCATTATTAGTCTGTTCAGATTTACAATTTCTCTGGGATTCATTCTCGGTAGGTTGTATGTGTTTAGGAATTTGTTCATTTATTCTAGATTGTCCAGTTTATTCATGCATACTTGTTTATAATCATCTGTTATGATCCTTTCCATTTCTGTGGTATCAGTTTCAATGTCTCTTTTATTTCTGATTATATTTGAGTCTTCTGGTGTTTTTTTTTTTTTTTTTTTTTTGGTCTAGCTATAATTGTGTTGACCTTTTGGAAAAATAAACTATTAGTTTGTTGATGTTTTCTATTGTTTTTCTGCTTTCTATTTTACCTATTTCTGCTCTGAAATCTGTAATATTTCTTTCCTTTTGTTAACTTTGGGGTTAGTTGGATCTTGTTTTCCTGGTTCTTTGAGATATAATATCAGGTTGTTTATTTTGGGTCTTTCTCCTTTTTTAATGTAGGCACATATTGCTGTATCATAAATTTGGGGACATTGTGTGCTCATTTTCATTTTTATTCAGATATTTTTACTCTTTTTATTTTTTAAAAATTTCTTTGTTTACTCATTGTTTGTTTCTCTGTTATTTTTAGGTATTTTTTTTTTCTGAGTTAACCAGTCTGTTTCTTTCAGGCAATAGTGTCTATGACATTCTGTTATTTTTGTTTGTATGTTTTAAAAAAATTTTCTGGATAACAATTCCTTGTTGTTTTGTAGTTATTTTCTTCTACAATTCTCTTAGAATGTTTCAATTTTATTATTGTCCTTTTATTTGTTTATTATTTTTCTCCAAATGAAACAAAATTGAGTTAGTCAAATTTAATAATAATTTATCCTAAGGTAATGCTTTTTGTATCTTGTTTAAGAAATACTACCTGAACCAAATATTATACAGATATATCTTATATTTAAATAGTTTTGAAGTCTTTACTCAGAAATTTATTTTGTCTGTTGTATATTCAGCCATTTAATATATTATTTTTCTATGTGGTTACCCAATTGTATCAAAAGCATTTATCAAATAATTTGAATATCATACTATGTTTCAGATTTCCATATTATTTGATTTACTTTTTCTGTTCATTTATTTGTCACTTTCTGTGTCAATACAGCATTTTTCTATTTTTAATATTTTTGACAAGGTTAAAGCTTATTATGAAATATGCACATATAATGTATTACTGTAAGGCTATACACATGTCAAATAATAAATAATTAAAATTATTATTATTATTTTATTTATTTTATTTTATTTTTGAGACAGAGTTTCACTCTTGTTGCACTCCAGGCTGGATCTCAGCTCACTGCAACCTCTGCTTCCCAGGTTCAAGTGATCCTCCTGCCTCAGCCTCCCGAGTAGCTGGGACTACAGGCATGCACCACCATGCCTGGCTTATTTTGTATTTTTAGGAGAGATGGCATTTCTCCATGTTGGTCAGGCTGGTCTTGAACTCCCGACCTCAGGTGATCCACCCGCCGAGGCCTCCCAAAATGCTGGGATTACAGGTGTGAGCCACCGCGCCCAGCCAAATTAAAATTATTTGGTGTAAACTTTACCCAGTGTAAATATTATCTATAATTCTTAAACTCTCTATTCCCCTACCTCACCATTATCTTAAACGTTTCTGTTATTAAGTGTAGAATATTATTGGGTTTACTTAAAGTTCACCATCACTCTTTTAATTTCATGATTTTATAACAAGCCTTGGTGGTTGGTAGGGTACTTTCCCCACCTTAGTTTACTTTTTAGAATTTTTTTGGTATTCCTAATGTTACTACCTAACTATATAAATTTTAGTATCAGTCTTTTGAAGTCAGTAAGGAAAATTCTTCTAGGATTTTCATTGACATTGAATGGAATTTATAGATTCATTTTGAGAAAAAATGGCATTTTAATACTAAATGTATTATATTTTGTTTATAAACACTATATCTTCACTTATTCCATTTCTCTTTGATATTTTTCATTAACAGTTTTGAAAGGACTGAGTATTTGTGTATTGCCATAATTCATATGTTAAAATCCTGATTCCAGCGTGATATTATTTGAGGTGAGGCCTTTGGGAGATAATTATGTCATGAAGGTTTGGCCCTCATGAATGGGATTCATGCCATTATAAGAAGAGGCCAGAGAGCTACCTAGCTCTCTTTCCACTGTAGGAAGACACCGCAAGAACGTGGCCGTCTTTTGACCAGAAATAAAGCCAGGAAGGAGACCCTAATCAAGAACATGATCCTGCTCTCACCCTGACCTCAGATTTCCAACCTCCAGAACTGTGAGAAATAAATTTTTGTTGGTTTAAGCCACCCAGCTTATGGTATTTCGTTACTGCAGTCCAAACTGACTACAGTAACTTTCTAGTTTTCCTTTTTTTTTTACATTTTTAAAAAATTAGGTTTCTTCTTACATCTTTCAAGTTTGTTGCTATTATGACCAATTTTTTTCCCATTACATTTTATGGTATTTATACCTAGGAGTTGTACTGATTTTTTGCATATTTTAGGATGTTTAGAATTGTGCTGATTGAAATGCAATGAGAGATTATTCAAGTGGAATACTAACTAAAGCCTAGCATACTGTTGTGACTACCAGTGTAGACGCGGAAGCTAGATCACCTGTATTGAGATCTTAACTCTGCCACTTACTAGGTCTTTGACTTTAGACAAGTGACTAGTTAAATAACCACTTTTTATGCTCCAGTGTCTTCCTCTATCTGTAAATGGAGCTAATAATAGTATCTACCTTATTTGGAGGAGTAAGCAAATTAATTTATGCAAAGCCTATAAGACATTGCTTTACACACAAATGCCACATAAGTAATAGCTATTATAATAGTTATAATTATCATTTTTATTGTTGTCAAAAATTAATTTTCTGTTCTTTTACTTTTCCTCTTTATATAATAATCAAATCAATGCTGTGTTGATTCTTCCCTTAAAATGTCTCTTTAACCTCTTTCCTCATTTACTATCTATCTTCCACCATCTCTAAATGCTTATTATCTCATGCATGGATGATTATAAGAGTCTCTTGTCTACCTGCCTCTAGTCTCTTTTACTGCCAAATTCGCACTTATATTCACACATTTAACTCATAAAATCAAGTTTATACTCACTACTTATCATAATATATCTAAACTATAGATTTGGTTATTTTACTGCCCATATGAGAAAACTTTGATGAGCTTTCATTTCCTCCAGGCTAAAATCCCTACATGCACAATATCATCTTGTATTTTATCTCCCATACACTTTGCTTCTCAACTCCATTTTTTGCTTTCCTAAGAGTACCTGAAATTTCATATCCATGTTTTTTATCATGATATATCTGGGATGACTCTTCTGTCACTTTTCCACCACCACTCCAGTGTACTATGCTACATAAACTGCTCAGCCAGGATACTTTAAATTATCTTTTATGATTTAGTTCATATGTAATTTCCTGTCAACTTTTTTTCCTTGTGTTAAAATTGTTTGGTTCTTCTGTGTTCAATAAAACTCCTCACACTATATATCGAATAACTATATATTTATTATTTTCCAACAGTAAACCAGAATCATTGATCACTTATCATGTAGATGATTTATTTTTGAGGCACATGAACTTAATATTTTAATCATTTACTGGTGACATATGGTGTCTGTCTTATATGTGCTATTACTGAACCACACACACAGGCTTATCCAAGGCAGTGATGGATAATTCATCGCTTTCCCAGGCAGAAGGAGAGCCTTTTCTGCTCAACATTTTCTTTAGCTTGGGGCATACCAGAGAACATTTTTCCCATGTGCTGGCAGATTCACAAAAAATAAAAGGAAGAGAACAGGTAGAGCTGAACATTCTGAGGGTCTGTTTCTAAACCTACCAAAGAGAAAACGTACTTCTCTCCCAGGAAGAAGTGAATGAGTGCGTGACAAGAGAGGTACACTAACTGATGGTGTCTAAGCTGAAATATGAAGCCAGGGAAAAGGAAGCTCATTCCTGTGCTATTTACATTATTCACTTTGCAATGTGAGTGGAAGGCAGTAAAACCTGTTGAATTACAAAGTGCCAATTGCACTGTCCAGGCTGATTTATATGGGCTTTGGCTCCAGGTCCCTGCCTTCAAAACATGCACATCCTTAGGGCTGGTATTCAAAACAAAACAAAACAAAAAGGTTCAATAATTTATTTCATACAATAGCAGATTCCCCCAGCAATTTCATCTGGAATTCTACCACAATTTGTAACATATCTTATTTTCTTGGTAACATTGGAGAACGCTATTATTTAAGCTTAGTGCATTTAAATGACTCACCAAAGTATGACATCTGGAACACAGTCCTACTGAGTTCACAAGAATTTCAATGTCTAAGAAATTAGAATTTCACATGAACATGAAAATTAACCTAAACATGAAAATTATGCAGAAGATAGCCTAATATTTGCATTCAGCTTTTATTAAGTTGATTGATTTCACTCAGATCCCATGCTTTTCTCAGCAGCTAAGATCTCCAAGCTGTCTTTCATTTTTCTTTCTCTTTTGATAGTCTTGATTTTAGATATGTAGAATTATAGTTCACATCCTTTGGATTTTTTATTTGGAATGGCTCAAAAGTGTAACAATCATACTAGATAGCCTATAAACCTAATCTTCTTTCTCTCTTAAGAAAGGAGAGGAAAACAATTAAAAGCTTCTCTCCTAAGTTCTAATGAATTTTCAGATAAATGTAGATTTCCTGGGAGGAAGAATACTACTTAATCCACATTTATTTGAAAATTAATTTAAGAATGATATAAAATTATGCAAAATTAAGAATTATGCAGAATTAAAAGGTTTAAGTCTGCGGAAAGTCTTCAACTGCTTGTTCTTTCTATGGCCATGTGTGCTGTGGCATTTTGTACCTTCTAAGCATACCTTCCTCCCTGCATTTTTTGATAACTCACTGGGGAGATGCCACTGTGAAAACAATCACCAATGCAACATAAAATCCTTAAAAATTTGTTTAGGTGAGAGACATCTCATGTAAACGAGGGTTGTGGGTGGGGGGAAGTTAGATGAGTTTTTTGGAAGAAAGAGACATGCTATGATTGGCACTCTTGCTGGCTGGGCTCACCATTGAGAAATCTGCTGAAAACTCCCCATCTTCTGATTTTGGTAAATGGTATCTGCCTTGTTTATGTATTTAGTATAGATTTCAAACTTTATTTAGCATTGGCTACTTTTCTTTCCTGCTGTTGTTTCAAGATTATACACATAATTATAAAAGCAGTGTATAATAAGCTCTCTGTGGAGATTGAGGTCTTAAAACTGATGGAGTTTGTCACAGTCCTCTCCCTTCCCTTAAAAAGTCACTGTGTCCCACTTTAGGAGGCAGTCTGTCCTTTCTCAGATCTCCAGCTGCCTGCTGGGAGAACCACTACTCTCTTCAAAGCTGTCAGTCAGACAGGGACATTTAATTCTGAGGAGGTTCCTGCTGACTTTTTGTTTGTCTGTGCCCTGCCCCCAGAGGTGGAGCCTACAGAGGCAGGCAGGCCTCCTTGAGCTGTGGTGGGCTCCACCCAGTTCGAGCTTCCTGGCTGCTTTGTTTACCTAAGCAAGCCTGGGCAATGGCGGGCGCCCCCACCCCAGCCTCGCTGCCGCCTTGCAGCTTGATCTCAGACTGCTGTGCTAGCAATCAGCGAGACTCCGTGGGCATAGGACCCTCCGAGCCAGGTGCGGGACACAATCTCCTAGTGTGCTGTTTCCCAGGCCCGTTGGAAAAGCGCAGTATTAGGGTGGGACTGATCCGATATTCCAGGTGCCGTCTGTTACCCCTTTCTTTGACTAGGAAAGGGAACTCCCTGACCCCTTGCGCTTCCCGAGTGAGGCAATGCCTCGCCCTGCTTCGGCTTGCACACAGTGCTCTTCACCGACTGTCCTGCACCCACTGTTTGGCAGTCCCTAGTGAGATGAAACCAGTACCTCAAGCAGAAATGCAGAAATCACCCGTCTTCTGTGTCGCTCAGGCTGGGAGCAGGAGACCGGAGCTGTTCCTATTCGGCCATCTAGCCGCCTAATTGGGAGGCGCCCCCCCCCAGTAGGGACAGACTGGCACCTCACTTGGCCAGGTACTCCTCTGAGACAAAACTTCCAGAGGAACTATCAGACAGCTGAATTTGTGGTCTCACGAAAATCCGCTGTTCTGCAGCCACCGCTGCTGACACCCAGCCAAACAGGGTCTGGAGTGGACCTCTAGTAGACTCCAACAGACCTGCAGCTGAGGGTCCTGTATGGTAGAGGGAAAACTAACAAACAGAAAGGACATCCACACCAAAAACCCATCTGTACATCACCATCATCAAACACCAAACGTAGATAAAACCACAAAGATGGGGAAAAAACAGAGCAGAAAAACTGGAAACTCTAAAAAGCAGAGCACCTCTCCTCCTCCAAAGGAATGCAGTTCCTCACCAGCAACGGAAAAAAGCTGGATGGAGGATGACTTTGACGAGATGAGAGAAGAAGGCTTCAGATGATCAAACTACTCTGAGCTACGGGAGGAAATTCAAAACAATAGCAAAGAAGTTAAAAACTTTGAAAAAAAATTAGAAGAATGGATAACTAGAATAACCAATGGAGAGAAGGGCTTAAAGGAGCTGATGGAGCTAAAAGCCAAGTTTTGAAAACTATGCGAAGATTGCAGAAGCCTCAGTAGCAGATGCGATCAACTGGAAGAAAGGGTATCAGTGATGGAAGATGAAATCAATGAAATGAAGCGAGAAGGGAAGTTTAGAGAAAAAAGAATAAAAAGAAATGAACAAACCCTCCAAGAAATTTGGGACTAGGTGAAAAGACCAAACCTACGTCTGATTGGTGTACATGAAACTGACGGGGAGAATGGAACCAAGTTGGAAAACACTCTGCAAGATATTATCCAGGAGAACTTCCCCAATCTAGCAAGGCAGGCCAACATTCAGATTCAGGAAATACAGAGAATGCCAATACTCCTCGAGAAGAGCAACTCCAAGACACATAATTGTCAGATTCACCAAAGTTGAAATGAAGGAAAAAATGTTAAGGGCAGCCAGAGAGAAAGGTCGGGTTACCCACAAAGGGAAGCCTATCAGACTAACAGCTGATCTCTGGGCAGAAACTCTACAAGCCAGAAGAGAGTGGGGGCCGATATTCAACATTCTTAAAGAAAAGAATTTTCAACCCAGAATTTCATATCCAGCCAAACTAAGCTTCATAAGTGAAGGAGAAATAAAATACTTTACAGACAAGCAAACGCTGAGTGATTTTGTCAGCACCAGGCCTGCCCTAAAAGAACTCCTGAAGGAAGCACTAAACATGGAAAGGAACAACCGGTACAAGCCCCTGCAAAACATGCCAAATTGTAAAGACCATTGAGGCTAGGAAGAAACTGCATCAACTAACGAGCAAAATAACCAACTAACATCATAATGACAGGATCAGATTCACAAATAACAATATTAACATTAAATGTAAATGGGCTAAATGCTCCAATTAAAAGGCACAGACTGGCAAACTGGATAAGGAGTCAGCACCCATCAGTGTGCTGTATTCAGGAAACCCATCTCACGTGCAGAGACACACATAGACTCAAAATAAAGGGATGGAGGAAGATCTATCAAGCAAATGGAAAACAAAAAAAGGCAGGGGTTGCAATCCTACTCTCTGATAAAATAGACTTTAAACCACCAAAGATCAAAAGAGACAAAGAAGGCCATTACATAATGGTAAAGGGATCAATTCAACAAGAAGAGCTAACTACCCTAAATATATATGCACCCAACACAGGAGCACCCAGATTCATAAAGCAAGTCCTGAGTGACCTACAAAGGGACTTAAACTCCCACACAATAATAATGGGAGATTTTAACACCCCACTGTCAACATTAGACAGATCAACGAGACAGGAAGTTAACAAGGATATCCAGGAATTGAACTCAGCTCTAGTGGACCTAATAGACATCTACAGAACTCTCCACCCCAAATCAACAGAATATACATTTTTTTCAGCACCACACCACACCTATTCCAAAATTGACCAAATAGTTGGAAGTAAAGCTCTCCTCAGCAAATGTAAAAGAACAGGAATTATAACAAACTGTCTCTCAGACCACAGTGCAATCAAACTAGAACTCAGGATTAAGAAACTCACTCAATACCACTCAACTACATGGAAACTGAACAACCTGCTCCTGAATGACTATTGGGTACCTAACGAAATGAAGGCAGAAATAAAGATGTTCTTTGAAACCAACAAGAACAAAGACACAACATACCAGAATCTCTGGGACACATTCAAAGCAGTGTGTACAGGGAAATTTGTAGCACTAAATGTCCACAACAGAAAGCAGGAAAGATCCAAAATTGACACCCTAACATCACAATTAAAAGAACTAGAAAAGCAAGAGCAAACACATTCAAAAGCTAGCAGAAGGCTAAAAATAACTAAAATCAGAGCAGAACTGAAGGAAATAGAGATACAAAAAACCCATCAAAAAATTAATGAATCCAGGAGCTGATTTTTTGGAAAGATCAACAAAATTGATAGACCGCTAGCAAGACTAATAAAGAAAAAAGAGAGAGGAATCAAATAGATGCAATAAAAAATGAAAAAGGGGATATCACCACCGATCCCACAGAAATAAAAACTACCATCAGAGAATACTACAAACACCTCTATGCAAATAAACTAGAAAACCTAGAAGAAATGGATAAATTCCTCGACAAATACAACCTCCCAAGACTAAATCAGGAAGAAGTTGAATCTCTGAATAGACCAATAACAGGTTCTGAAATTGTGGCAATAATCAATAGCTTACCAACCAAAAAGAGTCCAGGACCTGATGGATTCACAGCCGAATTCTACCAGAGGTACAACGAGGAACTGGTACCATTCCTTCTGAAACTATTCCAATCAATAGAAAAAGAGGGAATCCTCCCTAACACATTTTATGAAGCCAGTAACTTCCTGATACCAAAGCCTGGCAGAGACATAACCACAAAAGAGAATTTCAGACCAGTATCCTTGATGAACATTGATGCAAAAATCCTCAATAAAATACTGGCAAACCGAATCCAGCAGCACATCAAAAAGCTTATCCACCATGATCAAGTGGGCTTCATCCCTGGGATGCAAGGCTGGTTCAACATACGCAAATCAATAAATGTAATCCAGCATATAAACAGAACCAAAGACAAAAACCACGATTATCTCAATAGATGCAAAAAAGGCCTTTGACAAAATTCAACAACCCTTCATGCTAAAAACTCTCAATAAATTAGGTATTGATTGGACGTATCTCAAAATAATAACAGCTATCTACAACAAACCCACAGCCAATATCATACTGAATGGGCAAAAACTGGAAGCATTCCCTCTGAAAACTGGCACAAGACAGGGATGCCCTCTCTCACCGCTCCTATTCAACATAGTGCTGGAAGTTCTGGCCAGAGCAATCAGGCAGGAGAAGGAAATAAAGGGTATTCAATTAGGAAAAGAGGAAGTCAAATTGTCCCTGTTTGCAGATGATATGATTGTATATCTAGAAAACCCCATTGTCTCAGCCCAAAATCTCCTTAAGCTGATTAGCAACTTCAGCAAAGTCTCAGGATACAAAATCAATGTACAAAAATCACAAGCATTCTTGTACACCAATCACAGACAAACAGAGAGCCAAATCATGAGTGAACTTCCATTCACAATTGCTTCAAAGAGAATAAAAT
The DNA here is from genome assembly GCF_006542625.1 of Nomascus leucogenys. Taxonomy (NCBI): domain Eukaryota; kingdom Metazoa; phylum Chordata; class Mammalia; order Primates; family Hylobatidae; genus Nomascus; species Nomascus leucogenys. The sequence goes on from NC_044389.1 coordinate 37,212,968, forward strand.
ACCTAGGAATCCAACTTACAAGGGATGTGAAGGACCTCTTCAAGGAGAACTACAAACCACTGCTCAATGAAATAAAAGAGGATACAAACAAATGGAAGGACATTCCATGCTCATGGGTTGGAAGAATCAATATCGTGAAAATGGCCACACTGCCCAAGGTAATTTATAGATTCAATGCCATCCCCATCAAGCTACCAATGACTTTCTTCACAGAATTGGAAAAAACTACTTTAAAGTTCATATGGAACCAAAAAAGAGCTCGCATCGCCAAGACAATCCTAAGCCAAAAGAACAAAGCTGGAGGCATCACACTACCTGACTTCAAACTATACTACAAGGCTACAGTAACCAAAACAGCATGGTACTAGTACCACAACAGAGACATAGATCAATGGAATAGAACAGAGCCCTCAGTAATGACGCCACATATCTACAACTACCTGATCTTTGACAAACCTGACAAAAACAAGAAATGGGGAAAGGATTCCCTATTTAATAAATGGTGCTGGGAAAACTGGCTAGCCATATGTAGAAAGCTGAAACTGGATCCCTTCCTTACACCTTATACAAAAATTAATTCAAGGTGGATTAAAGACTTAAATGTTAGACCTAAAACCATTAAAATCCTACAAGAAAACCTAGGCAATACCATTCAGGACATAGGTGTGGGCAAGGACTTCATGTCTAAAACACCAAAAGCAATGGCAACAAAAGCCAAAATAGACAAATGGGATCTAATTAAACTAAAGAGCTTCTGCACAACAAAAGAAACTACCATCAGAGTGAACAGGCAACCTACAAAATGGGAGAAAATTTTTGCAACTTACTCATCTGACAAAGGGCTAATATCCAGAATCTACAATGAACTCAAACAAATTTACAAGAAAAAAACAAAGAATCCCATCAAAAAGTGGGCAAAGGACATGAACAGACACTTCTCAAAAGAAGACATTTATGCAGCCAAAAAACACATGAAGAAATGCTCATTATCACTGGCCATCAGAGAAATGCAAATCAAAACCACAGTGAGATACCATCTCACACCAGTTAGAATGGCCATCATTAAAAAATCAGGAAACAACAGGTGCTGGAGAGGCTGTGGAGAAATAGGAACACTTTTACACTGTTGGTGGGAATGTAAACTAGTTCAACCATTGTGGAAGTCAGTGTGGCGATTCCTCAGGGATCTAGAACTAGAAATACCATTTGACCCAGCCATCCCATTACTGGGTATATACCCAAAGGACTATAAATCATGCTGCTATAAAGACACATGCACACGTATGTTTACTGTGGCACTATTCACAATAGCAAAGAGTTGGAACCAACCCAAATGTCCAACAACAATAGACTGGATTAAGAAAATGTGGCACATATACACCATGGAATACTATGCAGCCATAAAAAATGATGAGCTCATGTCCTTTGTAGGGACATGGATGAAACTGGAAAACATCATTCTCAGTAAACTATCGCAAGGACAAAAAACCAAACACCGCATGTTCTCACTCATAGGTGGGAATTGAACAATGAGAACTCATGGACACAGGAAGGGGAACATCATACTCCGGGGACTGTTGTGGGGTTGGGGGAGGGGGGAGGGACAGCATTAGGAGATATACCTAATGCTAAATGACGAATTAATGGGTGCTGGAAATCAACATGGCACATGGATACATATGTAACAAACCTGCACATTGTTCACATGTACCCTAAAACCTAAAGTATAATAATAAAAAAAAAAAACTGAAAAAAAAAAGAAAAAAAAAGTCCCTGTGTCATTTGAACACAGATTATTATTCTAAGTCCAATTTCTAAGAGTGTCACCATGTACAATGTATAGTATTCTGCAGCACATTAGATAATAGTTCTTAATATCACTGATAAATTGCTTAAATATCTTTGCACATTACGTGGCCTCACTATGGAACCACCCACTTATAAATAGCAGTTCAAATTTATATGTAGTTGCACAGAAAGTGAATCATGCAGCATCCCAATTTATAGTTTGAACTAGAGTCTGATTTTCTTTTTCTAAGAGTCCATTACTCAAGCTCATGGCTGGTAGTATTTTTTTTCCCTTTTTATCATTTTTTTTCCCCTGAAATAGATCATTTATAGTGATATAGAAACAGTTACCACTTGCTTTTAATCTTATGAAATGTATGGCTTTGAGTTTCTGGTGAACCTTAAAGCTTTTTATCAAATGGAGTAAAATGAATTCTTTAAAAAAATTTATGTAGTCTTAACATTTAATAATTACCTTTTAAAGAAGCTTACAGTAATTGAAAACAGATTAAGTATGGTTTAATTCAGTTTACTATCTCTACTCATACATCTTCTCTACCTTTTTCTGATAAAATTTTATATGAAAAAGTAGGGATGGAAGAGAAAATTTTGGATTGTCACTACAAAAGGGCTCTTTAATTTTAAAATATAAACAGGAAAAATTAAAATATTTAGGGAAAGAAACTTTGATCCGCTTGAGTCAGATCCAATGAACTGTTGGTATCTTGTAAAGAAAGAACTTCCTCTGGGAAATATTTGAATCTCATTTTATTTTTAAAATGATGAAGACTCACTTATTTCACTTTAAATAACTTCTTAGCTAAGAAATTTTAGGTGAAATTTTAAAGAATTATGGTAGCATATTTTCTTTATTCCTCCTTTGTCACTCAGTTTGTCTGTTATTAGAATTTCTGAGTGATGTTATTTGTAAGAGAAGGTTTTATCTATTCTATATTTTTCAAAATAAAGGTAAACAATAGAAAACAAACTGTAATAAACTTATTCTAGGGAATACAATTTTTTTCCTGATTTTTTTAGTGGTACTCTCTATGCCTATAAGCAAGCTGCTTACCTTCTGTGCAACTGAAAAGCCAAATAATTTGGTTCTGGGAAGAATTAGAATGTTTTTTCTAATATTACAAAACAGAAAATACAGATTTCACATATTGCTCAACCCTTTTTAAATCAAGTATCTGTAAAGGCCGGGTGCAGTGGCTCATGCCTATAATCCCAGCATTTTGGAAGGCCAAGGCAGGCAGATCTATGTTGCCAGGAGTTTGAGACCAGTCTGGGCAACATAGCAAGACCCCCATCTTTACAAAATATTAAAAAATTAGCCGGGTGTGGTGGCATGCCCCTGTGGTCCCAACTCGACAACAATGTCGTCTTACTTGGCTATTTCCAGAACATTAATATCAACGAATACTAACTAGGAATGTGCGTTTGAACAGCTGCTATAGTCTAAATTATAAGACAAATAGAAAAATGTCAATGGGTATTAACTCTATCAGTGTTTATTATGCTCTTAATATAAAAACAAATAGATACTACACATCAGAAAAGCAAGGCCAAAGGGATCTTAGTTTAATAAATGATTCAGAGGTAAAATATCTAAAATTGAATTGAAAAATTATGTTTTAAGCTTGCTCTTTTATTAAAGGTCCCAAAAGGCCAAATAGGAATACTGTTTTGATAAAGCATGTTATTCCCTTATTGAGTAGCTATTCTGATTTACTTGGCAGAGACCAAAACTGGATTTTCACATACATGATTTAGAGCCATGAAGTCGTTCAGTAAATGTGGTGATGTAATTTGTATAATCAATTGAGATGTAAATGATCAGCTTCCACTTAGAGCTACCTTCTGATACTCCTCTTCTTGTTTTGTCTTCCAATAGATAGACAGATGTCTCTATCACCTATAATAAAGATTTTTTATTAATAATATAAAGCTCTCTCTCTTAGATACTTTAGGATTTCTTTGACTGAATCAACCCAGAGCTACTAAACTGTCATTTAACTTTATCTTTATTTTTTATTTATTATTTATTAATTTTTTTTTTTTTTTTGAGACAAGAGTCTGGCTTTGTCACCCAGGCTGGAGCTCAGTGGTGTGATCTCAGCTCACTGCAACCTCTGCCTCCTGGGTTCAGGTGATTCTCCTGCCTCAGCCTCCCGAGTAGCTGGGAATACAGTCTCACATCACCACACCCGGCAAATTTTGTATTTTTAGTAGAGACGAGGTTTTGCTGTGTTAGCCAGGCTGGTCTCAAACTCCTGACCTTAAATGATCTGCCTGCCTGGGCCTCCCAAACTGCTGGGATTACAGGTGTGAGCCACCACCCTAGCCAACTTTCTCTTTATTAACACAAAGTTGATCTGAAGCTATTGGAACTCTTTTTCAATCAGGCATAATATAAATATCAGGCACTATCTACAAAACGAAGGGCTATTTCAGAAACGTTCAGACAGTACCAATTTGGAAATTCTGATTTAATCCATTGCATTGTGAAATCTGTATGAAGAGATATCATTAAAAAACAAATTTTCCAGATGCCTCAGAGGCTTATGAAACTAAGAATTCAGCTTTTAATATATTCCAATTTGACCTTCACAGATATTTATTTTATTTTATTTATTAATTATTATTATTTTTTAGATGGAGTCTCTCTCTGTTGCCCAGGCTGGAGTGCAGTGGTGCAATCACAGCTCACTGCAACCTCTGCTCCCAGGCTCAAGGGATCCTCCCACCTCAGCCTCCCGGGTAGCTTGGACTACAGGCGTGTGCCACCATGGCCAGCTAATTTTTCTGTATTTTTTGTAGAGACGGGATGTCGCCATGTTGCCCAGGCTGGTCTCCAACTCCTGGGGTCAAGTGATCCGCCCACTTCAGCCTCCAAAAGCTCTAGGATTACAGGCATGATTCTCTGCGCCTGGCTATATTTTTTCTGTAGCGACAGAATCTTGCTATGTCGCCCAGACTGGTCTCAACCTCCTGGGCTTAAGCGATCCTCCTGCCTCAACCTCCCTAAGTGCTGGGATTAGAGGCATGAACTGCTGCAAGCAGCCATGTATGTATAATTATTTGATTATTCAGTTGCTTGTGTATTTTATTCTCCCAAGTATATTGTAGAGTCCTTGACACCAACCATGCATTTTGCTTCTTTATATAATCCTACTTGTTATAATGTTGAGTATTTAAGTATTTGCTGACTGATAGATTAACAACTACTTACTAAATCACTATTAAAACAAAGACTAAGTAGTTAAGGTGATTGTGAGTAGACATAATGCCTATTCCAATTGCCTCGTATATAATTATCTGAATGCTGTGGATGCTTATTAAGTACTGTTCATTTAGACTTGCTAACATGGTCACCATTTTTTACTATAGTTATATTTGATGTGACAGACTATTCCCTTCATCTCATCTCCATTAATTCCTAGAGTTGGTAACAATGTACACATCATCATTCCAGTTTATCTTGATGGAGTGTCCTGGATATTTTTTATTTGTCCTTCCAGCTCAAGTCTGTATTCCCCAATCTGGAAACTAACAATTAGAATAGATTAAATGACTCCTTTAACTTTTAGCTTCTGGTTGGTATCTAGAGAAGGTACTGGCAGGAGATCTTGAAGATGGGATTATTGTGATGAGAGGGTTTGTATTTACCTAATTTTTTTTTTTTTTTTTTGCTAGGTAAGTTTAGGTCAGCTGCATTTCTCTATTGAGAAATCTCAGGGACAGTTATTTTCTGTGTTCTATAAGTACTCTTTATTCTTCAACTTTCAGGTGTATAGTGACAACAGTTTCCCTGCTACTACTAGTCTTCAGGTACTGAACCATTTCTTGTTGCTTTTTATAAACAATATTTATACTTTACTAAATTATCTTTATCAAGTTCTCTTCAGATTATCAAATTACTTGTTTCCTGCTCATAACCTGACTTCTAAGAAGGTTTATAACAATTCTGAAGCCTACCACTTAATGTTCATATAATGCTTACTACTAGTAGATAGATGCCTGGAATTAGAGCTCTGGAAATGTGTGTCTCCAGCAGTCTCACTATTTTTATTTAAGATAGAGTAATAAGGGCTGGATTAATCTGTTTGAATTAAGTAACTAAAATTCTGAAGAAGAAAAAGAAAAGCAAGGCAGAAAGGGAAAAAGTAAAAGAAAGAGAGAGAGCACAAAAGAAGAAAAGAAAGAAAGAAAAAGACAAGACAAGACAAGAAAAGAAAAGACAAGAAGAGAAGAAAACATTGGTTTACAGACTTTGTGCAACAAGTACCATAGGACAAGAATCTCTGAGAAAAGGGACACAAACAAAGCGGTCCTTAAAATTGCTCTCCCTTAATGTTTGAGGAGATTTTTCAGGTGCCAGTAACAGGTATGCAAACCCCAAAAAGAGCCTATTAGTCTTCCTGAATCGAGAAGACAGAGCGAAGAATTTGGGAAGGCCAAAGTGGCTAGAATTTAGAGGGTATAATAGTGGGAAGAAACAGCTAGAGTATGAATTCTGGAGACAAGATAGAGTATGAATTCTGGAGACAAGCAGAGGGTTCTCCTCAACTTTTCACATGAGTATTAATTAGGGCATGCATCTGATGGTGTGTGTGTGTGTGTGTGTGTGTGTGGTGTGTGTGTGTGTGTGGAGGGGGGTGGAGCACCAAGAAAAAGAAACAAATAGAACAATTTTCAATTCTCACGCAGGACTGGAAATATTTTATGTTCTCAACTAGCCAAAGTAAAAAAAAAATCCCATAATACATGGAATAGAGTAGAGTAGTCCTAAGGGCATTGCAGCAATAGTGGGGAAAATTAGCTCTGCCTTAAGGGTGACCCTGGTCCTGCCTAACAAAACTTCAAAGCAAGCATCAAAAGTCTCCAACTATTTTCAGGAAACTTAGCTGGATCTCACAATGAGGTTCTAGAATTAAAGGAATACAAAAAATCTTTATCAAGACCAAATCCATGATGTTGGATATCCAACCAAAAATTATCAGGCATGCAAAGAAGCTGAAAAACATGATTCATAATGATGAAAAAAATTAGTCAAAATAAACAGGTCTATAAATGACACAGATTATAGAATTAGTAGTCACTGATATTAAAAGTTATTATAACTATATTACATGTGTTCATGGAGTTAGAAGAAAGCATGAGTATATTAAGGAAAGACAGAAAATATACAAAAAATACACACATCAAATTTCTAGAGATGGAAAACATCTGTGTCTGAGATAAAAATTATACTGGTGCAATGAGATCCTACAGAAGAAAAGATTAGTAAACTTGAAGATACAGCAATAGAATCAATTCAGAATAAAGCCTACAGAGAAAAACAGCTGTGGGACAATCTTAAGAGACCTGATATGCATAAAATTGGAATTTCAAAGTGAGGGAGAAAGAAAATATATTTGAAGAAATAATGGCTGAGCATTTTCCAAATTTAAAGAAAACTGTAGACCCATAGATCCAAGAAATTCAGCAGGTCTCATGCCAAACACACCAAGACACATCATAATCAAATTGGTTAAAACCAATGATATATATATAAAAACTTTTTAAGAACAGCCATAGAATAAAAGATGCACCTACGGAGGAACAAAGATAAGTGAAATTGAAGCGTTTCCATTAGAAACAATTCAAGCCTAATAACAGTGAAGCAGTGTTTTTAATACAAGGAAAGAAAAAACAAAGTGAAAAACAAAACACAGCCCATTAACCTAGAATTTTATACCTAGAAAAAAATATATTTCAAAAATGCAGGTGAATTATAAGATAGTTGCACATTTTCTCCATTGGACTTGTCTAATTTCTACATTTTTCAATGTATTTGGGGATCTATATAATGCCCAGAACTGGAGTTTCAGGTGCAAGGGAACTGAAAAGCCTGTGAGGAAAAAACTCATGCTTGAGAAGTCATGTGCGCAAGTCTCTGAACAAGAGGAGGCAATTTTGAAATCAGTGCTGTATCAATCACACCAATTTGACTCCCTCCAGCCTAGTACACATAGATTCTGGTTCAGGCCCACATAAAGAGTGCTATTTTTCAGCAAAATAAACTATCCCCAGACTGAACAGGAAACTTACAGAATCAGAGATAATATTTGCAACTTTTGCATCTGACAAAGGTCTGATTTCCAGAATCTATAACAAATTAACAAGGAAAAAACAAATAACCTCATTGAAAAGTGGGCAGAGGACATGGACATTTTTCTTTTTTTGTTGTTCTTACTGAATTTTTATTTGTATCAACCTCCTTACCCCTCCTTACTTAAATCCATGAATAGACTCCTTTTATTGTTTTATGTTGTTTTTCGGGTTGATTTTTTTTTTTTAAATTATTATTATTATACTTTAAGTTCTAGGGTACATGTGCGCAACGTGCAGGTTTGTTACGTAGGTATACATGTGCCACGTTGGTTTGCTGGACCCATCAACTCGTCATTTACGTTAGGTATTTCTCCTCATGCTATCCCTGCCTTGGACAGATATTTTTCAAAAGATGACATACACATGGCCAAGAAACCTATGAAAAAATGGTTAATGTTATGAATCATTAGAGAAATGCAAATGCAAACCACAATGTGATAATATCTCACAGCAGTCAGAATGGCTATTACTAAAAAGTCAGGAAGGCCAGGCATGGTGGCTCACACCTGTAATCCCAGCACTTTGGGAGGCCAAGGCGGGCAGATCACCTGAGGTCAGGAGTTTCAGACCTGGCCAACATGGTGAAACCCATCTCTACTAAAAATACAAAAAATTAGCCAGGTGTGGTGGCGGGTGCCTGTAATTCCAGCTACTAGTGAGGCTGAGGCAAGAGAATTGCTTGAACTGGGAGGCAGAGGTTGTAGTGAGCCGAGATCACGCCACTGCACTCCAACCTGGACAACAAGAGCAAGACTACCTCTCAAAAAAAAAAAAAAAAAAAGGTCAGGAAATAACAGATGCTGGCGACATTGCAGAAGAAAGGGAACACTTACACACTGCCGCTGAGAATGTAAATTAGTTCAGCTCTTGTGGAAAGCAATGTGGGAATTTCTCGAAGAATATAAAACAGAACTACCATTTGACCCAGCAATTCCATTATCAGTCATATACCCAAAGGAAGATAAATCATTCTACCATAAAGACACATGCACATGTATGTTCATTGCAGCACTATTCACAATGGTAAAGACATGGAATCAACCTAAATGCCCCTCAATGGTAGACTGGATAAATAAAATATTGTACATATATGCCATGAAATACTATGCAGTCATTAAAAAGAATGAGATCATGTCCTTTGCAGTAATATGAATGGAGCTGGAGGCCATTTTCCTAAGTGAAATAACATAGAAACAGAAAACCAGATACTGCATGTTCTCACTTACAAGTGGGAGATAAACACTGAGTACATGTGGACACATAAAGGGACACATAAAGGATGGAGGGTAACAGGATGGAGAGAATAAAAAAACTACCTATCAGATACTATGCTTCTTACCTGGGTGATAAAATAATCTGTATACCCATCCCCTATGACACACAATTTACCTATATAACAAACCTGCATATGTACCCCTGACCCTAAAATAAAGTGAAAAAAAGTGCTATTTGTATATAAATTCCTATGAGATACTAAGTTATATAAAATTTATTGCTTTGGAGCCAACACAAGAATAACATAACAAACAGGAATTTTCTTCAATTAGTCACAGAATACAGCATGATTTAAGAGCTTGGCAGCGAATATTACTAGGATCATTTTCTCCTGTAGTAACATGTCCAAGTTGCTGGTTTAGTACCCAGTCATGAATGTAGTGGCATCCAGTGTACAGTGTTGGGTGGTACATAGCAGTGTCACTCATTCCACTAATTTGTTACAGTATGACAATATGTTCAGACAGAACAGCCCCATTTAGATTTAATCATAATGATAAACAACATCAGCAATCGTCATGTTAAGAGCCCTTTTGAGGCTTCACAGGTACCAGAGACCCCAGCAGAAGGAGAATCCGAACAAGAGAAGGAAAATGGTGAACATTTTATGATAGAGGTGACACATTTTGGGTGTAATATATGTGATGATTGTTGAAAAATTTGTCAGATTAATCAATGACAGGATAAAGGCACACAAAATTAGTTACAGTAAAGAAAGTTAATATTCTTAAAACTAAATTCAGGCATGTTTCTCAAACATCTTGGGTTCAAATCTTACTACCTTTAAAACCTTGGGAAAATTTCTTAGCCTTTTTATAGTTTATTTTTCCTCATTTGTAAAATAGAGATAATAATATTACCTAAGGTAATCGTAAGGAATAAGTGGGAATATAGACACAGCATATCATAAAAAATGTTCCCGGTACCTAATTTTTAAACCCCATTAAATTTTAGCTATATTTATGGTGTCAAGTAACTCAGGTTATCAAGGAAGATTTCAGGGACATTATCAGTGTGGCATCTAGAAAATAATGAATATATGACATTTAGGTATTATTCCTTTTGAGATAATTTTGCCCAACTTCTATTGTCTAGATAGCTACCTAATGTCCCTAAAGATAAAAAAAAAATTGTCTATTGCTTCTTATTAAAAAGGCAAAATCAGTGATAGAGGGGTCAAGGTTTTTATTGTTGTCTATGTAATTTATTCACTATTTTTATCAGAGGACCACAATTTGAATTGACTTGAAAATGAAGCCTTTAATAATGCAGGTTAAAGATTATTTACAGTTGTCTTTAACAAGGACATTTTTTCCTCCTGTCTCTAAGAAACACTTTTCAAAATATGGTAGCATTAAATCCTTTAATTGGTGACCTACAGCCTGATGTTTGAGAAGGATATAAATATTAAAAAGAATGCAGAGATGCATTATATCTCTAAAATGGATCTCAAACTCATGGCTCTGTCCTTTTGATGATGGTTAAATGCTTAAAAATAATGTTGAGATATTAAATATTGTGTTATTAAATATCTACTATATCAATAATCATTATGTGAGATGCTGTTCTAAGTAGTATTTTTTAAGGCCTTTATACTTAACTGTTTTTTTTTTTTATCTTAATCTCATGATTGTTTGACCTTATCCAAGCTTTACCAATTTTTCAGGTGCAGTTCAATCTTCATCTTTTCCACAGTCATCACTAGTGATAAGGCCCTCCTATGAACTTCTAGCACCTATTGTCTCAATCTGTCATTTCCAAATAATTATATACAGTTGTCTGATGCTTTTACTATCATTTAAATTTTGATATGCATATTCAGACTTCTTCACATGAATTAAACTCTGTAAGGGCAAGTTCATTTTATTAGTATAGTACCAAATTTTCAAAGTTTTGAATTAATATTTAGTGTGTTTCCTAATGATGGTCTCCCAAACAATTTTAACTCTGATTCTGTTTCACAAATAACACCAAAATACATGCTGTCCATTCTTGTAGGATCTCTGGAACATCTTAAAAATTTCAACAAATTCTCCTTTGAGAAATTTTATTAAATATTATTAAATATATATATTTTTTCTTTGTTCTTCCAAGTGGCTCAACATTATAATGCACTATACTTCTCTACGACCAGTTTAACTAGCATGTAATAACATGGTAATCTTCTTCCATTTTGAATGCTATTTGCAATCTTGATAATTGCCTGCCCTCTGAAAAGTACTTGATCTGATGTCAAACTAAATTTCTCATAAAAGTTAAACTTTTCCACAAAAATAGAATTTGCCTCAAACTCTTTGTGGATTTTTGCATGGCAGGTTCTTTGCAAGTATATGACTCAGAGAGAATGTATATGAGATGAATTATTGCCTTTACCAGTGACTCTTAACACTTTTAATACATAAACTACAAAATAAATGTTTTTCCATAAAAAAGACACTATAGTTTGTGGTATAGGACAAATGGACTCTTGTTTATAAGCATTTCAGAACACAAGCTCTCATTCTAACCTCACTGTTTCACTTAATATCAATTCAGGGAGTGAAACAAGTATTTTCAAAGAATAACCTTTGGTTTTATTTAATGTATTAAAAAGGTTGGGCTGGGCGCGGTGGCTCACACTTGTAATCCCAGCACTTTGGGAAGCTGAGGTTGGTGGATCACGAGGTCAGGAGTTCAAGACTAGCCTGGCCAAGATGGTGAAACCCCATCTCTGCTAAAAATACAAAAATTAGCTGAGCGTGGTGGTGGGTGCCTATAATTCCAGCTACTCGGGAGGCTGAGGCAGAGAATTGCTTGAACCTGGGAGGCGGAGGTTGCAGTGAGCCCAGAATGTGCCACGGCACCCCAGCCTGGGTGATAGAGTGAGACTCCATTTCAAAAAAAAAAAAAGTTTGAAACTTTAAAATTTTCAAATTTTGATGTCTGAACTCTTATCAGTCATATGTTAGTGCTGCATATCTCATGACATATGATTCTATCGGGGTAACTGAGAATTTCTTTCCCAGGCTACCACTTACGTAAATTGAAGAGAGACTGTGCACCAGAAGTGTCAAAGATTGATGGGCACATGATATTTATGAATCCAGTCTATATCTAGGACTAAGAACTGATAACAGGTACTGTGAGTTTTCAAACTATATCCCCTTAGCACTCAATGCCTTGAGAAGGCAAATACTTTCAGGTTTTACTCCAAAGGCTTTTTATGGCTACAGGATCTTGAGGCAAGGTAGACTGGAAATGCCAGGGAGTTAACCACCAAGACCCCTAACCACCAGCAGCCCACAAATGACAAATAGGAATTGGTGCATAAATACCCCAGCTCTCTCTCCCCTCCCATTGTAAAAGCATTGGCCATATTTCTCACCATCTATCAAAAGTACCTAACCAAGGTTCCACAAGAGTAGCTTGCTTATGAGGCACCCTATTTTGGCTTCCTAGGCTTCTTTCCCTTCCATGTCTCACCTCTTCACTCTTCTGGGATTATCACCCAGATTACTTGCAGGTAATCTTAATCTCACAGTGTAGCATCTGAAAGAACCCATTATAAGCCAGAAGCTAGAACTGAACATCTTTTCCTTCCATTAACCATGCTCAAAGCTAAACACATTTAAGATGCTGCATGAAAACAATGGAGAAATAGCAAGAATTGTTAGCTGCTCAGTGAATCAGGAAGTTCTAAATTAAGACTGGTCTCTTTCTCAGCAGTCAGTCTTCCTCAAGTTTTGCTATTCAAAAATATGTTTAAAAGAAGGTAGTAGAAAAAATTAGAATGGTAAATCATTGTCTTACATGCTCAAGATGTGTTGTCTTGCTGTCATCAATATTTGTTTAGTATCATAATAATAGACAATGTTGCCCATAAGCATTTGTGTCTGGCAGCTTGATTTTCACAGGTTTATTGCTTAGACAAACTGATATTTTCCACTGAGCCTGTCATATAGACAAACTTCTTTTAGATTTAATATTTTATTTTATTCCTCTGAAGACAGTTATATTGATATTTTAATCTGAGATGCTATTTTAATTTTGGAATACTGGAGTTATATTATCTAGGATTTGAGAAAGAAATTTAGGTTGATTTACTGTTCCTTCTGAAATATAAGTGATGCCAGTTGATTCTTTGAATAGACAATATAAATTTAAAAAATTGAATTTTATTCTGGGTTTTTTCACTGATTTATAAGTCTAAGTACATTCTAATTAAGTTCTACATTTCTCAGTTTCGCTATATACCAAGTGGATACATTTATCCTCCATTTTAAAATATGGGATTATAAAGTAATTTGTCAGAAAATAAGGTTTAATATGATTTTTGTACTTAACCACAAGTTTTAAGTAATGAAAAATTTAATTTTGCTTATAAACTTCCATCTCTAAAATTATACAAAGAGATAAGAATGAGGCACACGAAAGACATCATATCACTAGGGTGTGGTGGGGTACAGAACATTACAAAATTTGGCCTCATGCAGCTCTCCTTGCTGTCAGCCACAAGATACCTTAAAGTACTCAGCCCCAGTGGGTGTTGCTTCAATTGGCCATCTCTCGCCCAGTTCTTTTTTTTCCAAGCTGCTATTCTTACGTTTAATAACATTTTGGCTACTGACAGTAAAGTGGCAGCTGCTTCTGTACTGCCATAATAACCAGAGACTGCTCAACTCCAAGGGCTACCTTTCACACTGAATACATTGTATTCTCCACAGTTGGGGATCCCTGCAGTTGAGCAACCCTGTAGTGCAGAACAAGCAGTCTCTTGTTTAGGTGCTGGGGTTGAGTGGCTCATTGGCAAAGTTGCAGCTATTGTCAATTAAGAATTCCAAAGAATAGCCAGAATGGAATATTTTCTTTGGCCAAAAACTGCACTTACCACTTTTCCTGCTCTACCTTACATAGTCTTCAAAACAATTCTGTGATGTGTTATTTTATTCCCATTCAATAGATGAAGAAAGCCAGGCATATACCTGGAGCTTAATATGCGGCTGACCAGCCCTTAAGTCTCTTTAAATTTAGAATGAGATAAATATGATTTAAATCCTGTTTTTGCCGCTTACCAGCTAAGTGGCTAAAAGCAAGTTTTCATGATTGCTCTCACCCTCAGCTGCCAGTTCTGAAACAGGGATCCAACAGTAGCTGCCCTGCATGGCCTAAAAAAAGCCTGGTGAGGCCAAATGAGCAAATTGTAACTAGATAACACATTTTGTCAACAATGAAGCAGCACGTAAAATAAATTGCACTTTTATATTTATTATTCACACATTCTTAAAGGTACATAGCCTTATTTCTTTCTCACTCAGAATTTCCAGAGATAGAAAATTTTAATGTATTATACCCAATGGCATTTTCAGTCAGTGACATGAATTGAAATAACCAGGAAATCTACCTGTCTCTTCTTCTCTTCCCTCTACCTCTTCCATACACATTATACCAATAATAATTATTTTTAGATAACCAGAACTGAAACCTGATAGCCTCAGGCTATCCAGGTCTTTGGAAGCCCCAAAGTTTATGAAACAGCAATATTTTTTGCTTTTAAGTCAATTATGTACAACTGAGAAGTGGGTTGAGAAAGACATTTTTGAATATCAGGAGAAAAAAACTGATGAATTTTTTGATATTTCAGAATTTTTATTTTTTTAAATAAAACAATATTTAAATAATGTCCATAGGAAACTGGGTTAATAAAGTTTCATATTCCTAAACAGATCTTCCCTGCGGACGGACATTTTTATGTAAAGGAATGTGAGATGGGTCCTTGAGGAGCATCTTTCTGGAGATTATTCCATTTTTAGTTAATCGAGGAAGGTGAGTAATGGTTAATTTTATGTGTTAACTTTATGTTATGGTACCCAGATATTTAGTCAAATACCAGTCTAGATATTGCTGTAAAGGTATTTTTAAAATAAGATAAACATGTACATCTGTAGACATTGAGTAAAAGCATATTACCCTCCATAATTTGAATGGGTCTTATCTAATCAGTTGAAGATCTTAAGAGAACAATTACTGAGATCCCCAAGGAAGAGAGAATTCGGTCTTCCTCCAGGTGGTCTTCAGACTCAATCTGTAACATCGATCAACTCTTCCCTGGGTCGTTTCTCTGGAAAACCCTAATACATGGTGTGTTTGCCATCCTTTGTAGTTCCCAAACAGCATGGAATGGTTGCTCTATAAGTGAAAATGATGGACAGCAAGTGCTTTAAAGATGATCTATGGAAATGAAACCTTTCCCACCGAAAATGTACAGGAGGAATATGTCTTCAGAAACTCTCAACCAGATACAGGAGCAACCTTCAATCTCTCCTACCTTTTCTTTGAATAAACTTTGATTTATTTTTCATCAAGATAGCTTTTTCCCAACACTGAGTTTGATTTTATGGTTTTCTAATAAAATTAAACATTGCCATTTCCAATCTTTGCTCTTCTCCATTCTTTTTTTTCCACTCCCTAGCCCCAAAGGACATCTGATCTATTCCTGCCGCACCTTCTGAAATCTATGAACTGTGAAATTACATAATTGATAGTTGAAAAATCAGTAGTAGAGTGCCAAAAAGTTCACATGATATTATCTTCTTTCTCTCCCCCACCCCCTGCTTTCCTCTTAGTCAAACACAGTTATGGCAGCAGATACAAAGGCAATTAGCTTTGAAAACTCTGGCATACAGGAAGTCCCCATACAATTGCTTGGAATAAGGAATGGTATGTATTAAAAAGCTTTTTGAGTATTCACCACCATCTGCTCCTATCAGGACCATCAGTTCTGCATTGGTCCTTCTCTGTCTCCCACCCTATTCCTACACACTGTGGGAGTGTCCTGAAAGAGCCATCATCTGGCAGCTATTTTAACATATGTGCAGTCAGTATTGTTACTTTAAACAACATAAAGGCCACTAAAGAATTTAGAAGCCCACTAATTAAGAAAAAAATATTTTCACATGGGGAGTATTTGCAATAAAATGAGCCTGTATATACTTTGCTAAAACAAGGATAATAATTCTGAACATTCGGTCTCAGATTCTACACCTTATTTTACCTTTGTGCTTGCGATATTGGTGCTCTGGACAAGAAAAATCACTTCAACTGAATTTACTTTTCACAGTAATTCTCATTTAAAACTAACAGTTTGATTTTTTAAAAATAAAGAGTTTACACATTTGCTTCATGGATAGATCACCCAGAGCTTAAAATATTTTAGATTAATATATTTAGAGCCAAAATGTGGAAAGGTATTATGTTTAGTAGCTTTCTGAAGGATGACAGATGGGTAAGAAAAGACACTGTGAGAACTTTTGGTCCCTGTTATAATTTTGTAAAATTTTTATATCTGAAGGTTGTGTAAGAGCTAATTCTGTGGTTATCCTTGGAGTGAAAACTAAAGACCTGAACACCCACATCACTCTGTCTTTTAAAACAGCAAATAACTACCTGCGGCACACGCTTGGAGAGTGATTCTGTACTGAATGAGATGAGAAAAATTGTGTGTGAGGGAGCTCTACAGATTGTTTCAAGAACAGAAGGCTCATGGATATACTTTCCATCCACATTTTGCTGAAGCCTAATAGGAGAGATTTGGTTGTTTTATAATATGTCAGGGTAAACTGTTATCACATAATGTGAAAGCTTCCTAACATACGTTATTATTGGTCAGAAATCATCGGAAAAAGGTCTTTTTGCAGATCACATATTACTTTACGTTTAAATTTCTTTTTAGGTTTTCTAGTATTTCTTTTAATAAACAATATAAGCTAGAAAAAATGTGCTGAGAAAATCATTTTTGAAATGAAAAGGCTTAATTTTATTTTACTCAAACTTCAGTTAATTTGCTCTGTTAAAAAATATGCCAATATAAAAAATAAGTAGAACATTCTATCTTATTGGTTCCATATCTGCCATTGTTGATAATGAGCCAATGGCTATTTCAATATTTTTATTTTTGAGAAATCTTTGTAAAGACTTATAGAATTTTATGTGTTACATATTAAATTTAAATAAATTTATGTATTAAATATTCAAAAACTCATTAAAAGATATCTTTTCAGTTGATCCTCCTATAAATTAAGCACTAAGAAATTAAAGAACTAGCACTTACAGGCTTCTCTTGACTTCTACTCTCTGGATTTCTCTGTATCTTCTTGGTCTGGGCCTTTGTAGCTTCATTTTCCTTTTAAAGCAGCTGCATATGGTTAGACTTTGTGATCAACCTATTGTTTCAGAGATTTATCCAAGTTATAGTCCGTTCTATCACATCCTTCTTTGCTACTGAATGTAAATTAAGTTCAAGGAATTAAGATGTATAGGTTAATTTTTTTTTAAATTCTGTTGCAGTAATGACATATGAAAAGTACATATAGACTGGTAAGCGTATGTGATTCTTCTGAGAGTACTATTTGTGAGATAGGATACAAAATGAATTTGTTCCAGGTGGAGAATAAATTTATGTCTTCAGGAAGATAACCATATCATCCTTTTAGGGCAGGAGATTCAATCATATTTGGAAAGAAAGAACGAAGACCAATACAAAGGAACAACTTGAAGGCATGAGAATAACGGAAAGAAGAGGGTGCCAGGGAGTCACGTGGTCATGGGACTCAAGAATTATGTAGACGGATTTGCTTTACCAAGGAGGATACTGGAAGATTCCCAAAGACCAAAGACGTAGACCAGAAGTCAAAAGAGCTCATGTGAAATAGATGCAATTTTCTTAGAAAGTGTATATAGCATCTTTGACATAAGTAACTTCATCTTAGAAAGAGATTCTATCTTAACGTTTCCTAAGGCACTTTGCCAACAGAGACCAGATGCTTTGCTTAATAAAGACTGTGGGTCGGGCGCAGTGGCTCACGCCTGTAATTCCAGCACTTTGGGAGGCTGAGGTGGGTGGATCACGAGGTCAGGAGATTGAGACCATCCTTGCTAACACAGTGAAACCCCGTCTCTACTATAAAAAAAAATACAAAAAATTAGCTGGGCATGGTGGCAGGCGCCTGTAGTCCCAGTTACTGGGGAGGCTGAGGCAGGAGAAGGGCGTGAACCTGGGAGGTGGAGGTTGCAGTGAGCCGAGATCACACCACTGCACTCCAGCCTGGGTGACAGAGCGAGACGCTGTCTCAAAAAAATAAATAAATAAAATAAATAAATACTGCATCCTAGCGGATAAGGGCATAAACAAGCACACTCTTCCACTAACACTTCTCACCAGGGAGCCCGGGGGCCATAAAAAGAGGGACTTCAGCTCAAAATGGTCATCTTAACTGACACTGTCTTGCTGTGATTTGTGTTAAGCCTCTTAATATCTGTCAGCAAAGGCTCTGCTCACATCAAAGACCATTCCTTGCCTGACTCTCAGAACGCCTGGCCCAGACCAGGGGATTCCCTTTTTTTTTTTTTTTTTTTTTGAGAGAGAGTCTGGCTCTGTCCCCCAGGTTGGAGTGCAGTGGCACCATCTCGGCTCACTGCAAGCTCCACCTCCGGGGTTCACGCCATTCTCCTGCCTCAGCCTCCCGAGTAGCTGGGACTACAGGCGCCTGCCACCACGCCCTGCTAATTTTTTTTTTGTATTTTTAGTAGAAACAGGGTTTCACTATGTTGGCCAGGATGGTCTCGAACTCCTGACCTCGTGATCCGCCCACCTCGGCCTCCCAAAGTGCTGGGATTACAGGCTTGAGCCACCGCGCCCGGCCAAGGGGATTCCTTTTGTGTATACTGCTCTCCCTGGACTGGGAACATTAACCCTTTATCCACCTTCTCTTGATGTTAAATGTTACCTTGTTTGTGGTGGAATGTTTAATCTATAATATTTATATATTGATTAACTCTCCTATTTATGGTTTGCAGTATGGACTGACTTGTAGAGTGTCTTGAGCCTGTATGCCTGTGGCTCTGACTGCCGAGTGATCTGGAAGTAATGTGGGGAATTGCCTCCTTGGGAGCTCCATGTAGCTCCTAGCTTTTGTGTTTGAAATAGCATCAATGAATGTCTGACATTGTGGAAAGACACAAACACCTGTGGACTTGGTTATCTCTGACCTGGCACCACTCATGGAAGAAAGGGGGTAAACTGTGGAGAGCAAGGGGAAAAGGGGAAAATAATAGGGATAGTTTCTATCAGAAGCATGAAAGAAATCAATGTAAAGAAAATGAATTAATTCCTAATAATTCTGAGGACCTGGCTGAGAGGAAAGAAAAAAATAAACCAGCAATTATTGTGCTGGGCACTGACTGGGAGACCTCTCTTTTTCACTAATTAGTCAAGGAGGTGCTAGGACTTACTCATGATTGAGGATTGGCACTAGGACAAACCTCTGAAAGATTTTAGGAATGAGCAAATAATTGGTGGGGGCTGCAGTCTACAAATGGAAGCCAATGAAACTTCTATCTGAGGGGATATAGAGAAGCCAGGGATACAGAGTTCAGAATGAAGCTAGAGGAAGGTCAAAATGGAGGTACATGAGCAAGGAACCAAGAAGCAACAGGTGGTTGTAATCAAACAGGGAGGTTTCTGAATCTGAAATCTTGGGATTGAATCCTTTCTTCATGAAAGAGATATCCCAGGAAGTGGTCCTTCTTGCCAAGAGTTAGAAAAAAATAGTAGATTTGAGAAGGTCAGTGAACTCTAATTATTTTTAGGTAAGAATCCTTTTTTCAAGTTAAATAAATTCTTGAAAATCAGCTGCAATCTACAGAAACAGCTATTTTGCTATGATTAAGAAGTTACTGTATTTTGTTTCAGAATTTCTGGTAAAGAGAGTGTTCTAAGTTGATATTATGCTCAACACATAAAATGTTCCAACTCCAAACATAGACCTGAGTGTATGCACAGCAAAAATTAATCATCAACTTGTTTAACTGGCAACTGCAACCATTCATCTGCAGTTTCTAAAGGCTTGAACAATAGAACAGCACATAGTATGCATTTGCTTACTTAAATCTTGGTTTGAGTATTCTCCAATATGGGAGTTTCAATAATACAGACAAATACATGATATAATGCACTTACATTACAAATAAGAACATTGGGCTGGGCGCAGTGGCTCATGCCTGTAATCCCAGCACTTTGGGGAGGCCAAGGCGGGAGGATCACCTGAGCTCAAGAGTTTGAGATCAGTCTGGCCAACATGGTGAAACCTTGTCTCCACTAAAAATACAAAAAATTAGCTGGGCGTGGTGGTAGGCACCTGTAATCCTAGCTACTCAGGAGGCTGAGGCAAGAGAGTCGCTGGATTCCAGGAGGCAGAGGTTGCAGTGAGCTGAGATTGCACCACTCTACTCCAGCCTGGGCAACAAGAGCAAAACTCCATCTAAGAAAAAAAAAAAAAAAAAAAAAAAAAAAAAAGAAAAACATGGGCAACAATTCACTAATTTCTCATTTCTTGTGAATTCTGCCAGAATTTTTTTTCTTTTACTCAGTAAACTGGTTTCATAGGAAGAACTCTCATCTTGTGGATCCTATCGTCAGTATCCTGCCCCTTCTTCCATCTTATTCTCATAGTCATTGGTTTCAATTATATTGTTTAGAGCTCAGCCTGCCTCCTTTTACCCAAATAGCCCACTGAAATTTGTATTACTAGGACTTTGTTTATAATTAACTTTTTTCTGGGTTATTAATTTTTTGGTCCCTTTTCTTTGGCAATTCATGAGAAAGCAACTCCCATAAAGGGCTGCATAAGAATTCTTTAGTACCTTAGCTTTGAGCTTTTATTTGATATTGTTAAGATTGTAAATGCATATGGTTGTTAGTGCCAATTAGTTGAAAACAGCCTTAAAGACTTCCTACTGTTTCCAATCTTTTACTCTGACCAAGGTATATGGGGGATAGAGATAATATATTTAGCACTTTTATGTCCTTGATAACATATTTGCTTTCAGAGGACCATATTAAGAGCCCACTTTTGATTAGCTTCCTCTCCAGTCATTTAATTGTCCAGCATGATTACCTTAATCACACTGATATGGTCTCATCTCAGGGGTCACCTTCACCCAGGGGAGGCCAGACCTAATAAAATATTAGGGAAGGAAGTACTAGTAAGAGGGTGAATTGAAGTAATATCAGATAAAGGGAGATTTGCTAAGTGAGACCTTATAATAAGTGGCTTGGGTGAGGTGTAATTCCATCAGTGGAAGCTTAATAAGCAGGAAGCCATTGTACCCCAGGTGAGCAATAGCTCCTCAGCCCCCATGCAAAAAAGGGCAAGTTGGGATGATGGTGCCAGAATTTAGTCTACATGCAGAGGGTAAAGCTGAAAGAGAAAAATAAATCAGGGCTAAAAATTATATATATATTAAAAACTTAAAAATAAGCCTCTAAACTGACCAAAAAGATTTTGTGATGTCTTTCTACAGTATTTCAGATCCTATTTATCCTTAATGTACACTTGTATACTTTTATTATTATTCTTACTTCTGGCGTAGCTGACAGAAGTAAAGTTTTTAGAAGGCTAACTAGCGGAAATTAGTTAAGAGCACCAGGTACATTGTGTATGCCCAGGTTAGAATGCAGATTCTGATTCAGTAAGTTTGGGGCTGGGCTCAAGGTTGAGCGTTCTAACACCTTTCCAGGTGATGCTGAAAATGTTAATATTGCTAAGCAGATGTTAGGCCCACTCTTTTCTTGTTGCTTTTGTATATTTAGTGGCCCTGCAAGCTACCAGACAAACTGAAAACCCTGAAGATATTTTGAAATCACTTGCATTTTTAACTGAATACCTAGAGAGTTTTGTAAAAGAATGTCTGACCTGTAAATTTGTGGTGTCCTTTAGTCTGGCAGTTAAATGACTTGACTTTTGTTCTCTGGATTGTGGTATTACGAGTATATGTTTATTGTGATAGGCAAGAAAATAATAGCACACTAAATATCAAGATGCTGTCAGCACACTTGTATTATACTTTATACTCTGCATCTAACTGGTTATGTTACACTAATAATCTTTCAGTACCCTTTCACCTTAATGATTCAAAGCCAGTGAGCACAAGATAGACTATTTGGCTTAAGATGTCATTCCCCAATGTTTATTGGGCTTTGAATAATAAATGCAGATCTTCCTGCAGGTCTCTCTGCTGAGGTTGCTTTTTCTGGCAGGAAGACGCCTCTTCAAGACTGCCTTAAAGTCCAAAGAAATTTAATTTGTCTTAAAACTACTTTTTAAAAAATCTTACAATTGAGGTCTATTGTAACAGGAGAGACCACACCCATAGGCCCCTGATGATCAATTATTTTCTTTGCCTGGGTTTTTGTTATGCAACCCGGCTAGTTTGCTCTACTACAGGGAGGCTCACAAGATAAATTGCCTCCCTTTGGCCGTGTTGTTTTCTTCAATTACACAAACAGCAGTCGGAAAAACTGGAGGAGATGAGAACTACAAGAATTCTGGGAGATGCTAACAATTAGCACTTGCATTATCAGTCTCTGGCGGTTCTTCAAGCTCAGAGTCCCCCATGGCATTGTCAGAATAGCAAAGTGACAGGGAAGCAGTCAACATTCAGCTGCCCAGAATAATGCTCTTCCTGTGCACAGGGCTGTTCGCCTCCAGAGTTCCACATTCCACCAAGGAATCAACAGATGCTTCCTGGCCACGATGGTTTTAAATAGATCTAATCAGTCTGAGGGGCTGATAGCTGTGAAGAACCTTGTTACCCTGGGAAGGAAACCTATCTTTCTCCAATAAAACAGAATGTAGTTACTGTACCACTTGTTTCCTAAAGCACTGTCCTTTGTATTTCTTATTTTTTGAAAGTGCAAGTTTGGGAAAGTCTTTAGAGATACTGAGCTTATCAACTGTATTCATCTTCTGATTGAATAAATTTCTTTATCAAAATAATCCGTTTGGAACACTATTTTGTTTGTGGTTCTCCAAGGAGAGAATGTTCTCTCTGCTTAGTCTGCTCCATTAAGAGTAAATCTCATAATGATACGATTGCCAGAAAAAGAAAAATATCTTATGATAATGAACTGAAGCATTGAGGTAGGGTAAAAATTTGCCAGCAACAACTCTCGTATTACTGTGCAAGCAAGTTTTCAGCTTTCACTATCAGAGTGCCCTGAAGCAAATTTTTTGGAGGTACAGGATTCACTCCTAGACAAGGGGTGGGGGTGTCTATCAGCAATGTGCTGGTGCTGGTTATAAGCAGAACAATCCACATACTGGAGGAGTTTCAGCAGGAAGCTGTGCCAAAAAAAAAAAAAAAGACAGGAAAGTGAGAGGTAGAACTTAATGTAACATCCATGATGTGTAGGATATAAAGTAGAACATCTGAGAAAGGCATGGGCTTTGGAATTGGACACATCTACCTTAAAATAGAGATCCGCTTTGTGGTTCTATACACAATCTTTTCTATTTTCCATTTGTAAAGTAGAAATAATAGTACTTTCTGCACAGGGCCATTATAAGAATCAAATGAGTTTGGAATAAGTTAATTTCCTAGTATATATGTGACTAATGTTAACTTTGCTAATATTATTTCATAGGCAGAGCTTACCACTCCTTCCTTCGTTTTATTTCCATTAGGATTCTTACGACACTTCATTGAAATTATTTGTGTTCAAGTCTGTTTGGGTTTTGATTCTCTTGGACAAGGACCATGTGTTTATTCAGAGCACTACATTTGAGGTTGAAATTTTTATGTTCACCCAATATGTTTTTTCACTAGTCAAAATGGGAATGATAGTATTTCTCAAGGTGGCTATGAAGATTCAATGAGAAACCATGTTATGTATTCTACCTTGGCACAGTGCTTGGCACAGAGTACTGACTAAGTAGATGTTAGTCTCACTCTTTTCTTCTTTTTTTTTTTTTTTGAGACGGAGTCTCACTCTTTCGCCCAGGCCTAACTGCAGTGGTGCTATCTCGGCTCACTGCAAGCTCCGCTTCCTGGGTTCACACCATTCTCCCACCTCAGCCTCCCGAGTAGCTGGGACTACAGGCGCCCGCCACCGCGCCTGACTAATTTTTTGTATTTTTAGTAGAGACAGGGTTTCACCGTGTTAGCCAGGATGGTCTCGATCTCCTGACCTCGTGATCTGCCTGCCTTGGCCTCTCTTTTCTTCTTTATCATGGCCAGTCCCTAGCAATTTTTAGTACATATTTCATGTGTAATACCATTTGTTTAATGAGTAAGAGAATCTATGAATAAGTAAGTGAGTGTATGTGTGAGTGAAACTGAGCATTGGACGAAAGTCAGAGATTTGGTTCTAATGCTGTCTTTGACTTCAACTATCTAGCTGCGTGACCTTGAGAATGTATTCTGCTTCTATGGGCCCTAGTGTCTGCAAAGAAGGAATTGCAAAGGAGTTGGATGAACTATTCAACTATATATAACGATTCTTCTAGGTTTAAAAGGCATGACACAAAACTCTACAGCTTTTGATTGACATGAAATCCCACTTGTCAGTAATACAAAGAAGCCATGGTACGTGTAGTTTTCTCTAACATTGTAAGGGTTGGTAAGAGGGAATGCCAAAGAGTAAGAGATCCCTTCCAGAACTAGAAATACCATTTGACCCAGCCAGCCCATTACTGGGTATATACCCAAAGGATTATAAATCATGCTGCTATAAAGACACATGCACACGTATGTTTATTGTGGCACTATTCACAATAGCAAAGACTTGGAACCAACCCAGATGTCCATCAGTGATAGACTGGATTAAGAAGATGTGGCACATATACACCATGGAATACTATGCAGCCATAAAAAGGGATGAGTTCATGTCCTTTGTAGGGACATGGATGAAGCTGGAAACCATCATTCTCAGCAAACTATTGCAAGGACAAAATACCAAACACTGCATGTTCTTGCTCATAGGTGGGAACTGAACAATGAGAACACATGGACACAGGAAGGGGAACATCCCACACCAGGGCCTGTTGTGGGGTGGGGGGAGCGGGGAGGGATGGCAATAGGAGATATCCCTAATGTAAAGATGAGTTAATGGGTGTAGCACACCAATATGGCACATGTATACATATGTAACAAACCTGCATGTTGTGCACATGTACTCTAGAACTTAAAGTATAATAAAAAAATAAAAAAATAAAAAATAAAAAAGAGTAAGAGATCCTTGAAAGACACCCACCGCAATGGCTGCACTCATTTGTTGAATGACAATTTATTTCAGATAGTGGAAAATGAGACAGTGTATCAGTCTAACATTTCAGACTTACTAAAAGTCAGTACTTTCCTCTTGGGAATCTCTTCATGGTGAAGGGCTTATGCCTTGGATACTTCTTCTATTAAAAAATCCATAGCTACTGTACCACATGGTGACTTTAAAGCAGTGGTCCTCAAAGTGTGGTCCCTGGACCGGTAGCACCAGCAACAGCTGGAAACTTGTGAGAAGTGAATATTCTCAGGGACCACTTCAGACCTTCTGAATCAGAAACTCTGTGGCTGGGATCCAGCAATCTGTGATCCAGGTACATCAGATGGACACTAAAGTTTGAGAATAATTTCAGGAAAACAAAATCTTAAATTCTGACTCATCTTCTGAACCTTCTGAACCTTCTGAATTCAGACTGTAATTCTGAACTGTGCTTAATACAGCCACAGTTCAGAATTACACTCAATAAAGTTCTTTCTCAGGGCTATCTCAATTTATATATATATATATATATATATATATATAGAGAGAGAGAGAGAGAGAGAGAGAGAGAGAGTTATACACACATATACATATATAGTTATACCCATATATATACATATATATAGTTTGTACATGGTGTCTGTTTGCCTTTATATATATATATATATATATATATAAAGTATAAATGCTCACATGCTCAAAGAATGTCCTGTATTCTTCCACTTTATAAATGGGAATTATTCTATACCTTTATGAGGGAAGAACAGTGAAGTGGGTTGATTTGAAGAGCACTAAGTCCATTTATTTTTACCAGTTATTAACTTAGGTACGTGTATTCTTTTTTCTTTCCCAGCTTTTTAAAAATATGCTAATATTCAGCATAAACAAGACTTCTGAAGAGACTGAGATGAAATCGTTTTGCTTCACGTTCAAGACCCTGGCAGCTGAGCATCCACAAAGCTTCCTTCTCATCACACTTTTCTTTGTTGATACAGGTGGAGAAATCAGCAGCAGAAGGCACAACTGTCTCTGCTTTGCAGGTTTTCTGCATGTTTCCATTTCACTCCCTTTGCTCTCCCTTACTTTCAGAAATAATGAGAAAAAATTCTTTCCCATGTACTTATTATCATAGCTAGAGGAAAGAGAAAAGCTCATTAAAATAATGAAGTGATTTCAGCACGATTAATTATGTCCAAAGCCATTGATGTTCACAGGTAATGAAAACACTCAACTACCCTAAGCTCTGGTTGTAAGATAAAGTCAGTTGTCCACTTTTTAGCAACCGTGGGTAAGTGGGAAGGAATAACCTTTTGGCATGGGCAAACTTAGATGAATGATCTGTTTCATCATTTACTGCAGCCGGATCAATTTGGTCAACCAGGAGCAGACAGATTTCACCTGAGCCTTTTGACAGACATTCATTTGGCACAGAGAAATCATTGAGTTTGCAATGCCTGTTGTCAATGAAAGGAACTTAAATATGCAAAAAGGAAAAATCTTGCACTAGGAAAACATGGTGGAGAGGGAAAAAATGAAGGCTCATGAAACATTTCAAGCTATTCTGTCAAAGAAATGTATTTTATGGCTAATTGAGCTCTATCGTTGGCTGACACGTGTGATTGTCCACTGAAAATGACCTATGTTTTTCAAGAGCTGAATTTAAAGACATCAATAGACATTATTGATATAATTGTTTTAATTATAAAAGGAAATAAGTATCAAACTTATTTGTACATCGTGTCTGTTTATCCTGATTTATGGGATTGATCCTAATCAGCTTTTGTCACCAGGGGAAATAATTGCTTGTAGTATTATTGCTCATTTGAACTAAAAGTAGATACGGTATCTGAAACCACATGAATCATCATAATAAGGTTTTAGGATGCTCTAAAATCAAAGGTAAAACAGCAAATGTTTAGATTGTAGTTAATAGGAATAAGATGCCTTATTGTGCTACAAAAGCCATCTCCACAGTCACTGGCACAGAAGATATTCTGAAGCACATAACTTCTTCCAATGTGAAACACACAAATAAGTTATTAGAGAAAACCTAGAAATATGGACTGACTGTAAATGGAGTTTATAGTTTGATATATGCGAATTGAGTTGCAATACCAATAATACAAACGCTCAGCCATAATAGGTTTCCTAAGAGAGTGCGTGGTTATAGTCTTCAAAAGCCGTAATAGCAATGCCCTCTCTCTTTAATGGATAATCTTTCTCCAATCCTGTTCTGTGGGTAATGCTGTGGATGGGATTTAGTCATTTAATTATGAATGTAGGGGTTAAAAAAAGGGCTGTAAACCAAATTTCATGTTACTCAAGTAGAAATAAAAACTGACTTAAATCCATCTAATTGTGGTAAAGACAGAGGGTTGCTGGGAGACACTGAAGTATTTTCATTCCAAGATTAAAAAGCAAATGTTTATTCTCCATATTTTGAAATTAGATCTTTTCTCTCAGTGTTCTAGTATTTCACTGATAGTCTTCAAGTCTTACTATGTAAGCTACAAATGCCATTACCTTTTTTTTTTTTTTTTTTTTGAGATAGAGTCTTGCTCTGTTGCCCAGGCTGGAGGGCAGTGGCGCGATCTCGGCTCACTGCAGGCTCCGCCTCCCGGGTTCCCGCCATTCTCCTGCCTCAGCCTCCCGAGTAGCTGGGATTACAGGCGCCCGCCACCACGCCCGGCTAATTTTTTTTGTATTTTTAGTAGAGACGGGGTTTCACCGTGTTAGCCAGGATGGTCTCGATCTCCTGACCTCGTGATCCGCCCGCCTCGGCCTCCCAAAGTGCTGGGATTACAGGCGTGAGCCACTGCGCCCGGCCGCCATTACCTTTTAAGGTATTTATATATTTCAACGATTTCAGTGAATATCTGTTATTTAGCACTATGTGCAATGTATTGTAATTCTTTCTGGCACTTATATCAAACCCTTGCTATAAAGCCAATGGAGGAGTCAGATGATTTTTCAATCTGTTCTCTAAGGAGCCAAGTCATATTCAGAGGGCAAGGATTTTTGTTCTGCACTATCTCTCACATAGTGTAGGCATTCTAAGTTTTAGGGCTATGGGCCTCAACCTTGACCATATATTAGAATCACCTGGATAGTTTTAACAATGACCAATGACTGGTTCCTACTGCAGACTGGTTAAACTAAATATGCGTGTGGTGAGTGCCAAGCATATGTATTTTTAAAACTCTGGGTGATTTTTATGTGCATCCATGATTGGGCAAAATAATTTTTACTGGAGAAGTGTAGGTGTGTCTCATTATTGTCTTTTATCTATTTTTTTCATCAAGCCTTAAAATAATCAATGGCCAACTTTTTGCAATTTGTCTTATAGATTTAAACATTCTATTTATTATTATTCTTACCTGTGGCCAAACACAGTTTTATTGATTGCCATATACCTGATATTGCAGTCTTGGAAAACGTAAAATCTACATTTTTAATTCTAGATTGAATTCTGTAATTAATTAAGCGTCTCGTCCCAGGTTAGTGATTTGCAAATAAGTAAATGCCATATAAATGAAAGGTATTAATAATAACAAAATCAAGTACAATACCACTTTATTGTCCTTACTTTTCATAATTTTTAAATTTTATATGCTTTACTTATTTCTTTACCCTTTGTCATCACTGAGGAGTTTGCAATGATGGTTGTAAATGAAATGAATTTAAACATGGAAAAAGAAAAATTTTTCCCTTAAGCAAGCATGGAGGAGGGGAAGAAAATGAAGGCTCATGAAACATTTCAAGCTATCCTGTCAAAAACAATGTATGTTATGGCTAATTGAAAAATAGTTCCTTTTATACTTAAAAAATAAATACTTCAATAATATGTATTAATGGCTTTAAATTCTACTCTTGAGAAATAAAGTACGGGCTCAAGTTATGCAGGAGACCACATGTATATTATTTTATTGTTGGCATTGGAGCTTAGTTTTACTTTTCAACTAGAGATTTTCTCCAGAAAAATGGTTCATTTTTGCCTATTAATATGTTAACATACTTTGAAATATTTAAGAATTTGAAAATTGCATAAAAAGAATGCAATTAATACCCATTTACCTACCACTCAACTTAAGAAATAAAACATCACCAATACAATTAACCCTCCCTGTGTTTTCTTCTCTTCCTCATTGTGTTGCCAAATTTAACAAATAAGGATATAGGCTACCAGTACATTTTGAACTTTGAATGAACAACCAATGACCTTTTATTTGTCCAAAATATTTCATAAGATATACTTAAAATTTCTGTTTTAATGTCAATATAAAAACTTTGTTTAATTGATTATTTTTCTGAAATTCAAATTTCACTGGGCACCCTTTACTTTATATGGCAACACAACTCCCTCATGCATTTCCTTTTACTTCAACTACATGTGTAATAATTTAAACATGTATATAAATGATATATCTCTTAATACTGTTGGCCTTCCATATCCATTGGTTCCACATCCATTAATTCAACCAACTTGACATTGAGAAGATTTTTTCTGATTACTGTGTTTGAAATAAACTCTTGGCTTATTTAAAAAAAAAAAAAGAAAGAAAGAAAATATTCCAAAAAGAATTCACAAATTTCCAAAAAAGAAAATTTGAATATGCTGCTTGACAATTACTATATTGAACCCATCAGAATAAAGTGATGTGTAGGCATGGTATTAGGTATTATAAGTAATATGGAGATAATTTAAAGTATATGGGAGGATATGCACAGGGTATATGCAAATACTATACCATTTATCAAAGGAACTTGAGTATCCTCAGATTTTGTATGATCAGGGAGTCCTGGAACTAGTTTTCCATAGATACTGAGCAATGGCTGTATATAATACCTACCTATCTTTTTTGGGGGAGGGGGGATAGAGTCTTACTCTGTTGCCCAGGCTGAAGTGCAGTGGTGTGATCTTGGCTCACTGTAATCTCTGCCACCCAGGTTCAAGGGATTCTCCTGCCTCAGCCTCCCGAGTAGCTGGGATTACAGGCAACTGCCACCATGCCCGGCTGATTTTTGTAGTTTTAGTAGAGACGGGGTTTCACCATCTTGGCCAGCCTTGTCTTGAACACCTGACCTCGTGATCCACCCAACTTGTCCTCCCAAAGTGCTGGGATTACAGGGGTAAGCCACCACGCCTGGCCTACCTACCTATCTTTGCAACCATTTTTTACCCAGTGGCATGCTTTTAAGTTATTCATGTTTGTTCATGGAGTTCTAATTAATTTATTTTCAATCCCATACAATAGTCCATTGGAAGACTGCTCCAAAAATTAATTACACATTATTCTGGTGGCCTTAAATGCCATGTTTAACTTTTTGCAACTATAAACAATGCTTCTATGAACATTCTTGTTTCAGCAGTTTCTCTAGGATTCATATCTAGCAGTGAAATTTCTATATTGTGGGTTGTATATACATTGTCTGTTATTTATTTGTTGGATAATATTTGGAGTGGAAGTGGGAACTTAAGCCTTTTAGCTATGTTGGCAATGATAAAGATGATGACATTTATTGACAGTTTTACATTTTCAGGTTGTAGTCTTGAATGATTTATATATAATATTGCATTTTATGATCCCAAAACACTGTGAGGTAGGTACGATACAAATAATAATAATACTGATGATGATTCTAGTTTTGACAAGCAATGTTCTTTTACTCATGTTCTCATTTGACCCATATTACATCCTTTGGAGGAGATATCATTATTTACATTTTTCAGATGAGGAAACCTAGGTTTAAAGAGGTTATATGCTTATTTCAAGTCTCTCAGTACGTGATAGATCCAGGATTAAAACCTGAATTTTTAAAATTCAAACCTCAGATTTTTTGCTTTTATTAAACTTCTAAATTAATATAAAGACAAGAACTTTTAAATTAAGAGGAAT
Organism: Nomascus leucogenys; assembly: GCF_006542625.1. Classification (NCBI taxonomy): domain Eukaryota; kingdom Metazoa; phylum Chordata; class Mammalia; order Primates; family Hylobatidae; genus Nomascus; species Nomascus leucogenys. The sequence continues at coordinate 37,244,159 of NC_044389.1, forward strand.
TAATTCAACCAATTTTGGTATTTCATATTCTAAAGCATCTTCTTAACAAAAAGATATTTTCATGTTCAGCAAATTGTTTAGGAAACATGTATGAACACTGAATACTTTGAGAAAAGGGGTAAAATGTATACTGTGTTTCTTAACTAGGAATATACTATATCTTAAAATAAGTGACAATTTGCATTTAGGTAAGGAGACCAGATGCAGATACGCTATCTCCTCACTGCATGACTCCAAGCCTGATCAGTTGATTGATTTTGTTTCCTCTGTACTGACACCAGTCCACAAGTAAAAAGTAGACAATAATGCAAACATTTTTATTCCTAATATTTGCAAATACAAAGTTTCTGAAATTATTTCATATTTATGGTCATCGACGTTTTGAGATTAAAAACATCTTTTGTTATGTATTCATTGTAGATATAATAGAAATTCTTTTTTTTTTTTTCTTGAGATGGAGTCTCACTCTGTCACCTAGGCTGGAGTGTGGTGGAATGATCTCAGCTCACTGCAACCTCTGCCTCCAGGTTCAAGCAGTTATCCTGCCTCAGCCTCCCAAGTAGCTGAGATTACAGGCACACACCACCACACCTGGATCATTTTTGTATTTTTAGTAGAGAAGAGGCTTTGCTGTGTTGGCCAGGGTGGTCTCAAACTCCTGACCTCAAGTGATCTGCCCACCTCTGCCTCCCAAAGTGCTGGGATTACAGGCATGAGCTACCGTGCCTGGCCAAAATAGAAATTTAAAGAGGTTAGGTAATTTACTCCAAATTTTATTAAATAAATGAAATGGAAACAAAATCTATACTTTCAGGAAGAAAGCAAAACTGTCAATGATTTCTAGTATCATCAGAAACTTGTGGTCTATAGTAGGTAGAAAAAATGGCCCCCCAAAATGTACACATCCTAATCCCTGAAACCTGTGAATATGTTATTAATACTTTGCATGGCAAAAAGGATTTTGCAGATGGAAATAAGTTAAAGACCTGGAGAGTAGAGAGAGTAGTTTGGATTATATAAGTGGGCCCCATCTAATCACATGAGTTCTTAAAAGAAGAGAACTTTTGCAAGCTGTGGTCAGAAGGAACTACGAATATGAAGTAGTAGTCAGAGAGATGCAAGATTTCTGGGCTAAAGTTGGGGGAACAGAGTTACGATCCAAGAAATGTAGGCAGCTTCTAGAAGCTGGAAAAGGTACAGAAACAGACTCTTAAAGCATCCAGGAAGGATGATAAACCTGTCAACACCTTGATTTTAGCCTAGGGAAACCTGTGTTGGGCTTCTAAACTGCAAAATTCCTAAATACAATTTTATGTTTTAAGCCAACAAGTTGGTGATAATTTGTTACAGTGCATATTAATTATTATGATAGTTGTAGTTAAACAATATCAGATTTGGAGTTAGGAGACCTGGCATCTGACACTTTTTGTGCACAAAAGTCAACTTGTTTTTTTTTTTTCTTTTTTCTTTCTTTTTTTTATACTTTAAGTTCTGGGGTACATGTGCAGAACGTGCAGTTTCGTTACATAGATATACATGTGCCATGGTGGTTTGCTGCACTCATCAACCTGTCATCTACATTAGGTATTTCTCCTAATACTATCCCTCCCCTAGCCTCCCTGCCCCTTGACAGGCCCCAGTGTGTAATGTTCTCCTCCCTGTGTCCATGTGTTCCCATTGTTCAACTCCCACTTAAGTGAAAATACGTGGTGTTTGGTTTTCTGTTCCTGTGTTAGTTTGCTGAGAATGATGGTTTCCAGATTCATCCATGTCCCTGCAAAGGACATGAAATCATCCTTTTTCCATGGCTGCACAGTGTTCCATAGTGTATATGTGCCACATTTTGTTTATCCAGTCTATAATTGATTGGCATTTGGGTTGGTTCCAAGTCTTTGCTATTATGAATAGTGCCACAATAAACATACGTGTGCATGTGTCTTTATAGTAGCATGATTTATAATCTTTTGGGTATATACCCAGTAATGGGATCGCTGGGTCAAATGGTATTTCTGGTTCTAGATCCTTGAGGAATTGCCACACTGTCTTCTACAATGGTTGAACTAATTTACACTCCCACCAACAGTGTAAAAGCGTTCCTATTTCTCCACATCTCTACAGCATCTGTGGTTTCCTGACTTTAATGATCGCCATTCTAACTGGCATGAGATGGTATCTCATTGTGGTTTTGATTTACATTTCTCTAATGACCAGTGATGATGAGCTTTTTTTCATGTTTGGTGGCTGCATAAATGTCTTCTTTTGAGAAGTGTCTGTTCATATCCTTCACCCACTTTTTGATGGGGGTGTTTTTTCCTATAAATTTGTTTAATTTCTTTGTAGATTCTGGATGTTAGCCCTTTGTCAGGTGGATAGATTGAAAAATTTTCTCCCATTCTGTAGGTTGCCTCTTCACTCTGATGGTAGTTTCTTTTGCTGTGCAGAAGCTCTTTAGTTTAATTAGATCCCATTTGTCAATTTTGGCTTTTATTGCCATTGCTTTTGGTGTTTTAGTCATGAACTCTTTGCCTATGCCTATGCCCTGAATGCTATGGCCTAGGTTTTCTTCTAGGGTTGTTATGGTTGTAGGTCTTACGTTTAAATCTTTAATCCATCTTGAGTTAATTTTTGTATAAGGTGTAAGGAAGGAATCCAGTTTCGGTTTTCTGCATATGCCTAGCCAGTTTTCCCAACACCATTTATTAAATAGGGAATCTTTTCCCCATTGCTTGTTTCTATCAGGTTTGTCAAAGATTAGATGGTTGTGGATGTGTGGTGTTATTTCTGAGGCCTCTGTTCGGTTCCATTGGTCTATATATCTGTTTTGGTACCAGTACCACGCGGTTTTGGTTACTGTGGACTTGCAGTATAGTTTGAAGTCAGGTAGCGTGGCTTTGTTCTTTTTGCTTAGGATTGTCTTAGTTATGCGGACTCTTTATTGGTTCCATAAGAATTTTAAAGTAGTTTTTTCCAATTCTGTTGAGAAAGTCAGTGGTAGCTTGATGGGGATAGCATTGAGTCTATAAATTACTTTGGGCAGTATGGCCATTTTCATATTGATTCTTCCTATCCATGAGCATGGAATGTTTTTCTATTTATTTGTGTCCTTCCTTATTTCCTTGAGCAGTGGTTTGTAGTTCTCCTTGAAGAGGTCCTTCAAATCCCTTGTAAGTTGTATTCCTAGGTATTTTATTCTCTTTGTAGCAATTGTGAATATGAGTTCACTCATGATTTGGCTGTTTGTCTATTATTGGTGTATAGGAATGCTTGTGATTTTTGCACATTAATTTTGTATCCCGAGACTTTGCTGAAGTTGCTTGTCAGTTTAAAGAGATTCTGGGCTGAGATAATGTGGTTTTCTAAATATACAATCATGTCATCTGCAAACAGAGACAATTTTACTTCCTCTTTTCCTATTTGAATACACTTTTATTTCTTTATCTTGCCTGATTTCCCTGTCCAGAACTTCCAACACTATGCTGAACAGGAGTAGTTTGAGAGGGCATCCTTGTCTTGTGCCGGTTTTCAAAGGGAATGCTTCCAGTTTTTGCCCATTCAGTACGATATTGGCTGTGGGTTTGTCATAAATAGCTCTTATTATTTTGAGATATGTTCCATCAATACCTAGTTTATTGACAGTTTTTAGCATGAAGGGGTGTTGAATTTTATTGAACACTTTTCTGCATCTATTGAAATAATTATGTTTTTGTCATTGATTCTGTTTATGTGATGGATTACGTTTATGGATTTGTGTATGTTGAACCAGCCTTGCATCCCAGGGATGAAGACAAGTTGATCATGGTGGATAAGCTTTTTGATGTGCTGCTGGATTCGGTTTGCCAGTATTTTACTGAGGATTTTCGCATCAATGTTCATCAGGGATATTGGCCTGAAATTTTCTTTTTTTGTTGTGTCTCTGCCATGTTTTGGTATCAGGATGATGTTGGCCTCATAAAATGAGTTAGGGAGGATTCTCTCTTTTTCTATTGTTTGGAATAGTTTCAGAAGGAATGGTAACAGCTTCTCTCTGTACCTCTGGTAGAATTTGGCTGTAAATCATTCTCGTCCTGGATTTTTTTGTTTGGTGGGCTATTAATTACTGTCTCAATTTCAGAACTTGTTATTGGTCTATTCAGGGATTCAACTTCTTCCTGGTTTATACTTGGGAGGGTGTATGTGTCCAGGAATTTATCCACTTTTTCTAGATTTTCTAGTTTATTTGCATAGAGGTGTTTATAGTATTCTCTGATGGTAGTTTGTATTTCTGTGGGATCAGTGGTTATATGCCTTTTATCATTTTTTATTGCATGTATTTGATTCTTCTCTCTTTTCTTCTTTATTAGTCTGGCTAGTGGTCTATCTATTTTGTTGATCTTTTCAAAAAACCAGTTTCTGGGTTCATTGATTTTTTGAAGGGTTTTTTTTGTGTCCCTATCTCCTTCAGTTCTGCACTGATCTTAGTTATTTATTGTCTTCTGCTAGCTTTTGAATTTGTTTGCTCTTGCTTCTCTAGTTCTTTAAATTGTGATGTTAGGGTATCCATTTTAGATCTTTCAGGTTTTCTCTTGTGGGCATTTAGTGCTATAAATTTGCTTCTAAACACTGCTTTGAATGTGTCCCAGAGATTCTGGTACGTTGTGTCTTTGTTTTCATTGGTTTCAAAGAACATCTTTATTTCTGCCTTAATTTCTTTATTTACCCAGTAGTCATCAGGAGCAAGTTGTGCAGTTTCCATGTAGTTGTGTAGTTTTAAGTGAGTTTCTTCATCTTGAGATCTAATTTGATTGCACCGTGGTCTGAGGGATGGTTTGTTATGATACCATTCTTTTGCATTTGCTGGGGACTGTTTTACTTCCAATTAGGTGGTCAATTTTAGAATAAGTGCAATGAGGTGCTGAGAAGAATGTATAGTCTGTTGATTTGGGGTGAAGAGTTCTGTAGATGTCTATTAGGTCTGCTTGGTCCAGAGCTGAGTTCAAGTCCTGAATATCCTTGTTAATTTTCTGTCTTGTTGATCTGTCTAATATTGACAGTGGGGTTTTAAAGTCTCCCACTATTTATTGTGTAGGAGTCTAAGTCTCTTTTTAGGTATCTAAGAACTTGCTTTATGAATCTGGGTGCTCCTGTATTGGGTGCATATATATTTAGGATAGTTAGTTCTTCTTGTTGCATTGATCCCTTTACCATTATATAATGTCCTTCTTTGTCTCTTTTGATCTTTGTTGGTTTTAAGTCTGTTTTATCAGAGACTGTGATTACAACCCCTGCTTTTTTTTTGCTTTCCATTTCTTTGGTAAATATTCCTCCATCCCTCCATTTTGAGCCAACGTGTATCTTTGCAGATGAGATGGGTCTCCTGAATACAACACACCAATGGGTCTTGACTCTTTATCCAGTTTGCCAGTCTGTGTCTTTCAACTGGGGCATTTTTCCTGTTTACATTTAAGGTTCATATTGTTATGTGTGAATTTGATCCTGTCATTATGATACTAGCTGGTTATTTTGCCCATTAGTTGATGCAGTTTCTTCATAGTGTCGATGGCCTTTACAATTTGGTATTTTTTGCAGTGTCTGGTACCAGTTGTTCCTTTCCATGTTTAGTGCTTCCTTCAGGAGCTCTTGCAAGGCAGGCCTGGTGGTGAAAAAATCTCTCAGCATTTGCTTGTCTGTAAAGGATTTTATTTCTCCTTCGCTTATGAAACTTAGTTTGGCTGGATATGAAATTCTGGGTTGAAAATTCTTTTCTTTAAGAATGTTGAATATTGGCGCCCACTCTCTTCTGGCTTGTAGGGTTTCTGCAGAGAGATCCACTGTTAGTCTGATGGGCTTCCCATTGTGGGTAACCTGACCTTTCTCTGGTTGCTTTTAACATTTTTTCCTTCATTTCCACCTTGGTGAATCTGATTATTATTAGTCATGGGGTTGCTCTTCTCGAGGAGTATCTCTGTGATGTTCTCCATATTTCCTGAATTTGAATGTTTGCCTGTCTTGCTAGGTTGGGGAAGTTCTCCTGGATAACATCCTGAAGAGTGTTTTCCATCTTGGTTCCATTCTCTCCGTCACTTTCAGGTACATCAATCAAACTTAGATTTGGTCTTTTCACATAGTCCCATATTCCATGGAGGCTTTGTTCCTTCCCTTTTATTCTTTTTTGTCTAATCTTTTCTTCTTGTTTTATTTCATTAAGCTGATCTTCAATCTCTGATATCTTTTCTTCTGCTTGATAGATTCGGCTATTGATACTTTTGTATGCTTCACAAATTTCTTGTGCTGTGTTTTTCAGCTGCATCAGGTCATTTAAGTTCTTCTCTAAACTGGTTATTCTAGTTAGCAATTTATCTAACCTTTTTTCAAGGTTTTTAGCTTCCTTGCATTGGGTTAGAACATGCTCCTTTAGCTCAGAGGAGTTTGTTATTACCCACCTTCTGAAGCCTACTTCTGTCAATTTGTCAAACTCATTCTCCATCCAGTTTTGTTCCTTTGCTGGTGAGGAGTTTTGATCCTTTAGAGGAGAAGAGGCATTCTGGTTTTTGGAATTCTCAGCCTTTTTGCGCTGGTTTCTCCCCATCTTCGTGGATTTATCTACCTTTGGTATTTGATGTGGTGACGTTCAGATGGGGTCTCTGAGTGGACATCCTTTTTGTTGATATCGATGCCTTTCCTTTCTGTTTGTTAGTTTTCCTTCTAACAGGCCCCTCTGTTGCAGGTCTGCTGGAGTTTGCTGGAGCTCCACTCCAGATCCTCTTTGCCTGGGCATCACTGGCAGAGGCTGCAGAACAATAAAGATTGCTTCCTGTTCCTTCCTCTGGAAGCTTCGTCTCAGATGCCAGCCAGAGCTCTCCTGTATGTGGACCTCTCTCCTGTGGGTCCCTGCTGGGAGGTGTTTCCCAGTCAGGATACACGGGGTTGCAGGACCCACTTGAGACATTCTGACCCTTAGCAGAGCTTGATTGCTGTGCTGGGAGAACCGCTGCTCTCTTCAGAGCTGTCAGCCAGGGACATTTAAGTCTGCTGAAGCTGCACCCACAGTCGCCCCTTCCCCCTAGTGCTCTGTCCCAGGGAGATGGAGGTTTTATCTATAAGCCCCTGACTGGGGCTCCTGCCTTTTTTTTTCAGAGATGCCCTGCCAAGAGAGGAGGAATCTAGAGAGGCATTCTGGCCACAGCGGCCTTGCTGTGCTGCGGCAGGCTCTGCCCAGTTCAACCTTCCTGGCGGCTTTGTTTACACTGTGAGGGTAAAACTGCCTACTCAAGCCTCAGCAATGGTGAACACCCCTCCCCTCAGCAAGCTTGAGCATCCCAGGTCAACCTCAGACTGCTGTACTGGCAGTGAAAATTTCAAGTCAATGGATCTCAGCTTGCTGGGCTCCCTGGGGGTGGGACCCACAGAGCCAGACCACTTGGCTTCAACCCGCTTTCCAGGGGAGTGAAAGGTTCTGTCTCGCTGGCATTCCAGGTACTAATGGAGTATGGAAAAAAAAAAATACTCCTACGGCTAGCTCAGTGTCTGCCCAAACAGCCGCCCAGTTTTGTGCTTGAAATTCAGGGCCCTGTTGGTGTAGGCACCGGAGGGAATCTCCTGGTCTGCAGGTTGTGAAGACTGTGGAAAAAGCACAGTATCTGGGCCAAAGTGCACTGTTTCTTAAGGCACGTCCCTCACGGCTTCCCTTGGGTAGGAGAGAGAATTCCTTGACCCCTTGTGCTTTCCCACTAAGGCAACATCCCACCCTGCTTCGGCTTGCCCTCTGTGGGCTGCACCCAGTGTCCAACCAGTCTCAGTGAGATGAACTGAGTACCTCAGTTGGAAATGCAGAGATCACCCTCCTTCTGCGTCAATCTCACAGGGAGCTGCAGACCAGAGCTGTTTCTATTCAGCTATCTTGAACTCCGTTCTGGTTTTTGTTTTTAAATGCTGATTCATAATATCTACCTCAATAATTCTGATTCTGAAGTTCTGAAACAGGATGGTGATGGGGATACAAAATGACGTGGTTGCTTTGGAAAATGGTTTAGCCTTGAAAACAACTCAAATATCCATCATCTGCTAAGTAACTCGATTGTGGTATACCCATACAATGAGTACTTCTCAAAAAGAGTTAAAAAGTACTGAGAAATACAGTGACATGTATGAATCTCAAAATCATTAATGCAAAAATTAAATAAATTAGACACAAAAAGTAACATATAGTATGTTTTCATTTATAGGATATTCTAAAAAAGGCAAAAGTAGAAAAGGGGACAAAAATCAGTTCAAGATTGCTAGAGGCTGGGGATAGAGGGAGAAGATTAATTGCAAAGCTTAATGAGGAGTTTTCTAGGGTGATTGAAATGATCTATATCTTGGCCAGGTATGGTGGCATAGGCCTGTAATCCCAGTAGTTTGGGAGACTGAGGTGGAGGATCACTTGAAGCTGGGAGTTTGAGACCAGTTGGGCAACAAAGCAAGATTTGTTTAGACAAAAAAGAAAAAAAAATTAGCAAGGTGCAGTGGCATGCATCTTAGTCCCTGCTACTTGGGAGGCTGAGGCGGGAGGCTCCCTTGAGCCCAGGTGTTCCAGGCTGCAGTGAGATATGATATCTTATCTGTGATGGTAGTTATGAGACAGTATATATTTGTCTAAACTCATTGAACTTTGTAACTGAAGAAGGTGAACTTTGTTATATATAAATGATACCTTAGTAAGCCTAGTTTAATACAGAAATCTCTTTAATTATCTTAGTCTTTGACAAACTTAAAACTGGAATAAACTTTTTAGTCAAATAAAAACAACCATCTCACAGAAGTTAGGAAACATTCAGTTAAAGAATTTTAGAATAAGAAATGAAAACCAAATTCTTTCACTTGACTTTTAACGGAGTACTAATTAAACCATAAAATCCCAGTGAGAATAAAATAATAGGAATTCTCATGAGGCTCTGAAAGGATTCAACGCTGATCTAGTTTTCAAACTGCCTCCTAATGGAGTCATGAATTTCAGGTCATTGTGTGCTTAGAGATAAAGAGTATCCTGCCCCAACTAATCTCCAAAATGAGCTGAAATCTCAGAATATTGTAAAGGAACCTTAGAAGTTATGTTTTTCTCCAGTGAATCTATCTGGTTTTGTAGTATGAGACAGTTCATTTCCTTTTCCAAGACTTTTTACATTTAAAAAAGTTCTTGTTAAAAAATGGAGAAGGTTCTTGTCTCTTGTAAAACTATGCATTGACTGAGTTTTAAATAAAATTGTCACTTATGAAGTTACAAAAATTTGTCTTATATCACATAAAGGGCTAGGGCTTCTTAGTGGCTTTTGGGTTCTACAAAAGCCTGAGGTGCTGCACAAAACATACTTATATATTTTTGGATTCTCATTTCACCATTTCTCTCCTCTAGTATCTATTTCTTTATATCAAATATTTCTGGCACACAGTAGTCTAATGAGGTATTGCACTAAAATCTATGAGGGTCTTCTAAGCCAAAGACTGAGAATGGGGCCAGGGATTTCAGAAGGAGTCTGAATAGTTACAGATATTTACTGTCAGCTTATGGTGTGAAGTGACTATTTATATGATATTTTCTAATTTCTTGAGTAGAAGGGAATGAGGTTTCCAAAGACTTTCACAGAAACAGTCACTTTTTATTTTATTTTATTTTTTTGGGGGGGATGGAGTCTCGCTCTGTCGCCCAGGCTGGAGGGCAGTGGCATGATCTCGGCTCACTGCAAGCTCCGCCTGCCGGGTTCACGCCATTCTCCTGCCTCAGCCTCCTGAGTAGCTGGGACTACAGGCACCCACCACCACGCCCGGCTAATTTTTTGTATTTTTTTTAGTAGAGACAGGGTTTCACCGTGTTAGCTGGGATGGTCTTGATCTCCTGACCTCGTGATCCACCCGCCTGGGCCTCCCAAAGTGCTGGGATTACAGGCGTGAGCCACAGCGTACAGCCAACAATCACATTTTTTGAGTTATAAAAATATAAGAGTTTATAGGAGTAGAGTATGATTATATTTTTGGAAGTAACCTTAATGGTTGTATAGAGGATGTGTCAACACAGGACAGGAGGTATTAAAATAGTTCTGACTGGAGTAAGCTAAAATGGTTAGAATACATTGCAATCAGCCAGATGAGCAATGATGCAGAATCAGCGCAAATAGATTTGGAAGGCAGACCTGTAGGGACTTGGTGATCACTTGAATATACAGAGAGATAGAATGTAAGAAGGACTCCAAAAGTTCCTAAGTATTGTCAATTGCCTTAAACTGCCAAATGCTAGAGCAGTGATTTGTTTTAAACAATGGTTTCAGAGCTTATTGGTGTACCTCAAACTTTGCACAGGTGTGCCACAAACTTTTATCAACACATAATTTTATTTTTATTCCACCTTAGCATTCCTATTCCAGAATACACCATTTTGGGGTGGGGATTATTTCCATGAAATATATGCTCCTTCTCATTATTTCATACAATTCATTTTTTTTTGCAGTGATTCAGTATATCCCAACCAGTAACAAACTCTTACTGAATAAAGTCATTAATCTTAATATCACTTTTTATCTGACAGAAAACCCTCCACTGAGTGGTAGTCAGTTCCTGCACTCCAAATCTCCTCACATGCTAAAATTGTTCTCCTCTAAAGACATTTCAACTAAAATATGTCAGGGAAAATGAAACAAAAATACCCTAAACACTAAAACCCCATCGTTTGGTTTTAAAACTTTTCCTATCAGAGTCGAGATCTGCAGGAAGTGTTGACGACTTGGTCTGTAATTAAAAGAAAAGTACTTACAAGAAACTATTCATACAGTTTATAATGTCCCCCAGGATCATTTAACTGACTAATTTGGACAGCCTAGACAACAAATTGAGGGACGATCTCCTCTCTTTTTATAACTCTGTAAACATAATCCCAAATTGATTGGTGTCCAATACATGAGAACCAAATGAAAAATTAATTAGATTAGCTACAACCCTGAAGTGAGCACTTTACTGCTTTGTTGCTTTGTCTATTTGATCCTTTTTCTTTTGATTTATCAATAAAATAGCCCATGTGGAAAAAAAATAATAGGAAAAGCAAGCATCAAATGAATGCAGACAAACCGTAACACCAAGCAACTTCTGCACAGTGTAAGATTTAGAGTCAGTCTCTGGGAGTTAACTTCACTATAAACAACATATTTAGATGAAATAAACTGTCATCACTTATTAAACTTATGAGACTCTTTTCTTGTGTATTTTTTCTTTCCGTAATGGGAACAATTTCGTTAATATCTTTATCTCTTCATTTCACCTGTAGCTAGATATTCATTAAAGAAATGACTTGAAAGCAATCATAGTCATATAAATTTAACAGTGTTTATACGAGGTAACCTCCTGATTTTCCACGAGTAAAGGTACTAAGAACCTTGGAGGCTAATGGCTATATAGGGGACATGAAATTATTTTTCCTTGACACCCATTCCTGTGCTCAACAATTCTGCTTAGAATTTCAATAATTACTATTTGCTCAATATCTTGACAGTGAAAGGGCAAGTTTTAGTGGGACTGAAACACCCTCCCAAGAGATTGATACAATTTATTTTACAACAGCTACTATCCCACTTGCTTATAAATAAAAAACTATATTATGCTTATTTCTTATGCTCAAAAACAAGGTCTATCGAATATAAAATATATATGTGTCAAACATAAAACAAATAGAAGTTATGTTTTATTTATATTACTTTAAAATGTATCTATATATTAAACCAGTGGGCATCATAATTTTCATTAAATAGTCTATAACTTTCTTCCTTAGTTAGAATTCAATAATGAATAAAACACAAATTCATTGGGTAATGTATATTATATTAATTAATTAAGTGATGTAATTATGTAATTTAATTAATAATACACATGAATTAAGGTTCAAAATTTAGCTGAGTAAAGTTCAGAATTTACAAGTAAAAATACAAAAACATCTCTGGTTATGTTGAAAGGTAAATTCTTTAAATTAGTTATTAAAGTCACAAATTAAAATATTAATTTAACTGACTCCGATTAATTTTCAAAATCAGCTGAAAAAATTATTTAATATGTAATCTGTGGTAGGCAGAAGGATGGTTTCCAAAGATACCCACACCCTAACCTTTGTAATCTGAGAATATATTAACTTAATGGCAAAAGTAACTTGCAGATGGAATTAAGATCAAGGATTATACAACAGGGAGATTACTCCAGATTATCCAGGGGTGCTAATTTAACTACATAGATTCTTAAAAGTGGAAGAGATAGGAGAGTCAATCCAATGGGAGGATAGAAGGAGAAAGGAGAGATTCAATACATTGTTGCTAATTTTGAAGATGGAAGTAGGGACCTGAGCCAAGGAGTGCAAGCATCCCCTACAATCTAGGAACAGGTGTTAGCTGACAGCCAGTGAGGAAAAAGGATCCCAGTCTTACCACTGCGAAGCATTAAATTGTCAACAATCTGAATGAGTAAGCAAATGGATTCTCCCTGAGAGCCTCCAGAAAAAATCTAGCCCTGTTGACAACTTAATTTGAGCCCAGTAAGACCCATGTAAGACTTCTGACCTACAGGACTGTAAGATAATAAACTTGTGTTGTTTTAAGCTGCTAAACTTGTGGTCATTTGTTGTGGCAGCAATAGGAAAGTCATAGACTAATAGTAAATAAAAGCACCAGTGGTATCAGTTACTTGTGAGCTAATGAGTGTTAATTCTTATACCATGTCCAATTCCAAGCTACACTCTTGGGAAGGTCCACATTATTTGCTTCCCTTCCTATAAATAATCTAAATTGTTGATCTGGTCTTGTTTGCTTATTTGTTTGTTTGCTGTTGCTTTTTTTAAAAAAAGTGAGAAATGGCTCTTGTGGAGCCCATCCATTCCAGAATTATCAACAGAAAATTTTTCTTCTATTGAATTAGAAGCTCTAAAGAAAATAGCTTAAGAAAGGCATTGCCTACCCTGAGGCAAACTTATTATGGGAAATTTCTCTTTGTTATTTTTTTTTTTTTTACCTTATCAGTAGCTACCTCTTTTTCTCATTTTGAAGAATTTTCAAGTTCGTAGGGTCTTCATGCTTGTTTCTGGCTTCTGAGCCTTTAACAATAGTACAAAAAGAACTACTTTTTTAAAATATGACTTTATAATATACTAATAAATATGCTAAATAACTTAAATTTATTTAATGTAATCTTCACATTGGCAAAATATTGTAGGCACTGCTATAATCTTTCTACCATGAGAAAACTAAGACCATAAGAGGTTACCTGCCTAAGGTTAGATAACTTTTGGCAAGTTGGCCAAATTAGACCATGAAATCCAGACAGTGTGTTTCCTGATGAGCAAGTGTTCACTGTACTCAAATTTCTTCTTTCTGGTGAACCATTTCCTGACCACCTGGCACTTTCTATTTCTTTCCATTCCTTCTATTTTTTTCACAATACTTATTGTGCAGCACTATCTTATGTATCTACATTTTGAAAATCTGTTTCCCCTATTAGAATGTAAGATCCATGAGGATAAGGGATTTGTCTTTTGTTCAGTGATTTATTTCCAATATACAGAACAATGCCTGGCATGCAATAGAAACATAACAAAATTTTTAAAATAAATGAACATGTAGGTGAATATGACAATCATGTGCAGTTCATATTCAATTTGACTGTAGATAAGTCCTATGTTCCCAACACTATTCCAGTCTAATCAAGCATGATTTCTATATTATTAAGAGGAATAAAATGCATAATGGCTTGAATGCAATAGAATTTTCTAATTTGCTAAGCGATCCTTGATGCATTGTCACTTTTAACATGTATATTCAAGATCTCCCTGGGACTCATCTCCATTAGTCTGTGGAAGTGGAAAATGGAATGAAAACATGTTTGTGGGAGGTTTCAATGGTTCAGATCCTGAAGAGGCACTCATCACTTTTGGTCACATTCTATTGGGTTGGAACTTAAGAGCAAGGCCACACTTAATTGCCAGGAAGAATAGATGAGAAGGATTAGATATGTTTCTAAAAGTCCTTACGAAAGTTACTTCCTCTAAGATACTTAGAGCCAAGGTAGGGGGAGAGAAGTTCAAGCTCATAGTATGATGGGAATAGTACTGTGCTTATTCAGACACTTGGCAGAAATTAAATAACACATTCAACTTCAGCACTGCTAGAGTTAATAAATGATTATCGAGTGTAACTGTGCTTATTCAGACGCTTGGCAGAAATTAAATAACACACTCAAATTCAGTACTTCTAGAGTTAATAAATGATTATCAAGGTGTGACAGTACTGTACCCTCATGGCTAGTAACAGCAGGAAGCTTTTATCACCCACAGGGATAACATGAAAAGGGCAATAATGAGACAAAATGTAGTATCTATTACCAGGACCACCAGAGTGGTGGTGTTGGTGCAAAATCCAACCAGCCTATACCATTTGGCACAGAGGGAGCTGGGGGAATATTTACTTTGACTTCAATCTAATCCTTCCTCTATATTTCCTGCCATGAGTCTCATGGCTGAACTCAACCAGAAGCAAAAGTGTTCATGAAGTCCATGTGATGAGCCTCCTGGGGCACAGAACTGATAAAGAAGAGTGAACTCTGGTTCTGGATGGGGCTCATGGAAGATATTCACAACATAAGCTCAAGTAGAAACAAGAGTGTTCTATAGGGTCACAGAGAAGTATCTAAGTGATATTGTAAAGTAAGAAAAAGTTTCTTTCCTCTAGATATTTCTTCAATGTATTGTCTTTCAACTAAGGAATAATTGATATAAATATTATAATTGATTCTAAATAAGATATTTATTTATTCCCTGAGTCAGTATGTACCAGGCATTTATTTTCTGTGAAGATCTTTATTTTACAATGAGAGAATAGTAGCAATAAAACAAATGTGTGTCTCTACAGAGCCTAAAATCTAGAATATAGTTGAGTTAATCTGATCATATGTAGCTTAATAATATGGATTCATTCTGGAACATACATTGTTAGGTGACTTCACTGTTGTGCAAATGTTGCAGAGTGTACTTACACAGATCTAGATGTATAGCCTACTACACATTTAGGCTATATGGTATTGCCTATTACTCTTAGACTGCAAACCTCTACAGGATGTTACTATACTGAATTCTGTAAGCAATTGTAACACAATGGTAAGTATTTGTGTATCTAAACATATCTAAACACAGAAAAAGTATAGTAAAAATATGGTCTAACACATTTTTTAAAAGGTACACCTCTAAATAGCACTTACTATGCATGGAGGTTGCAGGACTGAAAGTTGGTCTGAGTGAGTCAATGAGTGAGTGGTGAGTCAATAGGACATTACCGTATGCTGCTATAGACTTTAAAGACACTGTACACCTAGGCTACAGTAAATTAATAAAATATCTTCCCTTCAATAATGAATTAATCTTAGCCTACTGTAACTTTTACTTTACAAACTTTTTAATTTTTTTCACTTTTGTAATAACACATTAAAACACAAATATATAGAGCTGTACATAAATACTTTTATTATCCTATAAGCTTTTTCTATTTTTAATTTTCTTTTTACTTTTTAAAATTTTTCATTAAAAATGAAGACATGAACACACACATTAGACTAAGCCTACACAGGGTCAGGATCATCAATATCACTGTCTTCCACCTCCACCTCTGTGCCGCTGAAAGGTCTTTCGGACAATAACATGCTTAGAGTTGTCATCTCCTATGATAACAATGCTTTCTTCTGGAATGTCTCCTGAAGCACCTGCCTGAGGCTGTTTTACAGTTAAGTTTTTTTTTTTAATAAGTAGAAGGAATACATACAAATGTATGAAAAGAATATTGAGGTATTCTGGGATGTATAATCAGCTTTCTTTAGCATCTGTCCTGTGATTTGTTACAACTACAAAGAAACACTTCACCCACAGAATGAATTTCTTGTGGCCTATGACGAAGGAGCAAGAACATGGTTTATTGTACCAGATGGCTTGATACAGAGCCAGACAAAGGAATAACTTAAGTGATAAAGGAAGTACAGTGTGCTATAAGAGACCACAGTAAGAGCCCATTTGAAATCTAGAAAATGACCCCTGTGGAAGTTGGAATGATTTGGGCGGGGAGAGAGGTGGGGTGTTGAGAAAAGCAGAGGGAGAGAGAGAGGTTATATTTCAGGTGAATGATATTGTTCATCACAAGGAAGGATATATGTAAAGATGAGGAGTAATAACGGGGTGTGTTCAGAGAATTCCAGTACATCAGAATGATGAGAACATAGAATATGAGTCACATGAGTGCATTTAACAGAATTTTAAAATATGATCCTTTAAACTAAACTTTATATAGGACTTTTAATTACTGAGTTATAATGATAAAGTATTTTGCGGCAGGGAGACCTGGCACATGATCAGCAGAAACAGCTTCTTAAACAATGAGTTACTTACATGATGAAAGACGCAGTCTGTACTTCCTTCCTGCCTTTCTTTCATGAGCATTTATAAAACACTTGTTATACGTCAGTAACTCTGCTGAGTATCAAGATCACAGACTGGAAACCATAATACATGGCTGCAGTGTGATAAGTTCTATGATAGGGGTCTATGGAACTCCAGTGGAGAGGTACCTGTTCTCCTTGGGCTATGATGGAGATGTATAGTAGGCTGCTTAGAAATGGTGATTCCTAATCTGAATAAATAAGGATAATTAGAAGTCAACCAGGAAGAGAAGGAGAGCAGGGATGTATTTTAATCCAAGCACAGAGAACTGTATGTGAAGGCACACAGGTATAAACAAGCACAGTGTATTTAGAGAGCTGTCATCTGTTTGCATTGCTGCAGCCCATGTGGGAATAGAGTCTGATGAGACTATTTTGAAATTATGAAGTACCTCATATACCATAGTTTTGGTCTGTAAATGAAAACAGTTGAACTATTTTAAGTGGTCTTGAGAGTAATAATATGTTCCAGGCTCTATAAGAAGAACTTTACATACATTGCCTCATTTAATTAGTTTTATAAAGTAGTTGCTACTGGGTGTTTTTTTTCTATTTTGCATATCTATCTATCTATCTATCTATCATTTATCTCTCTCTCTCTCTCTGTATATATATATATATATGTAGATATATCTATCTATCTACCTCTCTATAAAGAGAAAGACTTAAATGTTTACACAGTCCTAGAAGCCAGACCATCTGATTCAAGAGACAGCTTGCTTAACCATGATTCTGACCTGGCACAATCTGGTTTACTTTTTTTTGAAGGGTTACTCTGTGGGAATGTGAAGGATGCACTAACGCAAGAAAAGTCAAAAGACAGGGACATCAGTTAGAGGCTATTGGGATAACCAACGTGAAAAAATACTCATGTTCTTACCTAAAAGTAATTGCTGTTGAGATAATAAAGAGTGGACACTTTTTTTAATACTTTAAGGAAGCAAAATTAATAGCACTTAACAAGTGATTAAGTGTGAGGCTAAGAGAAATGCAAATGTTAAAGAGCACTTTCATTTTTCTGACTTTGGTATGTAAGTGAAAGATTATTGTCTTCCCTAAGGTATGGAGTTTAGTACACAAGAAAGAGTGGGTTTTGTGGTATGAGAAAGATGAAGACACATCTGGACATGTTAATACAGAGATATGTGTGGGGCTTTCCAGTAAGATAGTTTCTTAGGATAGTGGATGTAAGGATGCAGAGTTAAAGAGAGTTTTGAGAAGGAGACATAGGTTAAAGGAACTGTTCTCAGGGTTGTACACATGAGCGTCATCATTTTATGGCTCCTGCATAAAAGGCAAAATGGACGCTCACTTTTCTTTGTATAAAAGCATATCTTTTAATATATTTTACAGCATCCCATATTGATCTGACCTTACTGTGCCTCCTGTCTCATTTCACACCAATACTCACTCCAAGCAGCAAATCCAACGCCAGCCCCATTCTTGATCCTTAATCATATGAGCCTCTTTAGCCTTTCTGAAGTATTTATTTTCTATGTGTTATTTTCTATTTCTATTTGTTAATCCAATACACTATGTTGTCTCTCACCTTTGAGTAGTCACAAATAATAATTTATCTCTTCTGGATATTGTTTGTTCATTTCTTTACTGAACCCTCCTTCATGCTTCAATGATCCATTTAAATGTTATTTCAGCTGATGTGTATTGCATAACACCCCAGGCCCCTGAAACACACTTGCATCTGAGTTAAGAAACCCTGTGAGCTCCCATTGCACACAGTAGTATTCCAGCCGTATCATAGGTTAGTGATGTGTGCTTACCTTTCTGTACCCCGAGAAGACTCTAAGCTATAAGGCTAAGCTCTTTTTCTCCTACCAACCACACCCATTCTGAGCATCTACCATAGTTTTGGTGCCGCAGTACAGAAAAAGTATGATATTTTTGGGAATGAATAAACAAATGAGTAAGAAAGAAGAAAGAGGAATAAGGAAAGAAAGAAAGACTGAAAAGACCAAGTTTTAAGGAAAAGTAAGACAATTGTCTTAAAATGGCATTGTCTTTAAAGGAAATGGGAAGGAAATAATAAAATCAGAGAAATATTTCATAGATTTCATAGGATTCAAAGAAGCAGAGGTCAACATTTTAGCATAGTGTATGCCAAATTGAAAAGAAACAGAAATTATGCACTGATGTTGCAACTTGGAAGTAAATTTTCAAACCTGTCCTGATGGAAGTGCCCTTGATTTCAGTGTCAGATTATAATGGCTTTTCTTTTGAACAAATGAAAATGATAGGCCTTCTTGTCAAAATAAATACAAGACTTTTTTCCTCCAACACAAAGGAGAAATGGGTACTTATAAATAATTGAGTAAGTGCTAGCTTAGTATTGTAAGTTTTTTATACATATGAAAGATGCCTTCTTGTTACATATAACATGGCCAGACAGCAAAAGATCTTTTGTGGATTAGGTAAATATAAATACTGTATCAATATTATACCACAATTCTATGCATGTTAGGATATATAAGCAATAAGTATTTTTCCCCAAAATTGCAAAGGAATTTCTAATGACCCTAACATTATGGTAAATTAGTGTAATACCGAACTACTTTATTTTTTCAGTGTAATACTTATTTATGGTCAGTATATACCTAACCAAACAGATATTCTTATAGGTCATTTTTATTTATGAAATAGATGTTTTAAAAATTCACATAGTATATCCAGTTTTGAAGGGTAAAAGATTATCATTATTATCAATAATTTTTGGTTATATATCTATTGTCATCTTCTAAGCCATGTATCTTTATCTTATTGAATTAAATTTTTGCTTAGAGGAAACATTTAGTGCATTTTCTGTTCTTCATTCAAAAGTAAATAAAAGTTCAGGAACACCTGTGGGTATATTTGTGCCTTAAAAGAAAGGAAACATATATAATTTTTGTATATGCATTTATTACTCTTCTCCATCAAGGAGTTTTTTAGTTGGTACTACTCATTCAAAATGAAGTTACTATAAGTCTCTAAAGCATGTGATCTTCTAGCATATATGTTAGCATATGTGGAGGCAGAAACAATATAATTAATGTAAATGTTGTGAAACTTTACAATAGGGAAATGTGTAAGTAAGATTAAAAGGTCTAGAGTTAAAATGTCACAAGTTAAAGTACAAAACATATTTGAAAATATATATACTGTTAATACATTCACAATCATATTTAATAAAATTAGTTATGAGAATTTTTAGAAGAGAATTTATAACAGGTTATCTTACATCTTCCCTCGATGTTGTAATTAATGAAATTCAGTTTGCATTATTGTTTTTCTTTAACCGTGTTATATTAACTATTGGTTGGTAAGCTTAAGAATCACACTACTTTGTTTCTTTCTATCTGCAGGCATGTACAGAATTTCAATAAAGCCCTGGAAAATGTGTGCATAGACTACTGTCATGCGTCATTTTGTTGTGCTTCACTTTACTGTGCAGCATGGAGTGTATTTTTTCAAATAGGTTTGTGACAACCCTGCATTGAGTAAGTCTATCAGCACCATTTTTCCAGCAGCATGTGCTCACTTTTTGTCTCTATGTCACATTTTCCCAATCATCACAATATTTAAAATGTTTTCATTATTATATCTGTTATGGTGATCTTGGATCAGTGGTCTTTGTTATTGTCATCATAGTTTTTGGGACATCACAAACCACATCCATTCAAGATGGCAAAGTTAATCAGTAAAGATTGTGTGTGTGTTCTGACTTCGCCATTGACCAACCTCCCCATCTCTCTCCCTTTTCCAGGGCTTCCTTATTCCCTGAGACACAACCATATTCAAGTTAGGCCAATTAATAACCTTACAATGGCCAACTGTTCAATTGAAAGGAAGAGTCACATGTATCTCACATTATATTAAAAGCTAGAAATGATTAAACGTAATAAAAAAGGTATGTCACAACAAGAAACAGGCAAAAATCTGGGCCTCTTGCACCAACAGTTAGCTAAGTTGTAAATGCAAAGAAAATTTTTAAGGAAATAAAAAGTGGCATTTCAGTGAACACATAAATGGTAAATAAAATGGCCTCATTGCTGATATGGAGAAAGTTTGAGTGGTATAGATAGAAGGTCAAACCAGCCACACATTTTCTTAAGCCAATGCCTAGCAAGATCCTAACTCTCTTCAATTTCATGAACGCCAAGATAGATGAAAAGTTGAAAGCTAGCAGAGGTTAGTTCGTGAGGTTTAGGGAAAGAAGCTGTTTCCAGAACACAAAAGTGTATGGTGAGGCAACAAGTATGATGTAGAAACTGCAGCAATGTATACAGACTGAGCTAAGATAGTTGAAAGTGGTGACACTTCACAACAGGTTGTCAACGTAGACAAAATATGCTTCTATTGGAAGAAGATGCTAGCTAGGATTTTTATAGCTGGAGAGGAGAAGTCAATGTGTGGCTTCAAAGCTTCAAAGGACAGGCTGACTCTCTTCATAGGACTGGTGCAGCTAGTATCTTTAAGTTGAAGCCAATGTTCATTTACCATTCTGAATATCTTAAAGCTTTTCATAATTATAGTAAATATACTCTGCCTATGCCTGGAATAACAAAACCTGGATGACAGCACATCTATTTATAACATAGTCTACTGTGTATTTTAAGTTCACTGTTAAGACCTACTATTCAGGAATAAAAGATTCCTTTTAAAACATCACTGTTCATTGGCAATGCACCTGATCACCCAAGAGCTTTGATGGAGATTTGCAAGGAGATTAATGTTATTTTCATGCCTGCTAACACAGTACTCATTCTGCAGCCCATGGATCAAAGAGTCATTTAAACTTTCAAGTCTTATTTAGGAAATACATTTTGGAAGACTATAGGTGTCATAAATAGTGATTCCCTCATGAATCTAGGTAAGGAAAAATATTCTGGAAAGATTCACTATTATAGATGTCATTAAAAACATTCATAATTCATGAAAGAAGGTCAAAATATCAACAATTAATAGCAGTTTGGAAGAAGTTCTAAACATCATGGAGGACTTTGAGGGAGTCAAGGCCCAGAGGAGTAACTGCACATGTGGAAATAGCAGGAGAATGAGAACTAAAAGTGTAGCCTGAAGACGTGACTGAACTGCTGCAATTTCATAATAAAACAAACAGTTGAGGAGTTGCTTCTTATGGAAAAGCAGAGAAAGTGAAGTCTTGAGATAGAATCATTAATGGTGAAGATACTATAAGCATTTTTGAAATGACAATAAAGAACTCAGAATATTACATAAATTTAGTTGGCAAAGCAATAGCAGAATTTGAGAGGCTTGATTCTAATTTTGAAAGAAGTTCTACTGTGGACACGATGCCATAAAACAGCATTGCATGCTGTAGAGAAATCTTTCATGAAAGGAAGAATCAATTGATGTGGCAAACTTCATTGTTATTTTATGTTAAGAAATTGCCACAGTCACCCCAGCCTCTAGCAACCACTACCCCGATCAGTCAGCAGCCGTCAATACTGAGGCACGACACTCCACCAGCAAAAAGATTAACTCGCTGAAGGCCCAGGTGATAGTTAGCATTTTTTAGCAATAAACTACTTTTTAAATTAAGCCCTGTACATTTTGTAGACATAATTCTATTGCATACTTAATAGGCTATAATATAATGTAAACATAACTTTCCTATGTGTTAGAAAACCAAAAAGTTCATGTGATACTATTGCAAATTTGCTTTGTTGCTGTGGCCTGGAATCAATCCCAAATGTTTCAGAGGTATGCCTGAATACAAAGTAAGGGAAAAACGATTCTATCTGAGATTCTCCCTGATTTATAACGAAAATCTAGAGAGTAAGAATGGAAATAACACTATTGTGAAAATTGTGGATCTGGAGTTTAGTCTAAGGTTTATCTTGTAAAAACTCTATCTTCTGAATCATCATTTGTGAAAAGTGGAGGATTTGTGACATATTTGAAGGTCCCTCCTGACTCTATGAACTTATGGTTTGTCATTGCCACTTAGCAAGACAGTTTGCTATTGAATTCTTACTTGTAGAAGCTCTGACCATTTCTTTAAATACTGTTGACTTTTCTAGAGATGATATTTCTCTGCAGTAACATCTGAAATAATTCTAACGAACTTCATGAAGCAAATAGTGGTGTAGAATATTATGAAAATAATAGTACATGAAACCAATGTCATTATGCTTTTGATAAAAGAGGTCACGAAGTCAGCCACTCTGTATCATATATTGTCTGCATTTTTATTTTTCTGCAAGGTTTTATGAATCCAATTTTACCCTCAAGCACACTGAGATGGAGAGTTAGATAACTGCTCAGAGTAGCACTGCTAGTATTTATGACAGAAGGGTAACCCCTACTCTCAAGTTCCAAAGCATGTTAGTTACACTGTGCCTGGAGTAGTGTTTGATGAGAATCTTAATTGAATTAGGACTTTGTTTGTTTTGTGGGTTTTTGTTGTTGTTGTTGTTGTTTGTCTGGTAGAAATGAGAGAACTTTTATACTCTCAGTATAGAGTTTTATTTTCCAATAAACTATAGTAAAACATTTGTCTAGAGTTTCTGTAAGCATCTGGTAAGAAAAAGAAAGTTGAATTTGCCTCATTCTGAAACACTATTTGGCTCATTGTTAGATTTTGATGTCAACAATTTAAAGAGAAACCAATGCCAAATGGACATAAAGCTGAAGATGATCTATAAGATGCAGCAGGTTAGAAAACCTCAATTATAATTCTCATTCAATATTTTTCTTAATAACAGCATTAACGTTGACCTGTTTCCTTTATCCAAGCGAAAAGAAAGAAAAGGAAGCAGATGGAAGGAAAGATAGTAAACAATTAGGTAGTATTTATGTGCAGAGCACACTTCTAAAGACTACATATAAAATATATTGTAATATTTACAGCAACCCTGTGAGTTAGTTATTAACATAACATTAGGAGAAAACTAGAGGATGGGTATGCATGCATATAGTGGACACTTGTCAAACACTGGCTACTATTTTTTTTATTGCCTTTCTGTATGTGGTGAATTCTCAACATTAGAAAGTGCTCAAGCACCTTGGCTGGGTGCAGTGGCTTAGGCCAGTAATCCCTGCACTTTGGAAGGCGGAGGTGGGAGGATCCCTTGAGCCCAGGAGTTCAAGACCGGCCTGGGCAACATAGGGAGACCTTAATCTGTACAAACAATTTTTTTTTTTTTTTTTTTTTTTTGAGACGGAGTCTTGCTCTGTCTCCCAGGCTGGAGTGCAGTGGCGCGATCTCGGCTCACTGGAAGCTCCGCCTCCCAGGTTCACGCCATTCTCCTGCCTCAGCCTCCTGAGTAGCTGAGACCACAGGCACTCGCCACCAAGCCCACAGCTAATTTTTTGTATTTTTAGAAGAGACAGGGTTTCACCATAGCCAGGATGGTCTCCATCTCCTGACCTCGTGATCCGCCTGCCTCGGCCTCCCAAAGTGCTGGGATTAAAGGCGTGAGCCACCGACCGGGGCCAACAGTTTCTTTGCTACACAAATTCTAGAGTGTGATTATATCTCTGTAAGGCTTACCTCCAGAATTTTTTCCAGACCTCAATGATTCTATGAGTTGGCTAAATCATTTAATAAATTATTATTCTGCTTAAATTAATCATAATGATTCTGTTGCTTGCAATCAACGTCATTAACCAATACTCTATCAAAATGCAATCACGGACACATGGACATTACATATTTACATATATTTAAGTGTACATGTATTGCATATACACTAGCAAAATTAAAAGCACTCCCTCAGCATAGTTGAAAGTTAACATTTATTGTTTACCTATGTAATTTCAGACACTGCCAGGTCCACTGGGCATTATAACAATACATTCTCATAGTCTTGTGGGTAAGACCATTGGCTGCCATTCCATACTGCCTTCTTTAGGCTTATAAATAACTGTATAGTAAAATTATTTTAGTGTCACTCCTATGTGGTAAGAATCCTTAGGGAGGAACCATGCTTCATATCCTTTGCAATGAAGAAAATAGCATTTCAGAACATTCCAGCCTGCAACTAAGATAGAAGTAATGCTTTTATTCAAATTAGATTTCTTAACTCGCCATTCACTTTTGTTTATTTCATAATCTGATTTCCAGAATACATTTTACCCATTCACTTTTTTATTTGACTTTCTGAGAAATCTTTAATATGGAATCCATAATATTGTCTGCTTATTTTTCTTCCTATTAAAATATATTTTTAAATTACATTTAAAACTATTTGTTTCTGGGTTTGAAACATACTGTTTCAAGCTGTGTGTTTCTGCTGCAGCTAATATGGTTTTTCTGTGGTAATTTTCTTTATCTAGTTTTTTTTTAAATTTTCTCTAGCTCACATTCTATCTGATTTTTTTCTTATTATACTCTTCCTTTTGACCTCTTATGAAATTGGTTGTTTCATTAAGTTTGATGTCATCACAATGTTTTTGAACTATTTTTTTCTATGTTGTCTTCATCTGCCTCTTGTTTTGCCTGCTTCTTTTATTCTTTTTGCAATGTTTTGCATAGATTCTTTGCCTTTTCCTTTTTTATCATTGCTGATTCTTTATTTCCTCTTGAGCCTGTTGTTTGTAGAAAGTGTTGTTTATGTGGGGGAAGGAGGGTTGTGGGAGTTGGTTAGAGAAGGAGGAATCAGAACTCTACTTCCAGCTTGCAGGAATAATTTTCATGGAGCAGCACTGAGTGTGAGAGGACATTCCTTTAGCATTTCCTTACTCCTGGCCCCCTGTTTAGCAGCACAGCTGCTGATAATGCAGTGTCTTTCACTCCCTCCTCCTGAATGAACAGACTGCTTTCTGTAAACATAGCTTGCTTGTGGTGTTCCACACTTCTTCATACAATCTGGTTTCAGGGGAAATTCTCACCCTTAACCCATGCACATTGTTTCTGTTCTTCTAAAGAAGGAATTTTGGGATTTTATTCCTCAGAAGTTTTGCCTTCCTATTGAGAGCTAAAAGCTTTGTCAAAATGTGGAGCCTTATCTTCTATTGCTACCCTATGAGCATTCACTCATTCATGTGGCAAATATTTCTGAGTTAAGTATGCCAAATACTTTGTTAGTTCCTGGGGAACATTTGTCAATATGAAAGTTTATGGACTGTATCCTCAAAACATTTTCATTCTTGTTCAAGAGAGTTATGCAGATAAAAATGACAATGCAATAAATTAATTGCAATAATGGAATTATGCACAAAAAGCTGCAAAATAAAAATCAATACCCAAATCTGTCTACATGACGCAAAAGATGCTTCAGTTAATTCATAAAACAAGATATAGATCTGCTATACTTATCGTACTGTGCTATGTGCAGAGGCAGCAGTGACTAAAAGGTCAGGACGATTCCTAGTTGGCTAAAAAAATGAAATAACATTTAATTGGACAGATTAAGGATAAATAGAAGTTTTCCACAAGCATGATGGAGAATGTTCTGAGCAGTGGGAAGAATGCACAAGGAAGGAAAACTTGAGAAAGTATGGCAAGTTTTTGAAACTATGGAATGGCTAATGGTGGATTAGAAATTCAAGCAATCTTTGTAATAGGAGATGTTGCTAGGCAGGCAGGATAGAGCCACATAAGAAAGTGCATTGTAAACTATTAACAGCAGTTTGTGTTTTATCTCAGAGATGAAGTTGAAAGAATTTCTTTTATTATAATAAGGGAATGACACCATCAGATTACTATGTAAGTGAAAACACTCATAAATATGAAGGACGAATGGAGAAGGTCAGGGCCAGAATCAGAATCTTAGGCAGTGTACTTGTACTGACAGACAAAGAATAGGAAAATTCTGAGCTTAGGTAGTTGTAGTAGGATTTGAGAGAAAGAGACAGAACAGTGGCAACAAAAATGTAAGGATTTTTTTTTTTTTCAGCTATTCTGCTCTCGGTTATAAGTAAAGGGCCTCAATCCCTCTCGGATTTCTGATTGAAACAAATGGATAGATTGTGGTGCTGTTTACCAAGCAGGGGATATGTCTTATAATGCTTTATTTGATGGGAAATGTAAGGTTTCAGGGTAATTTTAGAAAACCAATTTCTAAAAAGTAAGTCTGCATACAGAGGAGCTTTAATCAGGCTTCTATCTTACCCATCACTATTTCTTAGGTTAAGTGCGTTCTCATTTATGTTTCCTCCACCAATTTATTTTATTGTTCTCTTTGTAGTCTGGCTTCTTCAGCAAGGTTTATATTATTGTCTCTTCTATAAAGTTAGATGTTTTTTGATTTGGGCTTGGTGTGAAATAAAATCTGGCTCCAATGTTACTTACACTCTAGAGCCAAACAGTATTCGACGAACCCAGTGTCTCTGTCTTATGTTCTATCTCAAATTCCTGATTGATTGAATCGGGTGACTACTCCTGGTTGAATTAATGTCAGTCCTTGGAGTACGTAGGACAGCCCCTTTCAGACTGTAGATAAAGTAGATGTTTTAAAAACAAGGGTATACATGAGGATGGCACCACTGGCATGTATGGTACATAATATTCCAAAACAAAACAAATGGGTAAGAATATTTTAAGGAAATAGATAATGAGCTTAATTTTTAGTATCTTAATTTTAATAAGCCCTTATGTTATCGAAGTAGAAGGGGATCTAGTACAATGAGACATTGCAAAAGGTCAGATTCTCTCCAATGTGGACTCTGAGGTGAAGGTTTGCATGCAGACAAATTATCAGGGAATACCCTTGGGATCAACATATACTAAGGGGTTGAAGGAAGGAAAGTTATGCAGTTGGAGTTATCGAACTGAGGTACATTTTCAAAATAGACCTTACCCCATCTCAGGAAAGCTCTGGATTTGGAATGGCTCTTTGGAATTGTCCAATATTGCCAATAATAAGATAGACCTTTGTATTTCTGTATTCAGA
Organism: Nomascus leucogenys; assembly: GCF_006542625.1. NCBI lineage: Eukaryota > Metazoa > Chordata > Mammalia > Primates > Hylobatidae > Nomascus > Nomascus leucogenys. The sequence continues at coordinate 37,271,470 of NC_044389.1, forward strand.
AGTTGTTGGAGGCAGGCTTCCCCAGGGAACAAGTATGACTTGGGACAAAGCAGATTTTTTTCTAATGAATGTAATTCTTGGAAAGAATTTAGATGAGAGCTACAACACTCCAAGCAGCTGGGTGAATTAGTTCCTCAGTCCTCAAAGAGGGATCTCAATGGCACAGCCCAGTATCTACTCTGGATACTTATCGTTTTTGAGGTTTAAAGATTTAGAGTTGGTAAACAGGATCATATAGACAGTAGGTGAAACCATAAATAATTGAAATTATAGATGGAGATAATATACGTTGAACACACAGGATCAGAGAGCTCTGGGGAGCTCCAACATCAAAGGAGCAAAAGAAGAGTAATAAATACTGAGAAGGAACCAAAGTGGGTAAATCAAGAGACCGTACAGGTACCAGATGTCAAGTGTTATGGTCTGAATGTGTCTCCCAAAATTCATGTGTTGCAAACTTAATAGCCGATGCAACAACGTTGGGAGGTGAAACCTCTTTTAGGAGGTGTTTCATGAGATCTCGGCCATGTGAAGATACAGCATAACTCCCTGCAGAGGGGGCAGCTTTCAAATTGCTATTTTGGAAGCAGAGCAGCTCTCACCAGACACCAAACATGTCAGCACCTTGATCTTTGACTTCCCAGCCTTTAGAACCATGAGAAATTAAAGCTCAGTTCTTTATAAATTACCCAGTCTCCATTTTTTTTGTTGTTGTTGTTTCTTTTTCGTTTTTTTTTTTTTTGTTATAGCAGTACAAGCAAACAAAGGCATGAAGTAAAGAGAGGGAAGAAAACCCACAACACTAAGACTTAAAGGAACAAACTAGAATACTTTTCCTGGGCCCTTCCCTCACATTCCTGACTCTGTAACTATATTGATGTTTCTCAAGAATATCCTGAAAGCTTTCTCTATATCTCTAGTTGTCAATATCCAATTATTCTTTGTCAATTCATTCAAATGTTATCTTTTTATGGAATCATCTCTAATCATTTTAACAAAATGGTGATACGCCTCTTTTCAAACTATCAAAAATATTATTTTCTCCTTCTCAGTACTCTTTATTTTTTGGTTTTCTATTATATTTAGGTCTTTTATTTTGTCACTTCTCATCTGAGGTTGAAAATTTTTTGAGGACCTAAGGCTAATATATGTATTACCTTGGTATCTACTGCAGAGTCATGCAGAGTTCTCCCATACTTAGCAGGTATTCAGTATGTTTGTGTTATGATGTGAGGGAAAGAGAGTAAACTGGTCTTTCAGAGGGCCTGAGGGTGTGTAGTAAGAAAGTTAGGAGGTGCTAACAAAACTGTCCTACTGGAGTTTATAATGAGGACTGCTTCTGCTAGTTGTGTTGATTTTTGCATGAGCAGTGTGAGAAAACAACATTTTAGTAAGATTAGCCATGGTTTATTGGTTTACTAGCTTCTAACGTAAATGATTAGGTTTTCATCGAATTAATTGCTTATAAATGTCATAAATGGCTTGTTTTAGCATCCGTAGATGGAGCCTCACTTTGAGACAAAATTGCCAAGCTTATTCAGTCACAAGATACCTTCAGTACTTTATAATTTCCCATGTATAGAATGGGAATTTCAAGTTAAATTTTAGACTTGGTTTTAAAATGTTTCCTCTTACTATGTTATTTTATAATAGAAGATATTTTAAGACCATCATAGGAAAACTGGCAACAATGCCATGGGAAATATGATTCATTTTTCTTTTTTTATTTCACCTTAACAATTTCCAAATACAGTATTTAATTCCGGCTCTGATTTTAGTAAGCTCTTATCTAAAACTAAGGTTTTACAGGTTTCTTACAGCATTTTATTCCTAATTTAAATGACAAGTAAATATTTGTTAGGCTTTGATTTTTGTAGGTCAGCAACTTTATCAATCATGCTTTCAAAATAATTTATCAAACATAAAAGTAGATACTATTGAAATAATTTTAAATGAAATTTTACCCTGAAATATTTTGCATCTTTCATTTCTCTAGTGCCAACCAAGAAATAATTATAACTTTTAAATCTTTTTAAATATTATCTTCAATAGCTTGATATGGTAGAACATTTTTTCTTTGTGATACACTGTAAGTTAAGAAGCCCTCCTGTTTCTTTAGAAACCTAATTACTTTGAATGAAATCTCACTAATGTAGAGCCTAAATTGTTACATAAAATTAAGATAAAATTCTAAGAGACAATGTTGCCTAAGAAAAATCATGAACGGTGATAAAATTATATGTTCAAAGTATTTTTACTTGAAGGCCATACATAAAAAACTGTGATGCCTAAAAGACAGGAAATATTAATCTAGCAAAGGGAAATGTGAGATGATGTGAAAAGGCATTGGAAAGGCCCAGAGCAGGGCAGTATTTGAAATGGTCAAGAATCCCTTGGGAACCAAATAAAAATGTATCCTACTTGTTATCATTCCCAGATATCCTGAGTCAGATTTGGGGACAAAGATGCGTTTAGCAAACATCTCTGGCAATTCTGCTAGATATAGTAACTGTATATTACCAGTATGTATTATTTTAGACCTTTTCATGATGTATTCAATTTCACTTGTCACTTCTTATATTCAGTAAATACTAAGTTAAGAAAAGTTGATTAACTTTTAATAGACACACATTTAGATTAATGACTTCTTTGGTTAAAAGCACTCCACAAAAATATAGTTACAAGTAACTAAAATAAAGTGAAATATTTCTTTTTCTCATTTAAGAATTTCACATATTATTACATTTTGTTAAGGTTTGTTTTTGCTTGCTTGTTTTTATAAAGAATAGAGAACAGAGTTTGACTTGGACTTGTGCAATAATAAACCAAAATGTAACACCAAGGCTATTAAAGAATCTAAATAATGAAATAATGGAAAACAGTATACAGATTTTGCATGATGACATAAGAAATCCATATACAGATCTGGATAGCTGAGACAGTCTACATGACTTTTTCTATGTTCATATGAATCACTAGAGGGCAACATATTCTATACCTTTTAACAATTACATATCACAGAACTGTTTGTAGATATAGAGGAGTATCTACCTACCTAGTGACGTCTTAAGGCTTTTCTCTGTAATTTTTGTAAAACTCAGGTAGACATGGCTATTATTCCCTGAAAGTCATGCACACAATCATGAAAAATATAAAATACAGAAAGTAATAAAAAATGGACTCTTGGCTCGGAGGCATCATGCTACCTGACTTCAAATTATACTACAAGGCTACAGTAACCAAAACAGCATGGTACTGGTACCACAACAGAGACATAGATCAATGGAACAGAACAGAGCCCTCAGAAATGATGCCGCATATCTACAACTATCTGATCTTTGACAAACCTGACAAAAACGAGAAATGGGGAAAGGATTCCCTATTTAATAAATGGTGCTGGGAAAACTGGCTAGCCATATGTAGAAAGCTGAAACTGGATCCCTTCCTTACACCTTATACAAAAATTAATTCAAGATGGATTAAAGACTTAAATGTTAGACCTAAAACCATTAAAATCCTACAAGAAAACCTAGGCAATACCATTCAGGACATAGGCGTGGGCAAGGACTTCATGTCTAAAACACCAAAAGCAATGGCAACAAAAGCCAAAATTGACAAATGGGATCTAATTAAAGAGCTTCTGCACAGCAAAAGAAACTACCATCAGAGTGAACAGGCAACCTACAAAATGGGAGAAAATTTTTGCAACTTACTCATCTGACAAAGGGCTAATATCCAGAATCTACAATGAACTCAAACAAATTTACAAGAAAAAAACAAACAACCTCATCAAAAAGTAGGCAAAGGACATGAACAGACACTTCTCAAAAGAAGACATTTATGCAGCCAAAAAACACATGAAGAAATGCTCATCATCACTGGCCATCAGAGAAATGCAAATCAAAACCACAGTGAGATACCATCTCACACCAGTTAGAATGGCCATCATTAAAAAGTCAGGAAACAACAGGTTGCTGAAGAGGATGTGGAGAAATAGGAACACTTTTACACTGTTGGTGGGACTGTAAACTAGTTCAACCATTGTGGAAGTCAGTGTGGTGATTCCTCAGGGATCTAGAACTAGAAATACCATTTGACCCAGCCATCCCATTACTGGGTATATACCCAAAGGACTATAAATCATGCTGCTATAAAGACACATGCACACGTATGTTTATTGCGGCACTATTCACAATAGCAAAGAGTTGGAACCAACCCAAATGTCCAACGATAGACTGGATTAAGAAAATGTGGCACATATACACCATGGAATACTATGCAGCCGTAAAAAATGATGAGTTCGTGTCCTTTGTAGGGACATGGATGAAACTGGAAAACATCATTCTCAGTAAACTATCTCAAGGACAAAAAACCAAACACCGCATGTTCTCACTCATAGGTGGGAATTGAACAATGAGAACTCATGGACACAGGAAGGGGAACATCACACTCCGGGGACTGTTGTGGGGTTGGGGGAGGGGGGAGGGACAGCATTACGAGATATACCTAATGCTAAATGACGAGTTAATGGGTGCAGGAAATCAACATGGCACATGGATACATATGTAACAAACCTGCACATTGTGCACATGTACCCTAAAACCTGAAGTATAATTAAAAAAAAAAAATGGACTCTTTTTTTTTTATCTCTCAAACATTTGCATCAATTACTGGAGGGCAGCACAATCGCTTTTTTTCTGTACTGAGTGCCCCACCAATATAGTCTGTTTTTTTTTTTTTTTTTTTTCCCTAAACATTGTATTACATGGGCTCATCTCATCACTGCTTAGGTGTAAAAAACAAGAAGGGGTGAGCACGGTGGCTCATACCTGTAGTCTCAGCATTTTGGGAGGCCACAATGGGAAGATTGCTTGAAGTGAGGAGTTCAAGACCAGTCTGTGCAGCAAAGTGAGACACCCCCTCATCTCTACAAAAAAAAAAAAAAAAGAATTAAAAATTAAAATGAAAAGGAGAAAGAAAGTTTCAAATGAGAGTCAGTAATTGACAACCTCTTCTACTGGAATTAAGGGAAAAGAAAGCAACACTTTTTAGCAATTGCAATTCTGATTTTCATACTTAAGAGTAAATTTTTAAAAATACTTTTGTATCTAAACACTGCTTTTATTGTATGTGTATTCTAATTATAAAATGCTATAAATATGTTTAGAAAGAAAGCTGGTTAGAATAATGAGTGAATGAATTTAAAAATAAGTGAATTTAATTATCAATTTTCTGTCCCCTCAAAATTAAAAAATACAACAACCAAAAATGTCAAACTAAAATGGGGGAAAGATATAAAATATGGAGGCAGAGAAACTGAACATAGTAAAAACAGAACTGCATGTTTTCAACTGCAACATTTTATTCTAAAACAAGCAAAGTTTATCTTTTATTATATATTCTAACTTTGCTGCCTCAAATACAGCAGATGGATAGTTATAATTATCAGTTAATTTTTAAGCACTTACTATGTGCTAGATAAAATATTTTACCTTTATTATCTCATTTAACACTCACAATGCATTTATGGAATGGGAACTATCATCACATACATTTTATTCATGTGTAAATTGAGACTTTATAGGTTGTAGTTTGTTGAGAAGCTAGGCACAAATCCAAGCGTTGAGTCTGGAGCCTGCAATCTTAACTACTGTGCTTTACTGCCTTCCGTGGATAAAGGATATCTCAGTAGGAGAATAATAAAACAATTAGGCATTTCTACCCAAATATAGGCATATAAATTTCACGTTTATTCAAAGTTGTTAATTCCCTCTCTTATTTCATTGGTCTAAAAGTCTTCATGGGAACGTTATGCAGGTCCACACATTGCTTGTAAAACTTGTGGAAGAGTTGAAACATTTATATGTGCACAACTAATTTGGCTTATTTTAAAAACAGTAAACCAGGGTCCAATTTCAATCTAAGAAGCATATGAGCACAATTTAGAGTTGAGTAATATATGCAGAAATAAATCTGTTTTACGGTGTTCAGGTAAACACTGGGGGCCTTTAAAGAAAGTTGTTACTTTTATGCAAGGTTAGTGATAGAATTATGTATTTATCCATTCATTGAATATTTTGTAAACACCTCTTTTTGAAGGCATTTATGAAGGCTAGAGAAAATAGAAAGCATTATTCCAGCCCTAAAACAATTAAATAATTAGTCTCTTCTTTACCTTTCTTTTGGTATTCTGGAATTACATTTCCCCTTTTTAGAGTTAACACACTAAGCAATGAAACTCTGTTGAGTGAAAAATACAAACACCAACATCTCTGAGGTGCTAGTAGATCTTCTGAGGTGTGTTTAATTAATTCTGACTCCTAGGAATTTTGTATTTATTGAACTTTATCCAAATACTTATTACATTAAATCAGCTTAAGTAGATTGGCATTGTCAATAATTTTTTGCTCTTAGATATGAAATTTCCATTTTCCATTTTCTGGTTTGCAAAGAACTTCTTGCTCCCAAATTTCATGTGACAGCTAATAGTATCCTTTCTAATAATTTAATTGTACATGTTAGTCATTAAAAATTATTTCAGAATTGTATTATTGAGAGGTGACAGCATGCTGGCAGTCCTCACGGCCCTCGCTTGCTCTCGGCACCTCCTCTGCCTGGGCTCCCACTTTGGTGGCACTTGAGGAGCCCTTCAGCCACCGCTGCACTGTGGGGGCCCGTTTCTGGGCAGGCCAAGGCGGGAGCCGGCTCCCTCAGCTTGCAGGGAGTGTGGAGGGAGAGGCGCGAGCGGAAACCGGGGCTGTGCGTGGCACTTGGGGGCCGGCTGGAGTTCCGGGTGTGCGTGGGCTTGGCGGGCCCCTCCCTCAGAGCAGCCGGCCGGCCCTGCCGGCCCGGGGCAATGAGGGACTTAGCACCCGGGCCAGCGGCTGCGGAGGGTGTACTGGGTCCCCCAGCAGTGACGACCCACCGGCGCTGCGCTCGATTTCTCACCGGACCTTACCTGTCTTCCCGCCGGGCAGGGCTCGGGACCTGCAGCCACCATGCCTGAGCCTCCCACTTCCTCCATGGGCTCCTGTGCGGCCGGAGCGTCCCCGACGAGCACCGCCCCCTGCTCCACGGCGCCCAGTCCCATCGACCACCCAAGGGCTGAGGAGTGCGAGCGCACGCGCGAGGGATTGGCAGGCAGCTCCACCTGCAGCCCCGGTGCAGGATCCACTGAGTGAAGCCAGCTGGGCTCCTGAGTCTGGTGGAGACGTGGAGAACCTTTATGTCTAGCTCAGGGATTGTAAATACAACAATCAGCACCCTGTGTCTAGCTCAGGGTCTGTGAATGCACCAATCGACACTCTGTATCTAGCTGCTCTGCTGGGGCCTTGGAGAACCTTCGTGTCCACACTCCGTATCTAACTAATCTGATGGGGACGTGGAGAACCTTTATGTCTGGCTCAGGGATGGTAAACGCACCAATCAGTGCCCTGTCAGAACAGACCACTCGGCTCTACCAATCAGCAGGACGTGGGTGGGGCCAGATAAGAGAATAAAAGCAGGGTGCCCGAGCCAGCAGTGGCAACCCGCTCGGGTCCCCTTCCACACTGTGGAAGCTTTGTTCTTTTGCTCTTTGCAATGAATGTTGCTACTGCTCACTCTCCGGGTCCCTGCTGCTTTTATGAGCTGTAACACGCACCGCGAAGGTCTGCAGCTTCACTCCTGAGCCAGCGAGACCACGAACCCACCAGAAGGAAGAAACTCTGAACATATCCGAACATCAGAAGGAACGAACAACTCCAGACGTGCTGCCTTAAGAGCTGTAACACTCACCGAGAGGGTCCGCGGCTTCATTCTTGAAGCGAGTGAGACCAAGAACCCACCAACTCCAGACACATTATTTCATACACCCTGTTCTTTTGCCACCATGCAGCAGAGCCAGTATAGTTCTTTTTCTTATTACAATTATTCAACTAAATAAAATACATGGCTCCTTCTTTTTCCTATTTTTTTTCTGCTTTTTAAAATGAAGATTGAAAATATGTTGCATAGATAAACAAAGAATTTTAAAATAAAAAACTAAGAAGATTCACAGTAAATAATCACAATATAAACCCTAAGTGCCCCAGGGTGTTTGTGGCACAGGCAAGTGAAAATTTGTCATCATGATAATTTTCATTGAGAAAATTTATTCTTTTTGGTTTTCAAATATTCTCAATGAATAATATGTGTTTAGTCATGGTTCTGTATTTAAAATCTTTTCTCATATTAAATATTTTTAAAAATATACATATGTCTGCATTTTATAGTAATAGTGGGCATTTGAGAAAAATGATAAATGGATGAGATGAAGCAGTAAGATATAAAAACCAGAATGAGTTAAATGTAAAACTTAAAAACTGACATTTTTCACAGGATAATATTAATAATGAAAACATTTGAGAAAGATGAAGAGTACAGGAAAAATTACGAGTTAAGTAAAAGGAAACATTTGTCTTCGGGAGAAATGAAAACTAATTAGGAAAATATAAAATCAAGAAAAATATGACAGAAGGCATGCTGATCAGTTTTGTTTGTTTATTTATTTATTGACACAGAGTCACACTGTCACACAGGCTGGAGTGCAGTGGCGTGATCTTGGCTCACTGCAACCTCTGCCTCCTGGGTTCAAGCGATTGTCCTGCCTCAGCATCCTGAGCAGCTGAGACTGCAGGAGTGCGCCACCACGCCTGGCTAATTTTTGCATTTTTGTAGAGACTGGATTTCATCATGTTGGCCAGGCTGGTCTGGAACTCCTGAACTCAGGTGATCCACCTGCCTCGGCCTGCCAAAGTGCTGGGATTACAGGTATCAGCCACTGTACACAACCCTGATTCGTTTTTGTTTTTGTTTTTTAAATCATTGAAAACTTTTTAACTTACACATTTTGTCAAGCTCTGCTAGGCAGAATCCACCAATTTTTCACTTTCTCAAAATGGAATAGTCCTTGAAATATTTCTTATACCACTAGGGTGCCATTCAGTAAATTGCTTCTTCATAAGCACTAAATTGCACACTAATATCTTGAGAAAGAAAGTAATCTAGTCCCTCAGATTATAAATGTTATCTCATTAGTTCTAAAAACATACCTATGAGGATGGAAAATGGAAATGGGAAATAGTTCTATGATTTTAGAGGTTGAACGATTGAGACACTGAACATAGAACATCAGAATTATTAATATTCAAATTAATGAGCTCCCAATATAAAATCTAATGTTGATCTACTTAATAAGAAATGTAAAATTTAGCTATCTGCATGCCTATGTTTGCAAAGCATGTACTAGGTGTTATGAAATATTTATGACATCAATAATCTTTTTTCAATTTGTAATGGCAAGGATTGTTTTGTTGTTGTTAGTAATGGACAAATGAAAGAAATTGCAAATGAATAAAATGAGACACTAGCATATTACAATAAAAAGTGGGTGAAGAAGTGAAACAAAGGTTCACATTTTTTTCAGCAAGGTAATATTAATCTTGAAACAAAACATACAACAGATGAAGGGAACAAAAGGGATTTCAGATTTTGAACAAGTTTGTTTTACAGAATTACCTTTCATGTTTGTACTTAAAATTTTCTTTAAAATTTCCCACTTTCTGGCTATATTTATCTCCTGCAACTTTATTTATGAACAATTTCAGGGATTTTACACTTTTTTATGACTCAGTCTTTTCTGTGGCTTATTTTCTGTTCTCTGCCTGGCAAGACAGAACACACATAGGTACAGGTACGTCTTTGAGGATGGGAGCCTTTGGGCAGTCACAAGGTTTCACTGTGGAAGCAGTGATGTTATTGAAATCCATTGAAAGCCATGCTGAAACCTGGGCTGTCTTGGCCTCTTAAGGCCTTATTGGGTCACCTTATTCTGCTGACCCCCTGACTCCTGCTGATACAGCTTCACTATGTCAAGGTCAGTATTTTAAAGCAAAATTATCTAACGCTATTTCTCCAAAGTGTTTCAGTCTTGGCATTTGCACGTCCAGTCAATTATCTCTGGTTTCCTATTTTCTTCTCAGAGTCTCTGGTTATTCTTCCCAGCTATCAGGACCTTGATTGTCACCAATCTGTTTGACATTTCTTGAACTTCCCGAGACCAGAATGCAGAATTCCTATCTCATTTCAACCAGGTAATAACTAAGCCCCTGCTGAAATTTTTGTATGCAAACGGATGTCTCAGGGAGTAAAGCTTGGCTCTATACTTTAACATCTAACCTTAAGTACTCATTAAATCCAAACTACTATTACTTGTTTCTACAGAATTATGTGTGGGTGCTTGACAGATAGCTAAGGAGAATATATAGGGTAATTTCTAGACTGCCAGCTTGAAAGTACATTTCAGTATGCTAGCTCCATTTCATAATTTAAAATGGTATAATTCAGTTTCTATAGGGTTCCTTGCTACAGTTATACCAGTGGTATAGAAGTCAAGTTATGCCTTTCCTGTTTCCAGTGTGCTCACTTTTCATACCACTCAACTTGTTGATTTAAATAATAATAATAATACAGATTTTACTGTAGGGGAAAACCCTATTTGGAGAAATGTTCCATATTTTTATGGAATATAGATTTCACATTTAACAAACTATCTTAAATTTACTAATAGTAAAGAAGAATTTCAACTGGTTAAATTAGGAGACTAAAATTACATTCAGGAAGAAAAACTGATTGCAAAATAAATTTGTGCCCTGGTTTCCTGGTATTTTTTTCCCTTGAAATCTGAAAATGAGTGGTAATGGCTATATTAGCTGATACACTGGTTCCCCTACCTAAACAACCTATTACGGTTATAGCATTGTCAGTTAAAGATGACCTTGTTCTGTAACATATTTTCAGTGATTGATGGTGCCAGAAATGTTGAAATGTTCACACTGCTTTTCCTGTCTGTGACTTGACTTGGTCTCTGCAATTCTTTGTCAATCTGGCCTTTTCTCTTTTCTACAATCAATAGAAAGAAAGGTTTTGTTATTCCCTACTTTCATTTTACTTTGTTCAAGCTGCTGAATGTCTTTTGAACTTAGAGTATATGAAAGGAGGAGAAGAAGATGGAGAACTATTCAGAACCTCAACTAAATACATTAAGATAGTCAATGTCTTTGTCCATTTCCACGGTTACAACAAAATACCTTAAGTCAGGTGTGATGGAATGTACATGTAGTCCCAGCTAGTTGTGAGCCTGAGGTGGGAGGATCATTTGAGCCCAGGAGTTTGAGGCCAGCCTGAGCAACATGATGAGACTCTCTCTCTGAAAATAGAAACAGCCTTAGTTTGGGTAATTTTTTTAAAATAAAAATGTATTGCTTATAGTTCTGGAGGCTGGGAAATTCAAGATTCAGGTGCCAGCAGATTTGATGTCCAGTGAAAGCTTACTCCATTTCAGAAATGGCACCTCTCACTGGATCTGTCTAATCAGAAGGGGCAAGAAGCTCCCTGAAATCTCTTTTATAAGGTTACTGATCTCATTCATGAAGACAGAGCCCCCATACCTAATCACTTCCTAAATTTCTTAATACCACCATAATGGAGGTTAGGTTTCAAAATGCAATTTGGAGCAAGTCAAACATTCAGACCATAGCAGGGAATTTTATGGTTGAATGACACAGTACCAAATTTTCAGCGGTCCACATCAGAACAAAATCTCCGAGGTGTTCTCTACATAATGGTCAATCAATGTCTTGCTTAGCAATTATTCATTAAGTCAGAATCATATTGACATTGACCATATTAAGCTACTGTGAAATTACCATTTTTTCTGTCTTTAATGGTAGCTTCTTTTCTTCAGAAATAATTAATGGGATACTGTTATAACACAACCTCCCTTCCAGAAAGGTGTAACTGTATAGGGACAGAAACAAAGCCTTTGAAGTCAGGAAAATTTCAGCTCAGTTTCCTGCCAATTTAAGTACTTGAAGAAGCAGAGTCAAGACAGGATTATATGCGCCAGCAACTTATTGGGAGGAATGTTTGTGAAGAAGATAAATAGGCAGTGTGAGCTTCCAGACCACATTTCAGGCATGATACATGTGAGAGGAAAAGAGTGGGAAGTCTTAGACTGTGGCATCATTCCAAAGAAAGTGTTGTAAGCCTGCTGGGAAGTCCTTTAACAAAAGTTTCCTGTTAGGGGATTTCCACATACTGCGGTAATGGCCCTACACTAGTATCCTCAACCATGCTCAATTATCAACTGGGAGAAACCTGGAGGGAAGTGAGGCATTATTGAAAACATGGTGATGGATCCGGTGGGGCAGTCAATCAATGCTTTTTCCTAGAGCAGGATATCATAGTAGTGTATCTTTATAGTTCCAAATTATTATATTTTAAAATTTGTACTATCACCAAGTTGAGTCATCTAAAAATAAGTTATGCCTTAAATATCTTTGCTTCTTTTAAGACTTTAAGTTCCCTCTGGGTATGACATATGGCCTATTACTCTTTTCCCAATGCCTTACATATAGATGCTTTAGAAATACTTGGTATTAAGTCCACCTACTCAAAATGAGCCCAGATCAAGGGAAAACAGTTTATCCAGACATCTTGAGAACGTAGTGGTGGAAGAAGACTACCTGACATAATACAACAGACTCAGGTAGAAGACCACAGTCCTTGACAAACTTGGTCTTTGTAAAAATATAATTTTCAAAACAGTAAAATTACAACTCTCATGGAAATATAAAACAAAGGCATGGCAAAGATTTCATTCAATTTATTAATAGATGAGGAAACAAGTAGAAATTTGTAACTGGTTCAAAAAGTATTTGAGAAACTAGCATATTTATAAAACGAGAAAATTGCTAAGTTGGAATCAAAACTGATTAAAAGAGCCATAAGCCTTTGCGTTTATGTGTTCCACAGAGATCATGTATCTCTTTATCATAAAATAGTCTGTAAGTTAACAAAGAATTTTACCAAGTTTAGAACATTTAATAATGGGTATAACTTAAGAACTTCATATTTTCCTTCCATAACTTTCAAATGGCCATTGTCCCTACATTTCTTTTAATGGACATGCTTCCAATCTTATTTTGCCTCAGTTCTAAATTTTAAATAAATTTTATGTCATACTGGGACTGGAGGTCTAACAGTTAAAATTGTTGCATCAAAACAATAAAGAAGTCCAGACACCCATTTAACTTTAACCATCTCAAATATTAAGAGTTGTAATACATGGGAAATTTTCTTATTGTGTATATCCGCAAGATTACACATATGTGGAAAATATTTCTGTCTTATTTGGGAATAATTCTATTACAGAAATTAGAAGTTTTGGTTTTATAGGCAGATATAGCTTGTCTTTGTGTCCCTACGCAAATATCAGGACAAATTGTAATCCCCAGGTGTTGGGGGAGCGACCTGGTGGAAGGTGATTGGATCCTGGGGACAGTTTCCCCATGCTGATCTCTTCATCATGAGTGAGTTCTCATGAGAGCTGATGGTTTAAAAGTGTATGGCATTTTTCCCCCTTGCCCTCTCTCTTTCCTTCTCCACCGTGTGAAGATGGTACCTGCTTCCCCTTCCCCTTCTGCCGTGACTGTAAGTTTCCTGAGGCCTCCGAGTCACACTTGCTGTTAAGCCTGAGGTACTGTGAGTCAATTAAACCTCTTTTCTTCATAAATTACCCAGTCTCAGGTAGTTTTTTACAGCAGTGTGAGAGCGGACTAATGCAAATTCCGATACATAGGGAAAATGAAATCAAATCACTGAGAATGCAGCTGTGTGATATATATTTCTAAAGTATAATCATGTTGAATGTTGTCTGATTGATGACTTATAAGTATCTTATTTTTAGTTGATATTTTGTAGTTTGTTGGTGTAGCATCAGACACATCATGGAAAGTAGGGTATGTGTGCAATTATATGGATCAGTATGTAATATATATAATTGGTCCTTAGAAGATATTTACTGGCAAGGAAAATGAGGCATGATGAATAACTCATTTTATCTGTATGTTAAATGCCATGTTTCTAATTCTATAAAGTTTTGAATTGAACAACAATCCCCCTCTTGCTCATTCTCCCCATGTCACCTCCCAGCTCAGTTATTCTTGACGAGGTGACTAGTACAGTTCTTGGGAGCTAACTACCTTGGCAAGTAGGCCTTTGGTGCCCCACACTGATTGCATTCTCTCTTGAGTTATGTATTAATTCCCTAGCATATATTAGGTACACATAGAGGTCTGTGTCCACATGTTTGTGTGTATATGCATATCTATGTGTGTACATATACACATAAATACATATACATATATTCTATCTGGATTTATATCACATGTATAGTTTTACTACATGTTAATTCAAACTACTGGGTATGAAATATTTTTTAATGATTTTAATATGTATTACTCTGAGCACTCATAAGTTTGGGCACCTTTTATGTTTCTTCTGTGTGATGCCTCTTCATATCCTTTTACAATTTTTCTATTGGGTTATTTTTTATTGACTCATAGGAATCATTTATGTAAATTTGTTGGTTTTATGTGCTGAAACCACAATTTGTCTGTTTATGATTTTTTTTTTTTTGAGACAGAGTCTCAGCCTCTCTGTCACCCAGGCTGGAGTGCAGTGGTGCGATCTTGGCTCACCGCAACCTCCGCCTCCTGGGTTCAAGCGATTCTCCTGCCTCAGCCTCCTGAGTGGCTGGAATTACAGATGTCCACCACCACACCCAGCTAATTTTTGTATTTTTAGTAGAGACAGGATTTCACAGTATTGGCCAGGCTGGGGTCGAACTCCTGACCTTGTGATCTGCCCGCCTTGGCCTCCCAAAGTGTTGGGATTACAGGCGTGAGCCATTGTGCTTGGCCCCTGTTTATGATTTTACCTCTGGCTATCTTTAGGGTACCTTTATTTATTTATTTTTATAAATTTAGGGGGTACAAGTACAGTTTTGTTACATGGATATATCGTGTAGTGGCAAAGTCTGGGATTTTAGTGTACCCATCACTCAAATAGTGTACATTGTACCCAACAGGTAATTTTTCATCACTCATCCCCTTCGACTTCCTACCTTTTGGAGTCTTCCAGGTCAGTTATTCCATTTTACATGTCCTGTACCCATTGTTTAGTTCCCATTTGTGAGAACGTGGTATTTGGCTTTCTGTTTGAATTATTTCACTTAGGATAATGGCTTCTAGTTCCATCCATGTTGATGCAAAATGCATGATTTCATTCATTTTTATGAATGAGTAGTATTCCATGGTATGTGTGTGTATATATATATATACACACACACACACACACACACCATGTATATATATATATACACACACACACGTATATATGTATATTATATATGTATATATATATACACACACACACGTATATATGTATATTATATATGTATATATACATATATGTATATTATATGTATATATACATATATGTATATTATATGTATATATACATATATGTATATTATATGTATATATACATATATGTATATTATATATGTATATATACGTATATATGTATATTATATATGTATATATACGTATATATGTATATTATATATGTATATATACGTATATATGTATATTATATATGTATATATACGTATATATGTATATTATATATGTATATTATATACGTATATATGTATATTATATATGTATATATTATATATGTATATATGTATATTATATATGTATATATACATATATGTGTATATATATGTATATATACATATATACTCACATACTCATATGTATATATATACACACTACACTACATTTTCTTTATCAGATCATCTGTTGATGAACACAGATTGATTACATGACTTTGGTATTGTGAATTGCGATGCTATAAATATATAAGGGAAGATGCCTTTTTTTAAAAATATAATAATTTGTTTTCATTTGGATATATATTCAGCAGTAGAATTGCTAGATCCAATGGTAGTTCTATTTTTATCTCTTTGAGAAATCTCCATACTCTTTCCATAGAGTTTGTACTAATTTTGCATTCCCACCAACAGTGTATAAGTGCTCCCTTTTCTCTTTAACATCTGTTGTTTTTTACTTTTTAATAATAGCCATTCGGACTGGTGTAAGATGGTGTCTCATTTGGATTTGATTTGCATTTCTTTGGTGATGTAGAGCACTTTTTCATATTTATTGTCTGCTTCTATATCTTCTTTTGAAAAATGTCTGTTCATGTCTTTTGCACAATTTTGATGGGGCTATTTTTTTATCTTGAGTTTTTTAGTTCCTTGTAGATTCTGGATATTAGTTCTCTGATGGATCCATAGTTTGCAAATATTTTCTTCCATTCTGTAGGTTTTCTTTTTACTCTATTGATTACTTCTGTTGCTGTGCAGAAGATGTTTGGTTTAATTAAGTTTCTTTTGTCTATTTTTGGTTTGATTTGCATTTGCTCATGACGTCTTACTCAGAAATTTTTTTGCCTATGCCAATGCCCACAGAAGTTTTTCCTAGGTTTTCTTTCAGGAGTTTTATAGTTTTAGAACTTATAGTTGTCTTTAATCCATGTTGACCTAACTTTTGTAATGGTGAGAGATAGGAGTCCAGTTTTATTCTTCTGCATGTGGCTATACAGTTTTCTCAGAATTATTTATTGAATAGTGTGTCCTTTCCACTATGTATTTTTGTCGACTTTACTAATGATCAGTTGGTGTAGGTAGGTGACTTTATTTTTGGGTTCTCTATTCTATTGCATTGATTTATGTGTCTGTTTTTATACCAATATCATGTGTTTTGGTTGCTATAGCCTGTAGTATATATTGAGGTTGGGTAATGCAATGTTTCCCGCCTTCTTCCTTTTGCATAGCATTGCTTTGTCTACTTAGGCTTTTTTTTCTTCATTCTGTATGAACCTTAGAATTGTATTTTCTAATTCTGTGAAAAAAATGACGTTGATAATTTGATGGAGACTGCATTGAATCTGGAGCTTGCTTTGAGTAGTGTGGTCATTTTAACAATATTGATTCTTCCAGTCAAGAACATGGGATGTTTTTCTATTTGTTTGTGCCATCTATGATTTTTTTCATCAGTGTTTCGTAGTTCTCCTTGTATAGATCTTTTACCCCCTTAGTTAAATTGGTTCCTAGGTATTTTAATTTTTGCTGCAATTGTAAATAGGATTGAGTTCTTGATTTGGTTCTCAGCTTGAACTTTATTGGTGTATAGAAATGCTACTGATTTTATATGTTGATTTTTGTATTCTGAAACTTTGTTGAAGCTATTTATCAAGTCCAGGAGCCTTTTGGAGGGGTCCTTCGATTTTTCCAGGTATATCACCAGCAAACAGAGATAATTTGTATCCTCTTTTCCAATTCTGGTGTGTTTTATTTCTTTCTCTTATCTGATCTATCTAGGACTTTCAGTACTATGTTGAATATGAGTAGTGAAAATTGACATACTTGTCATGTTCCAGTTCTTCAGGGGACTGCTTTCAACTTTTCCCTGTGCAATAGGAGGTTGGTTGTGAGTTTGTCATTGCCTTTATTATTTTGAGGTGTGTCCCTTCTATGCTTAGTTTGAGGGTTTTCTTCATGAAGGGAGACTGTATTTTATTGAGTCCTTTCTCTGAATTCACTGAGATTATCATATAATTTTGTATTTAATTCTGTTTATGTGGTGAATCACACTTACTGATTTGCAAATGTTGAACCATCCTTACATTCCTTGAATAAAACCCACTTGATTGTGGTGTATTATCTTTTTGAGATGTTGTAGGATTTGGTTTGCTAGTATTTTGTTGAGGATTTTTGGAGCCTATGTTCATCAGGAATATTGGCCTATAGTGTGTGTGTTTGTGTGTGTCTGTGTGTGTCTTTTCTTGGCTTTGGTAACAAGATGATACTGGCTTTGTAGGGAGTTAGGGAGGTTACTCTCCTTCTCAATGTTTTTCTTCTTTAGAGATAAAAAACATCTTAGATAATGCAGTGGTTTCTGAACATTCAAAATTCAATCCTGCATGGCAAAATCTGGTTCTTTGTTGTTTAATTTATCTTGATAAATGGTAGTAAATTTTATCCTTAGGGCAGTGATAATCAGAAAAAGATTAATAAGCACTGCTTTTGATAAATATATTTTCTTAAATCTGAAATATTCAAATTTATCAATTGTTACTTTATGGTCAATATAAACCCAGTGTCATAAAAATATCATATATTATATTTTATAAATATTTAAGGTCTTTCCTGCATTAAGTTTTGAATCCACTTAGAATCTCTTTATTGGTATGATGTGTGGTGGGTATCCTTTTAAACATTTTCAACATAAATAACCAATTGGCCCAGTATTGCTATCAAATGGTTTCATTTCCTACTGATTTGTAATGCCAGGTTTATCATAAATCGTTTCTACATCAGAAGGTATGTTTCTGGTCTCTCTATTTCCTCTTGTTAGTTGGTGTGTCTAACTTTTCACACTACCATATTGTTTTAATTACCATAGCTAAAATATGAAGGGTAGATACGTTTTAGCAAAAATGTATTCCAACTTTGTCCTTCTGTTCTAAGATATATGCCTTGTGATTACTGCTCTTATATCTATGTCTTTTAATCAATTTATTAATTGACTTCCACAGAAGACAACAAACATATTGAAATTTTTACTAGGAATACATTGACTACATAAATTGCTTTTGGGATAACTTTTATCTTCATGATATTGAGACTTTCTGTTTCAGACCCTAGTGTCAGTATGTGTTCTTTATAGTCAGCCAGTAAAGTTTTATGAGTTGCCCCATAAAATCCTTGCACATCATTATTTTAGATATATCCCTTGATACTTTATATTCTATTTTGCTATTGAAAATGATTTTTCTATGCAGATAATCATACTGTCTGCAAATAATGAGAATCTTGCTTCTTGAAATTTATATGGATGAATTTGTCTACGTGTGAGTATGTGACTGTGTGTGTACTATTTTTGTCTTACTGCAAGACTGTACTGGTCCTTCAGTACAATATTGAAAAACAGTGATGAATGGGGAATTTTTCTATTCACATAACACACATTTTTTATCATGCTTACTATAAACCAAGAAGTGTTTTAAACCTTACAATTTTAGCTAACTTTATTGTCGTAAATTCCTTGAGTTGGGCATTACTGTTATGCTGATATTTAATAGATGAGGAAAATGAAACACAGACACTTTACCAAGTGATCTCAAGTTTACTTCATTAGTAAATGAAAGAATTAAGATTCAAATTGAGACATCTGACTTGTAAGTCCACTATGTAATAATGCCTCCACTTGTGCTTTATCCAAACGGGAAATTCTTAGTATTTTATCTTCTGTAATTCTGTTTTGTTTTGTTTTGAGACAGGATCTTGTTATGTCATCCAGGCTGGAGTGCAGTGGTGCAATCATAGATCACTGTAACATTGAACTCCTAGGCTTAAGCAATCCTCT
The DNA here is from genome assembly GCF_006542625.1 of Nomascus leucogenys. Lineage (NCBI taxonomy): Eukaryota > Metazoa > Chordata > Mammalia > Primates > Hylobatidae > Nomascus > Nomascus leucogenys. The sequence goes on from NC_044389.1 coordinate 37,290,828, forward strand.
CACCTTAGCCTCCTGGAGTAAGCTAGGACTACAGAGGTGTGTCACCACACCCAACTAATTTTTAATTTTTTAAAAATAGAGATTGTGTCTTGCCATGTTGTCCAAGCTGGCCTTGAACTTCTGACTTCAAGTATTCCTCCAACCTTGGCTTCCCAAAGCACTGGGATTATAGGCATGAGCCACCATGATCCACCATGATGAAAGTTTTTATAGATATAATTTATTAGGACAGAGTTATCCTCTGTAAATTTAACAAGTGTTTTATTTTTCCCTTGCATATTGAAACTTATCAAATGCCTTTCCTGCATAGAGATAGTAACATACTTTTAAAAACATGTGAGTTACATTAATAAATTTTATAATATTAAACCATTCAGGTATTCCTGAAATAAATGCTATATGGTCATAATAATTTTAAAACATTGTTGGATTAAGTTTGCTAATAATTTTAAACAATTTTAAAAGTATCTGTTCGTGCATGACAGTGGTCTCTAATTTTTGTTTTTATGCTCTTATATGAAACTATGCTAGAGTAATAAAATATAATGGAGAGCATTTTCATTTTTACTTTTCTTTAGAAAATTCCCACATAAACGTTTAAAATTATTTGTTTTTTTAAGTATTTCATAAGTTTTTTTTTCTATAGATCCACTTTAGCCTACTGTTTTCTCTGCAGAAAGATTTGAAAACTGATTCAAATAGTTTAATGATTTTATGACTATTGAAGTTTTCAGTTTCTTATATCCATTTGAGAAATTATATATTTCTAGATATTATGCAATTCCTTTAAATTTTTAAATAACTTAAATTTATTAGAATATTTTCTTATTTTCAATTTATTTTCCTCAACGTATAGTTAGTTTTCTTATTTCCATCTTAATTTATCTGTGTTTTCCTCATTTTTAAAATTTTCCTAGAGCTTTGACTGTTTTGTAGTTTCCTCAGAGAACCCACTGTTAATTTTTTGGTATTTTAATTTTATCTTTATTCTATATTTTTTGATTCTATAATTAGATTGATTTATGATTGAATATTTATTATTTATTTTCTTTTACTTCTTTTTTTATTCATTGTACTTCATGCTCCAGATTTGGATGCATTTTAAGCCTTTCGTTTTTATTGTATTTATGCCTAGAAATTCTCTTCTACCACATTAGAAACATCCACACATTTCAATATGCAGATTTCATTTTTATTTATTCTTACTTTTCAATTCTTATTATAATTGCATTTTATATTGATGTTTAGTATAGAATTATGTTTTTTAATTAAATATGTATTTCACATTATCTTCTTTGAAGATATTTGAAAGAAACATTTTCCCAGTCTACCAAAGCCAAGAATAAGACCAATATCTCTCTTTACTTTCTCCTTTTTGTGTCCCAAGTTCACGCGGAAGTCTCTCATTAGGCTCCTCACTGTGGGAAGGTCCTGTGTTCTCTCTTGCTCTCAAATCCTGTGTAACTATCACAGAAGATATTCAGTTACTTCACACTGTGGCTTAAACCTTTAGGATGAAAGCTTGCTTTTGTGCTTTTGTATTTATCTGGAGTGTTTTTTGTTTCCTCCTCATTTTATTCTCTGCAGATTTTTTCTGTTGTTCTAGATCAGCAGTGTATATTATTTTAAAAGGTTCTACAGTTGTGCTGGTTATCTAGTTTGCCATCTTGCTAAATGATAACTTGAAGCAAAATTAGATTTATTAATATGTTATAATGAACATAAAACATATCTTAAACCTTTGTATTAAAAATATATTTACGGTAAGAAATTGTACATCATCTCATGGCACACGAGTCCAGTAAAAACTACTAATTTTCCTTAAATTTAGTGGCTTCTTTAAAAACCAACTTTAGATTGTTGAGAAAAAAGTATGCCCTCAACTTGATAACCACATTTATGCAGCATCAACTTCTATTCTGGATGAACTCCTTGGTAACAATGGGATTTTATTTGTTTTTTTAGAAATATAGGGTCAACCTATACAGCTCATATTCATTTTCTTTAATAATTTTGTTTTGGTTTTAGGGCCTATGAGAGTTCTTCATTCTGCCTTAAACAACACAAAAATTCATTTCCAAACAGGACTTTTCCTTGGTTGTCCCAAATCTTTGGGAAATTTTGTTACTGACCTAGTTCTAATGCATACTCCTATCTGAGGCTGCTGCAAAAAAATTTCACATTGTGTAGACTTCGTTGAGTTGAAAATGTCCTCTGTGACATGAAAGGTACCTATTGCCTTGTTGTTTGTTTTTTTAATAAAAAGCATCAAACAAAGGTGAACCATAGGGACAATTTAGTTTATGAATTTTATTTCCATTAATAGATCTTCAATTTCTTTGTAAACATATGTATCAGAATAAATACAATTTAATGGCATTTTCAAAACTATGCTTCAATGTCCTGATCTGTGGGTTGTTAAAAGGTGTAATGTAACACATTTCTTCATAATAAAGTAATTTTGAGAACTACTGGATTAAACAAAATTGAAGAAGTCACTTTACTAAAGACTTTACTAAAGGGGTTCACTTACACATTATTATTATTATTTTTTTTTTGAGATGGAGTCCCACTCTGTAGCCAGGCTGGAGTGCAGTGGCGTGACCTCGACTCACTGCAATCTTTACCTCCTGGGTTCAAGTGATTCTCCTGCCTCAGCCTCCTGAGTAGTTGGGACTACAGGTGCACGCCACCACGCCCAGCTAATTTTTGTATTTTTAGTAGAGACGGGGTTTCACCATGTTGGCCAGGATGGTCTTGATCTCTTGACCTTGTGATCCACCTGCCTCAGCCTCCCAAAGTGCTGGGATTACGTGGGATTACGTGAGCCACCGTGCCTGGCCTACACTTTAATATTTTAAAACTCATTCTAAAACTTTAAGAAGGAACACATTTGACCTTATTTGATCAAAGACATGTTTACCTTAGAGTAACATGCTTATATCTCAAAGTAACAAAACATTATCTGGTTTCTAGTTTATTACTAAGCTTCCCAAATTGTAGGTTGAAGAGAGGGGTGGGAGGGGTGGGTAGAAATATAAAAACAATTACAAATAGCAAAAGCAATAGGTATAAGTAGTTTTTAAGAAAATTCAACTACAGATAAAGTTAATATAAATAATTGTCATAATCAAAATAATATTCATGGTGGGTCCTATTATTGCAAACTAGTATTAAGAATTGCAGTGTCTGGACTGACCACAGAGAAACTTGAAGTGCTGGATTTCTACTCTCTTATCATTAAGATGAGCCTGAGACACCTGGAGCAGCCACGTTGTAACAATTAGCCTAAGAAAGGCACTGTGGTGTGAATATAAAAGATGTTTTGAATAGGGTAGTAGATTTTTCTTATGGGGGGAGGTGGCTCGTAAGCACCTAAAAATAAAATGACTATATAATTGTCTAATTGATAGTGCCATCAAGAACATTTATGAAAATGGAAGGAGTACTATTAATGTCAGTTTTTTTTATAATAGCTGTTCTAACAGATGTGGGGTGATATCTTATTATGTTTTTCTATTTTTTTTTTTGTTTGAGATGGAGTCTCATTCTGTCACCCAGGCTGGAGTGCAGTGGCGTGATCTCGACTCACTGCAACCTCCACCTCCTGGGTTAAAGCAATTCTCCTGCTTTAGCCTCCCAAGTAGCTGGGACTACAAGTACCAGCCACCACGCCTGGCTCATTTTTTTTTGTATTTTTAGTAGAGACAGGGTTCCATCATGTTGGCCAGGCTATTCTTGAAAGACTGACCTCAAGTGATACGCCCACCTCGGCCGCCCAAAGTGCTGGGATTACAGGCATAAGCCACTGCTCCCTGCTGAGCTTTTTTAAAAAAAGTTCCCATTGACCATTTAAATGTCTTCTCTTTAAAAATGTTCATATCCTTTGTTCTCCAATTGAGTAATTTCTTTACGTACCATTAATTTGCTTGAGATCCTTAAATATTTTGGATATTAACCCCTTATCAAAAAGATGAAAGGTAACAAATGTTGGAGATGATATGGAGAAAACAGAACTTTTATAAATCATTGGTGGGAATGTAAATTAGCACAGCCGTATGGAAAACAGCATAGAGGTTCCCCAAATTAAAAATAGAACCTGCTATATGATTCAGCTGGTGGGTACGTATCCACATACATGAAATTTGTATAGTGATAAAAGATCTGTACTCCCGCGTTCATTGCAGTAGTATTCACAGTAGCCAAACAATGGAAACAACCTAAGTGTTCATCACCGAATAAACGGATTAAAAAAATGTGGCATGTGTAAACAACATAGTCCTATTCAGCCTTAAAATAGAAGGGAATTCTGTTATTTGTGACAACATGGATGAATCTGGGGAACATTATGTTAAATAAAATGAGTCAGACACGAAAAGACAAATACTGCATGATCCGACTTCTATGTGGAATCTGAAAAAGTTAAACTCCTAAAAACAGTGTAGAATGGTAAAAGCCTGGGAAGAGTGAGGAATTGGGGAGATGTTGGTCAAGGACACAAAATTTCAGTTTAACAGAAAAATAAGTTCAAGAGATCTATTGTACATTATGATGTCATATTTAATAACAATATATATTTAAATTGCTAAGAGAGTAGATAGAAAACAATTATGCCAAGGTAACAGGTAAAATGAAATTCTTCTTGCAAACTTTGGGATTTCCTTGGAAAATAGATTTCGAACGGAAACTTTAGGAGAAAATGAGAATATTGCAATGTCGTAAACTTTCATTGAATTGTTTTGTTGTTGTTGGGAAATGCAGAGAAAATATGTTTTCTCTGTTGTGTTTAGCATATCAAGATTTTAGAGGTAACTGTAAGGTTTGAAAGTTTTCAGAACATGCCACCCCAAAAGTATGTTGCTGTGGCATATTAACTGTTGGAAAAAGAAAAGGTGGAAGAAGAACATTCTGATTCCCCTTTTTTTCTTAAAGACGAGATGAAGTTCCCATGTCAGTGCTTCCCTCCCCATACGAGGAGAAAAGAAGCATTCTTATCAAGGACAGTGTTAAGACCAAGATAATTCTCTATAAAGAGACCTTCTTAAAGTCATTTTTATCACCATTTAGCCTCCCAATATATTTTAGTTTTCCACAATTGTCTTTCTTGGTTCAACTTAGTATAAAAGCATTTCAGTTCGGCCAGATTTTGGGGTATTTATCTTCCACTGGAGGCACCTATGTAGATGTAAGAATCTGTGTGCGTCTCACCTATTAGTCTATTTTATGCCAAATTAATTCTCCGGTCCATCTGGAGATCAGAAGAGAGTAGAAGTAAAGATTTTTTTCCCCTCAAACTCCTCAGAATTGTCAGATTTAGTCTTTTGATTGAAGAAAAAAAAAAAAAAAGAGAGAGACCTTGGGAATGGCAATAACTGTTTAAATACAATACCAAAGGCACAATGCATGAGAGAAAGAATTGCTAAGCTGGACTTCATTAAAGTTCAAACTTCACAGACTGGAAGAAAATATTTATAAAATACACATCTAATAAGGGACTGTTTCCCAAAATATACAAACAACTATTAAAACTTCAGAATAGAAAAGGAACAATTCAACAAACGGTCCAAAAACCTTACCAGACACATCACCAAAGAAGATGTACAGACGGCAAAAAGGCATAGATGTCCACATCATATATCATTAGGGAAATGCAAATCAAAATGATGAGATGTCACTATACACCTATTAGAATGACTAAAATCCAGAACACTGACACCACCAAATATTGGTGAGAATGTGGAACAATAGCACCTTTCATTCATTGCTGCTGGGAATACAAAGTGGTATAGCCACTTTGGAAGAGAGCTTGGTGGTTTTTTTACAAAACTAAACATAATCTTACTATATGACACAGCAATCAAGCTCCTTTGTTTTTACCCAAAAGAGTGAAAAAATTATGTCCACACAAATACCTGCACATAGATGTTTGTAGTAGCTTTATTCATAATGACCAAAACTTGGAAGTACCAAGATGTTATTCAGTAGGTGTATAAATACACTATGCTAAATCCAGACAATGGGATATTATTCAGCACTTTTGTGGCTCTTAGGCCATTACATGAAGGAATTGTAGGTGCATACAACTAAGTAAAATAAGCCAATCTTGATAGGCCACATCATATGTTATTCCAACTACATGACATTCTGGAAAAGGCAAAACTATGGAGACAGTGAAAAGATCTCTGGTTCCCAGGGATCAGGGGAGAGGAATGAATAGGCAGATCACATAAGATTTTTAGGGTAGTAAGAATACTATATATGTTACTGTAATTAGGCCTATATGCTGTATACATTTGTCCAAACCCACAGAATGTACATCAAGTGAATCCTAATGCAAATCATGGACTTGGGTGATTATGATGTGTCCATGTAAGTTCATCAATTATACAAAAATGTACCACTCTGATAGGGGATAATGATAATGGGAGATGCTGTACATGTGTGGGGTAAGGAGGATATGGGAACTCTCTGAACTTTATTCTCAATTTTTCTGTGAACTTCAAACTGCCCTTAAATAGCCTTTCATCATGATAACAACGAAAACCATTTAATGTAAGTGTAAACAAAAAAGCAAAACCAAATCAAATACATACATACATAAGCATACTCCATCAGCCCACTATATGTGTGCCCTATTGGAAAAGGGGGAGTTGTGGAATGAGGATAGAAACTGGATGATTTACTAATTATGTTCACATTATTTCCATTCCAATCTATTGCAGTATCTTATAGAAATGTGTTTATGTCATTTACACAAGAAACACATTTGCATATACTTTAATTTCAGAGCTGTATATTTATCTATAATTATCTTATTTTGTTTTACACTTCCATTATATGGCCTGTGGATTTATGATTTGAGACTTTTTCTGATATTTATCAAGACTCTTCCAAGGACTTTGTATGAGCTACACAATTTATTCCTCTAATTCAATCTGTGAAAAATACAATAAAGTATAAGGGGAGGGGTGTGAGGAAGAGAGGCAGATGGCATGAATGATGTATCATTTTTCTGACAAAGAATATAACAAGGATGGAAAATGATACACCGTGAATTCATTGCAGTGACAAAGATTGTAATGAGAATTGGTATGAACATAACCAACTGCATTCTCATTACACTCTGTGGATTGTAATCTTCTCATCGTCCTCAGAGGCTGCACCCATCCTCCACTGACTGATGAGTCTTCTACATAGCTCTACTTCATTTTGCTCTAAAAATATTTCAGATATAAATGGGCCATTAGAGAAAACAAGTAATAAACATTTCAAAATTGATGCTTGAGTTCTAATTCCAATGACTGGTCAAGAAGAGATTTTATTTGCTGTTATAAAATTATATTAGTTGGCACGTTAATAAATGGCAGTGTTTCAATCAAAAACTGTCTTTTTTAACCCTGCCAAGTAAAGTCTGATGATTGTCGTTGTTTGCAGCACAGAAGTAGATAGGAGGTTAGATAAGATAAACAAGTTTATAAAGAACAAGAGTCCCAGAGGTTTTTTTAAAAAGTGTATCATGATATTCTATTCTCATAAAAGTATGTTAAACTATGTGGTGATAACCCTAAAATATTATAAAATTTTGACAAATGATAAAGTATTGACCTATATAATAATATATGCCATAAGCTAATTGTAGAATAAAATGGAAATATGGTCAACTTATTTTCTGCAAAAAGATGTGGCATAGAGGGTGTTATTCAGTTCTAACAAATTTTGAAATATGCTGTTGACTTAAAAAAGAAAACAATAATGATGACAATAGCTTCCTTAACTAATAACATATTAGAAAATATCATCAAACATATTTTAGTATAAAATACTACAAGCATTACCAAAGTAGAAGCAAAGCTTTTCTATATTATTGGGTACTGTCCTAATGGTCCAACTCATGAGATAAGTCAAGGAGAAGATATTAGAAATGCAGTCACGGAATAGCATTACTTCAAGGCAACTTATTTTTATCCCACAAAATCAGAATGAACTGGAATAGTAGTTATGTTTCAGAAATTTGTCCACTTATAGATAGTGATAAATATTTCCTAAATTTTAGTAATAACCAATTAAAATATAATAGTTATTCACAATGTCAACAAAACTATAAGACTTCTAAAAGGAATAACAAACTATATAAAATAATTATAAGCTGACACTGAGTAGTACAAAACAAGTCTTGAATGAAAGTAACACATGGTGTTTTCCAGCTAAAAGTTTTGATTAATAGTTCAATAGTATACTAGAAACACTTGGCAAATCATTTCTACACCTCGCATGGTAGAACAAATTTTGGAAAGTAGCTAATAAAATTCTACGTGCTCTACTAGATATGAAATTGTACTTGGAAACTGCAATGACTGAAATGACATGTTATTTAGTATAGAAATAACAGACTGATAAACAAATTAGATGTGAATATAGATTGTGCATATATGAATGTTTGATATATCATAAAACCTGTGTTTCAGAGCACAGAAATATAGTTCTTCAATAAATTGCTTTAATACAATTTGGTATCCATATGGAAAATATAATAAAATATTCATATCTTTTGTTAATCATAATAAGTTTCAGTCATATGTTCAGTATAAATATAAGATTTAAAATTATGAGTGAGTGAGAATAAAATATAACAAGATATCTTGTAATAATAAGGTAGGGTATTAAAGGTGAATCTTTTGTATGGCAAAAGACACTATTAATAAGAGAAGAAACATTGGAAAAATGCAAAATGATACCACATTTATCACAAAACAATTTGGCAGAAGCTTAAAAGATTAATAATATTGTAAGGATGTGGTAAAATTGTTATTGTTTGTAGAAATGCAAACTATTTATTGGAGTGTAAACTGACAGTATCTACCTACATTTAACATTTTCCAATTTTAACCCACCAATTTTATTTGTAAGTATTTTTCTTACATGTGTATCATCCCAGAATACCCAGATGTCTGTGAAGAATGGAAAAGTTCATGGTAAGTCGTACCAGATGCAATTTTGAAATATAAGAATAAATAAGAATGCTGAAGTTTTTACATATTTAAAGGGTCTATAATATATATATATTTAAGTGGTTGGGAGAGGTTAAAAAGAAATGGCAAATATATAAATAATTATTCCATTTTTGTGAAATATGTAGTAGAATGTACAATTGATACATACAAAGAAGATAATGTATTTTATATACTTTTATTTTTAGGAGCAAGGATTTTATAATTTTTAAAAAAAAATACATGGAAGAAAACCGTAAGAAATATTACCTATTCTCTTGGATCTCATCATGCCACTTCACTGCTGAAAATTTGATTTCTTGCTTTACCAACAAGATCTCAAATCTCTTGCTCTGACTTGCAGAACCTTTCATCTTTGGATCATATTACTGCCAATTACCTTATGCCCCTTCAACATGTGTCTATTCTGTTTGATAAACTCACCATGGAAGTTAAGTCTCCATGACTCTGCTGCTGTTATTCCCTCTGCCTGGATTTATCTTACTTTCTGCCTTACATTCAAACACCTTTAGCATTCAAAATCACTTCAAATATCACCAAGACTCTCAAACAGAATTAACAGACCCTCGGGCAAATTATATAGCATATCATACTTGGCTTCATCTGTAAAATGTAAGTATTATGTGAAATAATACCCATAAAATACATATAATAGTTTCTAACATATAGCAGCCACTCAATAAATGTAACTTATCAGTAGCTATCCTTTTTCATGCTTCTGTAACACTTATTATTTCATAGTTGCAATTCTATTTAATTACTCTTTATCTTCTGTTGTATCATAAGCAAACCTTGAGACTTATACAAAGCCTTCTACATTATGTGCCCTCATATTAAATGTTGACTGAATAAACAGATCATCATAGGTAACGCGAGTTTTTGTATTAACAAAAAGTTAGTAGAAAATCTATTAATAGTAAAAAATAAAATTATATTCTATGTATTAATATTTTTATGATAGTAAGACAAGTTATAGAAATGTATTCTTCCTTGGGAAGAGAAGGTTGTTGATGATTTATCATTTAACTACATTAGAGAAGAACTTCATGTTTTTAACCTGGGCCAGCCTCCATGTGGTGATATTCTTTCCAGGCATGCATAGCCATCAGGCTCCTGGTCTTTCATCAAATATGTCAACCCTATTCCTTGTTGACATGACAGTAGAAGAATATAGACCTGTATTTGGCAGTTAATATGAAAATGTCTACTCAAGAGGTATTTTTTTTCTAAGAAAAACTCTCAAATTAATTTATGTGTACTAAATTATACTTGCTATGCTTCGGATGTGTCCCCTCTAAAATACAGGTGTTGCCAATGTGATAGTATTAGTAAGCAGTGGAGGCTTTACGAGTTATAAGACCATGAAGGCTTCTCCCTTGTGAATGGGATTAAGATCCTTATGGTAGTGGCTTCATGCAGTGCTAGGCTATTTTGTCCTTCTGTCTTCCAGCATGTGAGACCACAGTGTTCCTCCCCTTCAGAAGATTCGGCACTCACCTGACAAGTGAACCTGCTGGCACCTTGATATTGGACTTCCCACTCCACAGAACTGTGAGAAAATAAATCTGTTCTTTATAAATTACCTGGTCTTAGGTAGTCTGTTAAAACAGCACAAAATGGACTAAGATGCTTGTATACCACACTTACATACAATAAAAGCTAATAAACAATGAGTTATAGCAAACTGGTAAATAGTTCTTTTTTTTTTTTTTGAGACGGAGTCTTGCTCTGTCACCCAGGCTGGAGTGCAGTGGCGCGATCTCGGCTCACTGCAAGCTCCACCTCCCAGGTTCACGCCATTCTCCTGCCTCAGCCTCCTGAGTATCTGGGACTACAGGCACGCGCCACCACGCCCGGCTAATTTTTTGTATTTTTAGTAGAGACGGGGTTTCATTGTGTTAGCCCGGATGGTCTCGATCTCCTGACCTCGTGATCTGCCTGCCTTGGCCTCCCAAAGCGCTAGGATTACAGGCGTGAGCCACTGCGCCCGGCCTGGTAAATAGTTCTTTAATACCCTACAATATATCTATTCTTGGATTTAATTTTAACATGGTATTGCTGCAAAATGGAACCATAATCTTTTGTCCTTGGAACCTTTTACTTCTCTGCCTTCCCCAGAATTCAACTGCTTTTAATAGATTGTATTTTGGCATAATGCATCTTCCTGCAGGAGGTGTGAAAAAAGAAGCTGCCCTATGTTTCTCCTTACTATAGTCACTGTGAGGATCTTTTTGAGATATTCATTACATCCATATTCATTACTTGTATGTTTTCTGAGAATGCAAGGAAGTTATTCTTAGGACCCAGGGCATGAGAATCATCATGCTTCACTTGAGTAGCTAGTATATCTACAATTTTATGTATAGTTTAAATCAATAAACTGTATGCCTTTTATATCAATTAAGAAAAGATGAGACAAGTTTTCGATCCTTGTGAAGGATTATGAAGAATACATTTTGTCCATAATTATATATTATTATATAAAATATTTTATTTATTTACTTATTTTGAGACAGGGTCTCACCAAATAGCTGGGACTACATGTGTATGCCACCATGTCTGGCTAACTTTCTTATTTTTTTGTAGAGACAAGGTTTTGCCACGGTGCCCAGGCTGGTCTAGAACTCCTGGCCTCAAGCAGTCCTCCTACCTCAGCCTCCAAAAGTCCTGAACTTTCAGGCATAAGTCTGGTTATATTTTAATACATTTGCTCTAATTGTTTTACTTTAAGATATTTTCTTGTTACAGTTGTGAACCCCGAAAACTTGAGACAGGTCTCAGTGAATTTAGAGAGTTTATTTTGCCAAGATTGAGGATGCGCTCCCATGACACAGCCTCAGGAAGTCCTGATGACATATGCCCGAGGTGGTTGGGGCACCATTTAGTTTTATACATTTTAGGGAGACACGAGACATCAATCAATATATATAAGAAATACATTGGTTGGGTCCGGAAAGGTGGGACAACTTGAAGCAAACGCAAGAAGACTTGAAGCTGGCTTCCTGGTTACAGATAGGTGAGAGAAATAGTTGCATTCTTTTGAGTTTCTGATTAGTCTTTTCAAAGGAGGCCATCAGATATGCATCTAGCTCAGTGAGCAGAGGGGTGACTTTGAATAGAATGAGAGGCAGGTTGGCCCTAAGCAGTTCCCAGCTTGACATTTCCCTTTAGCTTAGTGATTTGGGAGCCCCAAGAATCTTTCACACAGCTATCTGGTTAATTTGAGAATTAAATTCTTTTTGCAAATCTGACATAATATTTCCATCTAAGCATACATATCAGCACATTCATTAAATTTTGGTAGGAATGGATTCTCTTGGTAAAATAACAGACTTGGAATTTTAAGGAAATCCAGTGCCTACACCATGTCATAAAGCAAGGTCAACAAGAAATTTAAACTAGTATATGAGATGCAATCTTATATTTCTAATAAAAGTTCTTTCATTATTTACTTTCCCCCCAAAAGAGATGACTTTAATATCATAGCCAAATATTTATTATTATAAAGTGAAATACTGACAAAATCTTGTCATAAATACTATTGTGTATTACCATTTTTATATGCAATATATATATTTTTAAACCCACCCTATAATAGTAAGATACTTATTGGATGGGTTCACCTTTTATATGTTATATCTCCTGTAACATACTGCACAGTACCATATAGAGTATTTAATAAATATCTGGGTTGAAAATTCTAGTCAACACTTTTGCTATCTCAAGTTCACACCATAGTCACAGCTAATTGAATGAGAGGTGACAATTGACAGGGGTATTCCTTTGCCCCCTGGAAGATCCTGAGTTTTGAAAGACAATTAGACACTCTTTCTGGAAATTTATAAGTAGGACATGGAGCTAATTCCATGTGGTAACTGAACTTTTAACAAGAAGACTTAGGTGTTGAGAATATTTTGCGGGGGGATTATGGGTAAATTTCAGCTCAATTAGAAAAAGAAAATAGGACAATAGAAAGAAACTGAAAAAAAAATTATCATATAGCACACAAATGACAATAATAAAAGGCAAAGTTATCCTGATTTCCAATGATGCTTCATTCCTTCTTCTTACCCTTCCTGAGCTTTGTCCTGAATTCCCTATTTGCTCAATCTATTATGACTAGATATTTGTTTATTGTAAGGCTACTAAAGCATAAGTGAAGCAAAGCAACTCAGAAATACAGGTGAGAGTTTTTCAGGCCAAATCTCTTCAGATTTACTTATATTCTTACTCAACTAGTAAAAAGACAAAATAAAAACACATGCGTAAATAATTGAGTAAAACAGGTTAGCTCTGGTTTTGTCTTTTGTTTAAAAAGTCAATTAGATTGAAAAAATTATTATTGTTTATTTTGTGTGGCATGATGTCTTCAAAATATAAAAAAGCAGAAATAAAATGTATTCACTTTTATCCTAACTTGAGTAAGCATTGAGTTCATAAAGCAATTACTAAAGCAACACCAAATTAAGTGATGTATATTCCATGAATTTTGAAAACAAATTATTTGGTGAAGTTTGATTCACCCTATTGGAAGGAGAAGCTGGATTTTCCAAACTTTCAGAAAGACTTATGTATAATAATTAAATCAATGAGAAATATTTCTAATTGAAGAGTTTCCTTATCAGTTCTGCTTAGGGCTAGATTCAGGATTTTTAAACTTCAGACTTTTTAAGCAGTAGCTGTGCTTTCATTTCTTGTTTTCTTTTGAACAAAAGCATTAAGCTCAGTAGTCCTGTGAGATAAGCAGTTGATGGACTAAATGGATGCAATGACTCCATCCATACCAGTGGCAGACATGGTAGAAAATTGATTTTATTTATTGGCAAAAGCAAAGTTGCTTTCACATTAATGGCAGACAGATATTTCCCAGAAATACTCTTTGCTTTTGACCTCCTCACCACTGGCTGGCATGTTGATTGCTCGCTGGTCAAGGATACAAATAGACCTTGCTGAAGTCTTGGGTTTAGTCTTAAACTAATTTGACCTTGTCAATGTTTTTATTTAAAGAACAAACATAGCTAATTTTGAAGCTGCATTTAAATAAAGAGAAATGATTATTGATTTATTTCATTCAAAAACTGAAGAACCATGTCAAAAGACTGTAGTCTGTTACCTCTGTGCAGTCACATCATCACCTGGACTTTGCACAGCTAATGAGTATCTTAATTTACTTTATTGCAGAGAGTGAAATAGTCCAGAGGAGTCTTCCATAAAAAAATCTGACAATAAATTTCCCCAAAGACCTCTCATTTGTAAAGTAGACATATATAACATGACAAAACACCCTTGTGTTGTCATTTAGGATGTGTAGTTTTTAATGACTCGCTTGTAATTTTATATTGTGGGCAGTAGATTCAAATTCCAAAACAATGTTTTAAAAGTGTCTTCCAGAAAAAAAAGTTATATCAATACAATATGTCATGCACAGAAATACATCTTATAGTTATTTATAAAGGTATTTCAAAACTGGGCTTATACTTTTATGAAGTTGTGGACATTATTCCTTTGGATATATTTCAGATATTCATAATGTGTAAAACTACAAACAGAATGTTTCACAATAAAATCAGTAATTTTTATTCTATTCTATAACTTTAAAATTATTAGTGTGAATGATAAATATGCACAGAGTACTATACACAAAAGAAAAAATAATTAGCTGGGCGTGGTGGCTCAAGCCTGTAATACCAGCACTTTGGGAGGCCGAGGCGGGTGGATCATGAGGTCAGGAGATCGAGACCATTCTGACTAACACGGTGAAAACCCATCTCTACTAAAAATACAAAAAATTAGCTGGGCGTGGTGGCGGGCGCCTGTAGTCCCAGCTACTCGAGAGGCTGAGGCAGGAGAATGGCGTGAACCCGGGAGGCGGAGCTTGCAGTGAGCCGAGATTGCGCCACTGCACTCCAGCCTGGGCGACAGAGCGAGACTTTGCCTCAAAAAAAAAAAAAAAAAAAAAAAAAAATTAAAAACTCGTAATTTGATGTCCAACATATTTCAAGAAAGATATTTAATATTATGTTAGAAATATAGATCTGTTCTTGCATGTGTACTGCTAATTAGTGAAGAGGTTAATTAGAAGGTAAAAACAAAAATTCAAACTTTCTGTGAAATAAAATGTAATTTCTGTATATCAGTGGACATCATTAACTTCTTTGTGATCAGCAGTGCTCCACAGCAAATGATCAGATTTCAAAGAAGAACTGCCGATATGATACAAGGGATGCACTTTTTATGAAAACTCTTTAAATGATTTTCTTTTCATAGTAGGTTATAAATCTTTAGCCTCATTGGTCCAAAATTATTAAAGAGAAAAGTGTTCTAGATATCTGGGAGTTAACCTGTTTGCTGGGTATTCAAAGGCTCAAGAATGGAGATTCTTAATTTTACCAGTGGGTTTTACACCTTGAAAGGACATACAGTGGCTGAATGGATAAACCAGACTCAACTGTTCACTACCTTCAGGAAACCCACTTCACCTATAAAGATACACATAGACGGAAAGTGAAGGGGTGGGAAGGGATAGACCCTCCAACTAGAAACCAAAATCCAAAAGAGGACAGGGAGTAGATATATGCATGAGACAAAATGTACTACAAATTAAAAACCTTAAAAAAAAGAAAGACAAGGAGGGCCACTATATACTGATAAATAGGTCAATTCTATAAGAGATGAAACTGGGGTTGATTGATTGTTCTAAGACATTTCGAAGGCTATTTGTTTGGAATATGAGTTCGAAGACTATCAAATAATAGAAGTTTAGTATTTTTACAGAAAGCTAGAGTGACACCATGCAGGGATTTTTTTTTTGTTCGTATCTTAAAAGTGTGTATTTATTCTAGGTATATGGATAAATATTAAAGACTTTAAGCAGGTGTGCATAATGTGATTTATTTTTATAAAATCATCCTCCTTATTAATCAGAGTAAGAGCAGGGCAAGAATGAAAAGATGGCAATGAAGTTACCCAAGTATCTAGGTATGATAATGATGGCTTAGATTAGGGGTTCGGGGGGAATGGTGAAAGGAGGTAGATTAGAGATACCATTTAAAGGTAGAATAGACAGGACTTGATAAATTGATTGTAGGTTATGTGAGAAATGGAGGAATCAAGAATGCCTTCTAGGAGCAAAACAAATTTCCATTTGCTGCAATTTTACCATATAATGTTAGTAGAATTAAGTGTACAAAAAGCGATTTGTTTATGTTGAAAAATTGAATAGGCATTATGAATATCCTCGTAAGTGCCAAATTTTGCTGATACCAGTGGAACATCTACTTTGAGATGTAGGTTGTTGGTTTAGAAATCGAAAGAGAATACTATTATTCTATTGAAAAGATTCATGAGAAAGTCTTCTTTTTGTCCCTAGATATAGCCATAAAGTTTTACTGGAAAACGTTTAGGTTTTACTGGCTTCAGACTCTTTTTTTCAAAGATTCTATCACATTCTAATCCTCAAGACCTCGTAGAGTTTTGTATTGTTGCTGAGGAAACTGTGGTGGAAAGCATACCTGTAACAGACTTGGTGGGTGCTTCAGATTAGCAGTGTTATCAGAAGCAATTAAGGCATTTAACTTATTTCAATGGTTTTATAAACACTGTGTGCTCCTAAACACTTGAAAACTGTAAAGGTTAAAAAAGAATCTGGCATCATTTTAGAAAAGTGCAGGCTTCTACTCACAGTCCTCTTGTCACTTAAATAGCACTCAATGTACTCAAAATTATAGCTATTACAGAAGAAATTGCAAGTTAAATATAGGATAGTATATAAACTATGTTCATCACCAGCACAGTGCTAAGCACTACCCATGCCAATATGACACAATCAGCAAGAGTCACAGAAATTCTGACACCTGTGTCTCATTGGTTTTTTTTTTCACTTTTTATGTCATAACTATAAATGTAACATTTCACGCAAATGTGGATTTGGTTTTACCACAGCCTCCTGGGCGCCTACTAAGTACCCATTAGTCCCTGTGAACATTATTTTGTTGAATGAGCATAATACACAGGTTTTTTTTTTTTAGGCGGGGGTGGTGATACAAGATTGGTCAGGTTATACCCATTGACATTCTTCTGACACTCCTTTTTTTTCCGAGTAGCTTATACAGCTAGGAATTAGATCTTAATTTTTCACTTGATGACCTTTTGAGTACACAGAATTGGACAAGTCGACTGTCTTTTATCTTGAATAGGGAATGCCCCTTCTCTTTATCCAACGGTTTCTTAAAGGTGGCAAGAAAAACAGGGATAATGTGGATAAGTACAATGTATAAAAAGTTAAAAATTCTCAAACTCTTTCAAGTAATATACTTAATTCTCTTTTCCATCAGTGTGTCATAGGAACTGTCAAAAAAGAAGACAATTGACTTTCAAATTCATTTCTGTTGTAGGTAAACATTATCATGAAAACTGCCTAAAGGCAGATAGTTGCAGAGTAAGGAACAAATTGGCCCTCATGATATATAAATTGAAAAACTGGCCCTTCAATCACAAGGACTTCACTGAAACTTGGGCAGTTAGTGATCAGTAATAGCCATGCATACAAATGCACATGGCTCCAGGAAAGTAACACACTGGAGAATATTTAAACTTGCCTTTTCTACTAATCCATAGATATCTGTTTTTAAATTCTTTTTAATTACAGTTTACACCGGACTGAGGACTGCTCTATACAGCTAATTCCATAAATGCAACAATTGTCCATATTTTGCTTAGCAGTGTGTTCTAAACAAGTAATTAAGTCTGGCAGAAAATAAATCTTCTCTTTCTTTTTTTTTTTGAGACGGGGTCTTACTCTGTCGCCCAGGCTGGAGTGCAGGGGCGTGATCTGGGCTCACTGCAAGCTCTGCCTCCTGGGTTCACGCCATTCTCCTGCCTCAGCCTCCCCAGTAGCTGGGACTACAGGCGCCCACCACCACGCCCAGCTAATTTTTTGTATTTTTAGTAGAGACGGGGTTTCACCGTGTTAGCCAGCATAGTCTCAATCTCCTGACCTCATGATTCCCCTGCCTCAGCCTCCCAAAGTGCTGGGATTACAGGCGTGAGCCACCGCGTCTGGCCTTTTTGTTTTTTTTCCGACATGGAGTTTTACTCTGTTGCCCAGACTGCAGTGCAATGGCACGACCTCCACTCACTGCAACCTCCACCTCTTGGGTTCAAGCGATTCTCCTGCCTCAGCCGCAGGAGTAGCTGGGATTACAGGCACGTGCCACCATGTCAAGCTAATTTTGTAGTTTTAGGAGAGATGAGGTTTTACCATGTTGGCAAGGCTGGTCTCGATCTCCTGAACTTAAGTGATCCACTTGCCTCAGCCTCCCAGTTTTGGGATTACAGGCGTGATCCACTGCGTCCAATCTTTTCTATTTAACTAATAAATCCCAATTTGTAGCTGTAGTTTTGTTAATTATCTATTGAAGATTATTATAACTTGCTTTACGTCATAACATAGACAGTTATGTCACTTTTGTAATATATCATCATTTTCATTCCTCATGATGATCTAGATCACTGAATTCATGCTGGCCCATTACAGACTGTGATTGCTTAGCATGAATTCTTAAGCACTGGAATATTTTGTCAATTGTGAGAAATTGCACATATAGTTTAAACTCTAAGCTTAATTTTTTTTTATTAAAGTGAGCACTTAACTTTTATTATTGTGTATGTTAGGGATTAGATAAGAAAATTTGATAAAAGCAACCAAGTCCCTGGTACATTTTAAACTCTCAGTCGGTGCCAGGCATCATCATCAGCGGCAGCAATGGCACTTTAGAATAAAATTAAATCTTATTTGTTTGTTTGTTTGTTTTAAGAATTTTAAGATTCTTAAGATTATGGTCCTTTAAACTGGTCTTAAATTTTGTTATTATTGTGTTTCTGTTAGCTATAGAGCACATTTTTAATTAATTAATTGATTTTTTTGTGACAGAGTCTTGCTCTCTTGCCCAGGCTGGAGTGCAATGGAACGATCTTGGCTCACTGCAACCTCCCCCTCCTAAGTTCAAGTGATTCGCCTACCTCAGCCTCCAGAGTAGCTGGGATTACAAGCCTGCGCCACCACGCCGGGCTAATTTTTGTATTTTTACAAAGTTAAATAGAGTTAGTAGAGATGAGGTTTCACCGTGTTGGCCAGGCTTGTCTCGGAACTCCTGACCTCACATGAACAGCCATCCTCTGCCTCCCAAAGTGCTGAGATTACAAGCATGAGCCAGCTCAGCTAACCCAGAACGCATGTTTATATGATCGTATATTGTCTCACAAATGGGCTGGGGAGTCAGAGAATAAGGCATAACATGGCATGTTGTCACCGGGGGAAAAGGAGTGAAAAGACAATAGCCAGAATGAATATTTGTATCTATTGTTTCCAATATGCTTCAAGGGATTGGATACTTGAGGCTGAAACACCCTTGCTGAGATTCTCATGCCTTTTCTCATGTTCCTAAAAGCTCTTCAGGGAAAGTCACCTTGAGTGTTCTTACTGATAAACTGCAAATTGCTGTTTGCAGAAAACTGTACTTTTGAATCAGATTTTGCTGATGAGACACTCTTTATGACCAACATGATTAAATAAAACTAAGCCCTATCTTCAATGTCCTCCAAAAAGAATGTTTGAGCACATTTTCCACAGGGATGTTTAGGAGGTTAAATTTTAATGTTGACTTGGAATTAATTTTCAATTTCTGGAATATCTCATTCTGCTAGTTGTAAACATACAAAATATTCAATCTACATCACATAAGAAAGAAAGAAATGTCATGTTGTTATTATCACTTTCACATTTTATGAGATGAAGATTTATAATGGTAAAAGTTTCATTTCTAAGAAACATTTGTGGAAAACGTTCAGTAAATTAAATTTAACTGGGAGAAGATATATAGAAATGTGAAATAGTACAGATAACATTCAAGTAACAGCTTTTGCAAAGAACCCTAGTTTTCTCTTTTCTGATGTATAATATTTGGAGCACTCTCCCTTCTACCAAAAAAAAATATTTTTTCTAGGCTCATACTTCTTGCATTTGCAATCATCCCAAATTGATCCTGTTCATAATGCTAACTAAATAATATTAAGTAACTATAAAAAGTATGTTTCTTTACTAGAAGATATTAATTTAATATTTTTGATATTTGGGTCTTAATTTGGCAATTTCAACATGATTTGTATTGATGCTTTAAATCTTTTTTTTTTTTTTTTTTTTTTTTTTTTTTTTTGGTGGAGACAGAGTTTTGCTCTTGTTGCCCAGGCTGGAGTGCAATGCCGTGATCTCAGCTTACTGCAACCTCCGCCTCCCAGGTTCAAGCAATTCTCCTGCCTCAGCTGCCCAAGTAGCTGGGATTACAAGTGCCCGTCACCATGCCTGGCTAATGTTTTGTATTTTTAGTATAGATGGGGTGTCACCATGTTGGTCAAGCTGGTCTCAAACTCCTGACATCAGGTGATCCACCTGCCTCGGCCTCCCAAAGTGCTAGGATTACAGGTGCCAGCCACCAATGCGTGGCCAACACTCTAAATATTAATGCTCAATATTTAGTTTGTATTACATTTGAATTTAAATTATATTGATATATACCATAAAGGGCATGTTAATAATTTTTCTTGTAGAAATTGAGGGAGGAAATATAAAAATATTTTGATAATTCAGAGAAGGTAGATTAAATTAAGATAATATAAGGAAGACCACTGAGCTCTAAACCAAACAGAGACACTTTTTGTAGTTTAATGATTTGTACTTAGATCTGGGTCTCAGTTGTAAAATTCAATATGGTTTCAATATTGACTTTAATGGTAGGTCATTTTAATGGCCTTTATTTATATCAACCCTCAGACTATTAATAGCAGCTTTTCACTATTTTTATTAAGTTGATTTGAGAATGGACACGGTATTTTAAAATGACAAGTTATCATAAAACATAATAGGTTTTAAACGTGTTTTTGTATTTTACATTTTGATATGCAGTTATGATTCATTTCAAAGTACTGAAACAATTCTCTAATAAAGAAAAAAATCTAATTTCCTTTTCCTGCACATGTTCAACAATTTTGTGCCCCAAATATTTGAATACATACCAAGCAAAACACTAACTTATGAAGATTTTTTTTCCCTGAAAACTTCCCTGGGGAAGTAAAATAGCACTGACAGCTAAACGTTCAGATTTCAGAGGAATTCCTTACAGAGTTATGGGCTATGCGGGGAATTAGTAGAGTGAGAAATGAGATATCAAGTTATGTTTCAGTTACCTTGAATCCTCAAAATGAGTTTTCCCATTTTTTAGAACATTTCTTTGAACATTAATATGTGTATTTCCTTCCATTTAAACCATTTTAAATACAAATATTTTCAGTACAATGGGAAATGTTTAGTAATTTTTGACAAGGTATCCAGAGTGATAATAAGGATTATTCTGCTATAATAAAACTTGTCCTACAAAGTTCCTATCTACAACAAAACCTAAAAGACTATAAGCCATACTTTTAAAATTCTTTGGCTATTTCTGAAATAGCTTTTCTGTTTCTTTCCTGTTTTTAGATTTATCAGATGCCATTTCACAATTTTGTCAGTTGCCTTGTCTACTAGCTCATTTCTGAATTCTAATTTGACATTCCTGTTAACATCATATTTTCATGAATTCAACTGTATTTATTGAATTGTTAGTATGTGGGAGATTTTTTTTTAATCTGGAGTGGATTGCAAGTTTCTGTGGCTTCTTCTATGAGTATAGGCATTACTCTAGCAATATAGATTTTGGGGGATGTTAAAACAAGTCTTTTCTTGGTAGAAGAGGTGCCACTACAAGTACTTTTTACATACAAGAAATGTGGCAGCATACTGTACTAACAGTTACTGTATTCTTCACTACCATGCACTTTCAGAAAATAAAAAGCTAGTTCACTAAAATATGAAGTACTGAAAATGATTCATTTTATTGAATCTCAACTCTTAAATATGCTTTTTTTATTTGTTTGTTTGAAGCAGAGTCTTGTTCTGTTGCCCAGGCTGCAGTGCAGTGGCATGATCTTGGCTCACTGCAACCTCCGCCTTCCAGGTTCAAGCAATTCTCCTGCCTCAGCTTCCCAAGTAGTTGGGATTACAGGTGCTCGCCACTATGCTGGGCTAATTTTTGTGTTTTTAGTAGAGATGGGGTTTCACCATGTTGGCCAGGCTGGTCTTGAACTCCTGACCTCAAGTGATCCACCTGCCATGGCCTCCCAAAATGCTGGCATTACAGGCGTGAGCCACCGCACCCGGTCAAATATACTTCTTTCTAATATTCTTCATAATAAAATAGAAAGGACACAACAAAGCAATTCAATTGAGTAGCCAAGTGTAAGGCTTGTCTGGAAGAAAAGCACTTGCGTATTTGTTTAATTCGCCAGCTGAACTAGCCACTAGCCTCACAGTTAATCTTTTAAAAAAAAAATGCTGCTTGTCACATTTTAGTGTACTATCAACAATTTCACAACTATATGAAATAATATTTTAGAATTATTTTCCAACTAAGTAGTTGGATGAGGCTAGATTTCCTTCACAGACTTCGGTAAAAAAATCACAGCAGAATGAATATGCAGAAACAAAAAAAAGAATTCCGCCATCTTAAGTCATATGTAAAAGAGATTTGCCAAAGTAAAACAATGCCAGTCTTCTCACTAACGTATTTTCATCTGGAAAATATAACCCTTTTAAAAATCAAAATGTTATTTATGTTAACATGCACTGGGTATATTATTTATTTTTTAAAAATCGAATGACTAAGTATTTTTTAAAGTTCTTAGTTTTAATCTCTAATAGAGTAAATATGTGTAGCTATAACCTATAAAAGCAAAGGTTGTTTTGGGCTCTAAATAATTGTTACGGCTCTTGAGGTGTCTTAGTTGCATAAAGCTATTTAATTGATTGAAATAAAATATCTAATTATTTCATCTATTTGAATCGAACTATTGTCAACTTGCAGATATTTTTCTTTTTCTTTTAATTCTGCCTGAAGTTTATCAGTGATGCAAAATCATATTCCTTTTAGACAAATTTTCAAGAATCTTTCTTGAAGTGTGAATTTTCCATTTATTCACTCACTAAATATTTGCTGCCTGTGTGCAAAGTGTCAGGCCAGGTGCCAGCTTCTAAAATTTCTACTCAAGCTTATCTTAGCCGAGTTCAGATTACCCAGGTGTTCCTTATAATGCTTGTTACATTGTAGTCTACTTACCTATTTCTATGTCTGGCCCTCCATTGGGCACTAATTTACAAGTGAGCTTAAGTCATCAGCACGGACTCTAGTTTTGTATACTCTTTCATAAAGGTTTATAATAACTTCTATAGACATTTATTGAAGATCTAGCAAAAGGTTTGTTGAGACAGAAAACTGTATCATAGAAATATGAAATGGTTTATCATTACCACTTAGGTTTAAAAAACAACATTTGTATCTCTAGCTATAAAATAATGTATCTGAATCAGCAGATCTGTGGATAGTTAAATGTAGCCACAGAAGTAGAGATTAGAGAGATGTGGCCACAAGCCAAGAAATGCTGGCAGCCACCAGATGCTGATGGAGCTAAGGAATAGATTATTCTCTAAAGTCTCTGGAGGGAATGTGGCTCTAATGACACACTGATTATTAATTTAATGAAACTGATTTCAGCTTCTGAGCTTCAGAACTTGAAGAGAATTAATTTTTTTTAAGCCACCAAATTTGTGGTAATTTGTTACAGCAACCACAAGAAACCAATACAATTATGGATAAATAAAATTCTGTTAACTATACAAACTAAGAAAATATATATATATGTTTTTTGAGACAGAGTTTCGCTCTGGTTGCCCAGGCTGGAGTGCAATGGCGCAACCTCAGCTCACTGCAACCTCTGCCTCTCGGGTTCAAGCGATTCTCCTGCCTCAGTCTCCCGAGTAGCTGGGATTATAGGTGCCCGCCACCATGCCTGGCTCATTTTGTATTTTTAGTAGAAACGAGGTTTCACCATGTTGGCCAGGCTGGTCTCGAGCTCCTGAACTCAGGTGATCCACCCATCTCAGCCTCCCAGAGTGCTGGGATTACAGGCGTGAGCCACCGCGCCTGGCAGAAAATATATTTTTAACATGCAAAAATTACAGCATTTTGGTTAGGAAATGATAAGTTAAAGCTGAGTCAGACACAAGCTTTTTTTTTTTTTTTTTTTTTTTTTTTTTTTTTTTTTTTTTTTGAGACGGGGTTTCACTCTTGTTGGCCAGGCTAGAGTGCAATGGTGTGAGCTCGGCTCACGGCAACCTCTGCCTCCCAGGTTCAAGCGATTCTCCTGCCTCAGCCTCCTGAGTAGCTGGGATTACAGGTATGCGCCACCAGGCTCGGCTAATTTTGTATTTTTAGTAGAGACGGGGTTTCTCCATGTTGGTCAGGCTGGTCTCAAACTCCTGACCTCAGGTGATCTACCCGCCTCGGCTTCCCAAGACACAAACATTTTTTTAATTCAATTTTTCTAACTGTAAACATGAGAGATTTTTTGGAGACATATTTGATGTAATTGCTTTTAAAACTATTGCCAATGTAAAATTATGCCTGTTAAAAAGTTCATATTTTCAAATGTATTGAAAAATGTATTTTTGCCCAGTTAGACCTATAGTTTTTCTAGAGTTTTTAAAATAAAAAGAAAATGGCACCATTTCAGAGCATTCTTTAGTTATCTGTGGTTTAAATATGTCTTCATGGAACTGAATATATTCTTGAGCATGCTTCAAAAGGGCAATATATTCATGGCTTGTGATTGACAAGATGTTTATTTTGTCTTCTCATTCTATATTAGAGTTACATTATTTGATGATATTACTGCTTCCCCAAAAAATTCCATTTCTATTTTCAACCCTATAAAAATGGTCTGAAAGTACAATAAAAGACCACTTCACACCCATTAGGATGACTAAAATATAGAAAACAGACAATTACAAGTAGAGAGAACCCAGATTGAAACCTTCGTGCATTGCCAGTGGAATTGTAAAATGGCACAGCCACATTGGAAAGTAACTTGGTAGTTCCTCAAGATATTAAACATAGAGTTACCACATAACCAGCCATCTCACTCCCAGGTATACACCCAAGAGATGTGAAAACATATACTCACACAAACATTTGTATATATATATATGTTTATAGCAGAATTATTAATAGTAGCCCAAAAGTGAAAACGACTCAAATGCCCATGGATAGATAAACTCAATATAGTAGATCCATACAATGGAATATTATCTGGCAGGAAAAAGGAGTGAATTATTGATATATACTACAACATGATTGATGCCTGAAAATGCTGTGCTAAGTAACAGCCAGTCACAAAGAACACATATTTTATGATTTCATTCATATAACATTTCCAGAATAGACAAATCCATAGAGATGTCGGTCTCTCTGATAGATGAGTGGTTGCCAGGGCTTGGGATAGGGTGAAATAACATGTGACTGTTAATGGGTAATGGGTTTCTTTTGGAGTGATGAAAATGGCCTAAATTACATAGTGGTGACGGTTACACAACTCTGTGAATATACTTAAATCTTTTGATTTTTACACTTCAAAGGAGTTAGTCGTTCTGACAATTAGAGCTCAATAAAGTTATTTAAAAAATGGTCTAGCAGTCAACATTTTTGACTTGGTTTAATTTTTCCTATTTAGAAAAACACAAGAAAAAATGATTTCAAATATTTGTCCTTCTAGTGTGGGTTCATGTGATCTTGATTCTGAGACTCAGCGTGAAATAATCTTATGCATTTATCAGATTTGACAAGGCTATCATAAATTCCTCTGAAGGCTGTGTCTAATAGGAAGGACTAAAGTGTCACTTTCATTGAGAAATGTGCTTGTGTTTTAAAGGGAGGTAGTGGGAAAAGCAGAGGTAGTGTTACCAACATGATGCAATCATTATCACCTTCCCCACCAGCC
Organism: Nomascus leucogenys; assembly: GCF_006542625.1. Classification (NCBI taxonomy): domain Eukaryota; kingdom Metazoa; phylum Chordata; class Mammalia; order Primates; family Hylobatidae; genus Nomascus; species Nomascus leucogenys. The sequence continues at coordinate 37,316,756 of NC_044389.1, forward strand.
AATAACAGATTAGGAAACTAAGGCACAGAGAATTCAAATAACTCACTCAAAGAGATACAGCTGTCAAATAATGAAACCATGATTACAACCTCACATATGTTTAATCAATATTTAGCTTATGAGAAGCCAAAGGTAATGTTTGAAAATTTTTACTTTATATTTATAATGGTAATTATTATATTAACTAATACATGTATAATACTATGTGGCTGGAACTACTTTAACAATTTGTTTATTCAATTATTTTGTCCTCATAACAACTTGTGGAGTAGCTGCTGTTACATTCTCATCTCCATTACTGATGAGAAAAGAAGAAGGCACAGAGTGGTTAAGAAACTTGTTAATCAGCAGTTGGCTCAGAATATACACACAGTCTGTCTCCACACCTTGTGTTCTTAGCACTATGCTTTGTTGTTTCTCTAACATAGGCCCTTATTTCTAGGGGCTCAAGACACTTTTTTTTCTTTATTGAATTGAATAAATGTACAAATCAGTATGTCCAATATTCATTAAAGTTTCATCTTTAGTGGAATAATCTATTTCAAGTATTGGAATCAAATACGCAGAAATGATGAGCTAAGGCCTTTTAAAAAATGGTGTTTCATTTACATTTAGTTTGTGAGATATTGTTTTCTAGGTATTATGTGAGGAATTCATGTTACACTTTAACGTATGTAAGACTCTAGAGCAAAACCCTACAATAAAGAAGCTTGGTTAACTTTGTTTTAACCCACACTTACTTGACAATATAATCTTTGTAGAAGGGCAGTAAAACGTCTTAGTATCCTACAGAAGTAAAGTTTTCCAGAATACAAAGTGTTAAAATTACCAAGGTGATAGTATTTCTCATAGTTTTCATCATAGACATTATTTACTAATGGGAAATGTTTAAAATGCTTTAAATACCATTTCCTGCCTCTATGGGTTATTTATACACTTATTTCTAAATATACAAATATTAATTATACTTTCTCATATAATTATGTTTTCATACTCTAACCAGATGCCACATGGAAGTTGTTAAAATTTTAATATTCATCCATATTAATAAGCAAGAGATAAACTCAAGAATAAAATAGTTACAATGCTGTGATCTGAGTATGTGGGCTACTCTTTGACAGAAGATGCATAAATGTTTCCCTGTACACCAGAGAAAATTCTCATTTCTCAAAATATTTACACTAGGAAGTGATTGAGATGTTTGGGAAATGCATACCAGTCTTGCAGTTGACATTCACATTGTGTTTTGCTAGAAAAATCTAGCTAAATGATTTAATGCCAATATTTGATGACTGTCTACTATCGCTTATTCTATTGTGAAAGTTTAAGACGTACAGTGAAAAATGTGAAATATGTAGATTCTATTCCATCTCTACACATTTAAATTATATGCATTCTTCAAGACCCCATTCAAGTGTAGGAAACTTCTATAATGTGTTTTTGATTACTTTTAAGCCAAACGTAGGTTCTCTCTAAAACTCTGTCTTAATGCACTTATTACACCTAACAGTTTCAACACTAAAATTAATTTATGTTCATATTTATCTTTTTCTGATAGACTGTAAGCTCCCCAAGGGAAAAATTCATGTATAAGCTAAACTTGCAGCTCCCAAAGTGACTTGTACATAGTGAACACTCAATGCATATTTGAGCAATGAATCAATGAATAAATAAATGAGTGAATAACATTGATAGTCATGATGAAAAAACAAATTATTTTCTATGTCACCCTTAAAATGAATGTATTTCATTATTTCCTCTGAAGAACAAAAGGAAAATTTCCAGTGTTAGTATTCTCTAGAACTAGATTTAATCACAGCAGATTTATGCACTGAGCTGGGTAGTAAATCCCTGTTAGTATTGATCCTGTTTAGAATAGTGAGTGACTTCGGACAGTTTCAATCTTGTAAAGTAGAACATTTAGCAATGACATGTCAGAAAGGCCTATGCTCTATTAGAAATAGCAGCAGATTTATTCCAGCATTTATCTGGTTTATGCAGAATTGCTAGTCTCTTTTGTCCCATATATGACAATCTAATACATCTCAACCTGCTTAAATTTATATCTAGATGAAGGAAACTTCTGGAGTCAATTTTTAGATTGTTAGAGAAGTTAGTGAGTGTCTTGATGAATAGTCAGTGTACCATAGTACTGTCTCAAACTGCAACCACTTTTCTTTCTAACATCAGCAGGTTTTAAAAATGAGAAATGAACATCTTAGAAATGGGCAGGTTCAGAAGTAAACTTCATGTAGCAGATTATGACTAGGTTTATTTACAGAGATCCAATTCCCTTACAAGTAAATTAGTTCATCAAAAATCAACAATCTGAGTTGATTTTAAAGTCAGCTGAAGAAAACATAATTGTTACTATTTATCTGTTGATGCTTATGTTCCAGACACTATCTTGGGTGGTTTATCTCATTTAATTTTTGCAACATCCTGCAATAAAGGTAACAGAACCATTTAGAAATCAGTAAAGTGAAGCCTCAGGACTGTGAACAATTGCCAAAGAGGTAAATTTGAAGTGGCAGAATACCAACCTGCCATAATTAACCTCAAGCTGATCATGGCCTCCTCACTTTCTCACATTGCTAAGTAATAAATATTGATTCAATTATTTTGACCATAAGCATAATTTTGAAATAAGTTATTGTTAAGAATGGCAATGCATATTTTTCTGTAATCCCTGTTTATATATTTGCTAATCATTGTAGCCTACTAAATATATTCTCAGTATTCTGGATCTAACAGCACTGTGATTTTCTTTTACTTTTACCTGCTTTCTCATTTCCAAAACTAAGGGTTGACCCTGAGGATTAACAACATTGTCTATGTAGATTTAGCAATTCAAGAATAAAGTCAATCTACAGACAAATTAATGTACTCAACAAATATTTATTGAATGCCTATTATGTATCAGACACTCTTCTTAGGAACTGAGAGTACAAATATGATAAATTTCACCTCCAAGAAGCCCACAAACCAGAGGGTGAGGGGAAGCAGATTTTGACAAAATATGAATTATACATAATGTGTTAGGAGTTTCAAGGCTATGGTTTAACTATCTTAATTGGTGATTCCAAATGTATTCTAGATTTTAAAAAATTGTAAAGAACTCGCAATAGAAAAGACAACAACATTGCCTGTCATAGCAGCTAAGATAGCGAGCGTCTGGGGTTGGACTTAAGTTTCAATCTAGTTTTGGATCTCGGACAATTTATTTCACATTTATAATCATCTGCTTTTTATCGGTTAAATAAAAATAATAAACTAAATTCAAAAGCCTGTTAGACTTAAATGTAGTAATGCTTATGCCTGAAACGTGGTAAGCAGGCAATAAACATTGGTAAACAGTCATTATTTCCTTTCGCTTTCTAGAGAATCAAAATGCACATTGCGATCTGAGAGGGAATCCTGCAATAAGATAACTAGATTTAAATTTGTCTAACCCAGACTCATTTGACTATTTTAAAAGATTTCTTGTCAAATGTATTAATAACATGCCCACTTACTATTTAATGGAGCACCTTTTGAAAAATTTTGTTCTAAATATTCAAATGTCTAAATGAAAAAAGTGACTGTCCTTATTGCTTAAATGCATGGATATATTTATAATCTTACAAATATTTTAATGTAATTTAACTTTCTTGGTATTTTACCACATTTAATTTGGTGTAGTGGCCAAAAAAGCAAAGCTCTAGAGGTGGAAAGTCCTGTTTAAGTGCTGGTGACACTAGTTACAAGTTGTGGGATTTTGATAAATGTACTAAGTCTCACTGAGCCTTGATTTCCTTAGTTATATAATTGAAGAAATGTCTATTTCTGTGTAGTAGTTCTGAGAATTAAATAAGAAAATGGAAGAAACATTACATCTTTACATGTTTACATGTATTAATTGTAATAATGTATAGAAAATGCCTGATATAAAGGTCTTCAAAAAATTTAGCTACTGCTATTATCATTGATTTTATAGTTGTTATAATAATTACTTTCAGAGTATTATACATCCTATTAATGGATAACGTGTTGGTACTTTTAATTTATAGAATTGCTTCTTCCTATTGGTCATATATTCTTATATACAAAGTATATATATATATACACACACACACACACACACACATATAATTTCTTATGTATATTTATATTTAAGCTAAATAATCTAATTGGAATGATCAGCATCAAACTGTCGAACAGAATGCAGAATATAAATTACCTAAACTATTCTCTCTGTTTAATTCTACAGATTATTTTCTGCTTTGCATTGTTGTAGGGAAATGAACTTTTCCACAAGACGGAGGTAATATCTGGTGACTCTTATAATCTGGGACAGTATTAAGGAGACTGTTCCTTTCAGTAAAAGAGCAGGTGTCCAGAACTTCTTTTCTTCTGCAGTTATATCAACGAAATATCACCAACACTTTTGGTCTAAATTTAAAAATCTACTTCCCCTTCTCCTAAAAGCAACCCACAGCATATTTTTGGTCTATTCATGTTAATTATGGAAAATCATAAGTGTTAACACTACTGTCCTTCATATACAAGGATAGTGTTACAAAATACAATTGTATGATATGCATACATTTCAGACTACCTTTTTTTCTTCAGGTTTCACTTGTATGGGGGTTTTGGTGTTGATCCAGCTAAGAATCTCCCTCACTTAATTTTCTTTGTCATGAAGAGCCTGTGTAATGTATATAACTTATGGAAGTTAAGGATAATATGTGGTCAGGGAACAGGACAAAACAGGGAGACATCAAAGCCTTGCCCATTGTACCCCTGGCAGACTATTTAACATTGGAAATAACAAAGATCATTTGAAATAAAATAACCAGCTGCTTTCAAATGGGAAGTCGGTGACACCTGCTCTCCTGCCCGCTGAATCGGTTTTTTCAATTGGCGGCTGATTGAAAATGTCTGTGGAATCTTTTAAGGAAACTAAGATGTTGGAAGTGACAAAATTTTCTTGCAGAAGGAAACAATGAATGAGGATAAATATTTTGTGACTTTACAACTGCTGATCTGAGCTGACTCGGATAGCGTCCCAAATCTGAGGAAATGTATTTAAGTGTGTGTAGCAGGAATAGACTTTTTCATCAAATTCTAAAGTAGTCTACATTTATGTTAGTAAGAAAACAAAACAAGAGGAAAATAGTATTGGGATCATTTGGCTCTGTTTCAAACCAAGAAATTGAGGCCCAGTATGCTGTTAATAAAGAAATTTTATCATGCAAATACTTCCCCCCACAAAAATAACATTTAAGTAAATATTCCTAGGGAACATGTTTTTCCAAGTGGTGTTTTCTGTCCTATTGACATTTAAGGGCACTTGCCTAAAAATTATGCTGGTTTGCATTATTTTCTTTCGAAAAAATAACTGAAATTCAATAGCTTTTTTAGCATTTTGTTCTCGATTCAATGCCTTCCTAAGTGTCATTCTAACACAAGGCCTATGACTCATTTGGCATTTAATATACTTATATTTAATCATGAAGTGACAATAAGTGGAGCATATTTTTATTTCTCTTTCAAAGGCCTTTTGAATACCTCTATAATAAAAGTTAGCATATTTGATGGAAAAAATGGAAGAACTAGGGAAATATGAGGCTAAATGTTCAATGCTTTTACCTATGTAACATGATTTATAGAGCCCCTTTTGTTTGCCACATATTAAATGAAACAATGCAGGGATAAATAGGAACAAGATGCAAACTTTGCCCTCATAAAATGTATACTATGTGAGATGTTAAATTTTATAAAGCAAATATATGTAACTAAAACCTTATCAGAGCACAGAGGACGGTGGCATTATTTTTCAGTTGTGAAAAACAAGGCATGTATTGGGAGGAGATGGCATTACAATCAAGCCTGAGAAAAATAGGTCTCACTTTTATTAGAGGTTTGAGACATGCTCCTCAACAAAACTCAAGAACAGAAAAAATTTATCAAATATATTGTCATATCATTAAGCCTCATGATTTTTTTTACCTAGTTAAAAGGGCTGGAATTACATCACTATTACAGGATGATGTAGGAGGCCATGCTTAGGACAACCTTAGAAAGTATCATATGTGTGTAAAGAAACATAGTAATAGTGGAATTTGGAACAGAGACAGTGCAATGCAGATGAATGTTTAATGACAGGGTCCCTGGTGAATGAAAACCTGATTTGTAATGCTTGATGAATTTATTGGTATAAATATTCCTATCATGGCAGATTTCAGGCTACCAACATGATATCATTGCACATGGAGGAAGAGAGTGCATAGTGAGTTCTTTTACCTGCCCGTTGTCTTCATGACTCCATTGTCTTCATGACTCCTGTTGTCTTCATGACCCCATTGTCTTCATGACCGCATTGTCTTCATGACTCCCGTTGTCTTCATGACTCCATTGTCTTCATGACCCCATTGTCTTCATGACCCCATTGTCTTCATGACTCCATTGTCTTCATGACCGCATTGTCTTCATGACCCCATTGTCTTCATGACTCCCGTTGTCTTCATGACCGCATTGTCTTCATGACCGCATTGTCTTCATGACCGCATTGTCTTCATGACCGCGTTGTCTTCATGACCGCATTGTCTTCATGACCGCATTGTCTTCATGACCCCATTGTCTTCATGACTCCATTGTCTTCATGACCCCGTTGTCTTCATGACCCATTGTCTTCATGACCCCCGTTGTCTTCATGACGCCATTGTCTTCATGACCGCATTGTCTTCATGACCCCCGTTGTCTTCATGAATCCATTGTCTTCATGACTCCGTTGTCTTCATGACCCCATTGTCTTCATGACCCCAATGTCTTCATGAATCCATTGTCTTGATGACTCCCATTGTCTTCATGAATCCATTGTCTTCATGACTCCCGTTGTCTTCATGACCCCATTGTCTTCATGACCCCAATGTCTTCATGAATCCATTGTCTTCATGACTCCCATTGTCTTCATGACCCATTGTCTTCATGACCCCCATTGTCTTCATGACCCATTGTCTTCATGACCCCCATTGTCTTCATGACTCCATTGTCTTCATGACCCCATTGTCTTCATGACTCCATTGTCTTCATGACCCCATTGTCTTCATGACCCTCGTTGTCTTCATGACTCCATTGTCTTCATGACCCCCGTTGTCTTCATGACTCCATTGTCTTCATGACCCCATTGTCTTCATGACCCCCATTGTCTTCATGACTCCATTGTCTTCATGACCCCCATTGTCTTCATGACTCCCGTTGTCTTCATGACTCCATTGTCTTCATGACCCCCGTTGTCTTCATGACTTCCGTTGTCTTCATGACCCCCGTTGTCTTCATGACTCCCATTGTCTTCATGACTCCCATTGTCTTCATGACTCCATAGAACACAATCCTGAGATCAGACTATGGAGGTGCTTAAATTTCAGTAGGAGTTTGAACTCTGTTCTTAATGAAAATACATTGAAACTTATAAGGTGAATAATATGACTATGGTAATAGGTCCAAGTCTTAATTTGAGTTGTAGTTGTGGGAATGGTATAAAAGAATAGGCGGGTATAAAGGGCATTTAGGATAATACCAGCAAAAAGTGGTTGAGTATAGTGCAGTGAGAAAAAGAAAGAGGTCAAAGACGAATGTTTTGGGGGGGGCAATTATTTAAGTATTCTTGTGTTAATTATCCTGTATATCTAGTACTTACTTTTTTTCTGGTTCAATCTGTTCTTGGAAACTGTATCATATATATATTTTACTCATTAACTGCTTTATAAGTCTGCATGGTTCCTCAAGCTCTGGACTACATGTGTCACAAGCACGACAAATTTACTCCACATTCTTAAAAACTAGTGAGGCGGCAGCAAATGCTAACAGATAAGAAAATTAAGATTCATCTAGAAAATGGAGGAAATATGTCTTCACCATGGTGTGCTTGCAAGGGTTTTGAAGAGAACTGCATGTAAAAGCACTTGGTGAATTGCCAAGCAAATCTTTAACAAATAAACAATAATCAATAACTGGCAAATAATGAAAAGTAGAGGTATTTTCTTGCCAGTGTTAGAAGAGCAAGATGGTAAATATAGGAATTAATTTGATAATTTTATTTGATATGTATGAAGACCCTTTGCAGCATGTAAGGAATTTCTATGTCTTCATTGGAAAGCTAAGAAACCTGACTCAGAGAACATACAATGTTTCTTCTCAAGCTATACAAATTAGTACCAAAGCTTCAATTAGAATTAAATTGGGTAATTTACAATCAAATGTCCTGTTTTGCTTTCTACAACTGAATTAAATAACAAAGTAAGAGTAGAAATAGTAAAAAGCCTAACATTTTTAAAAAGCACAATACAATAAAACTAAACAGAATAAGGAATCAAACAAGAACAATAGCACTATCACTATTCTATGCCAGGCTCTTTACTACCTCACACTCAAATTACAGCAATAGCATCACAGCAACTTACTCTGTACTCTTCACCCTTGAAATTTACCTGTTATAGTAAATAGTTACCTATTTTTCAAAGCCCCCTTCATACTATCCACTTAGAAGTTAAAGTGGTTGTCATATCTTCATGTCTTAATATTTCTATATTTTAATCTGATGCTGACCACACAATAGGTGCTCAACAAATATTTCTTAATGAGTTCATTCAGAAATATTATCCCCATTTTGAATTAACGAATCATCTCAGATGAAGACCAAGATCCAAAACAACAATGAAAATTATAAATGCTGACACTTTTTGTTTTGTTTTGCTTGGCATTTCATCCTTGCCTTAACCAAATTCCGAAGAAGAAATAATTTGCTTTGTCAGTACATAGAGCTATAAGACTGACTGTTAGGTCTTAATTTATTGGCTAATTACATGTAGGAAATCTGTTAAGTAAAACAAATGGTGTAATTGCTTTTTTATTGACTATTTTCCCGACTGTTCTAATCTGAATAAAATTCCTCAGTCAACCAGACTTGTATACATTCTGTGTCACTTTAGCATGGTGGGGAAGAACACAAGCTTTAGACTCAGACAGCTAGATCTTAGGTCATTGTGAGGCTTTAGCAGTTTCTCTAATTCTTTAAGTCTTGTTTCACTCATATAAAAATAGAAATAATGCTATTTCTTCTTTAGGAATATCCATTTTAATCTTTCTCTATATCTAAATAATTGTCAAATAAATGCCAGTAAGCTATTTTATTAGTATTCAATGTATAAATGCAAAATATCATACACAAATTCAGAAATAAATACTATTTTAAATCTTCAGAGTTAAGATTATTATTGAAAGAGAATAATTGCAGCTATATATATATATTTATGTACACATTATAACTATTTGCATATTTTATGAAAAAGCAGGTTAATCCCTAAGGAACATGTTCATTCCATTGCTTAAAAAAACAAACAAACAAACATGGGCTTTGTGATATGATGGTTCAAGAAATAGATGTTACATATTCTTTTAGCTTTTTGTTCAAGATGCTTTTCTGTTAAGGATTTTGATAATCTTTCCACATTCTTACCCCTAAGAAACTTTTCAAGAACAAGAGGGAAACAATAAGCTATTGGAGCCAAACCCTGTGAACAAGTAAGGAAATAATTCAGTGAATCAAGCCAACCAGAGGATGTTAGCATTAACTTGATGAGTGCCTGTTATTTCAGGAGGATGCTGGATTGCAGTATAGACCTAGGATTTATCAGACCAAACATGTACATGCCATCAAGGATGTGACTGCCAATTTTGGACTTGCACAAGTAGGCAATCTGTGGAAGTCTCCACAGTTTCCATTTTGGCACTCCTGTGAGGGCCATTTGTTTTGGTCTGCAACTTGATTGTAGTTTTTATCTGGCCAGGATGAGCTCTTGCAGCAATGAACCCAACTCACAGTGGACAGATAAAAGCCACAGAACAATATCAAAGCTGATTTACATAGCACTTGTCAGTTACATTCTCCATTCCAGCTCTGATTACCAGTGCCACTAATGTTACCATTTGTGAAGGCTTTTTAGGGACTTGCAGATATGAAATGTATTCTGGAAAATTCCAGGAATATATTATAATGAGCTAAGAAGAAACATAGTTATTAAAATAACACATTTTTTTCACTAACAGAAATAAAAGGCATGTTTTCTAAGCTATTGGGGGTTAATGGCTTTTTCCAATTATTTATAACTATCTTCAAAATAAAAACTTTTGCATTTACCTACAAAAAAAATGATCATTGCATGCATAGTTGAGGGAAGTGGAATGGTGATAGAGATAACAGTACATGTGTATACACACTTTTTTGTTCCTGATCCATTAAATATCATCTAAACCATAATATTAAATTATGATTTTAAGGAACAATATTTGATTCATACCTGTATCTGCATGTAAGTAAGTTTGATATGAAGAGGTATTTGATATGTAGCCACTTACAGGCTGGAAAAATCTTACTGTTAATTTCTAGAAGATTCCATAATGTACAGAAAAATAATTTGTCTATGAATGTATGTATTTCCTGATAATCCACTAGAAATCGGAGAGTAAAAGGGATGGAAAATGGGATTAGATTAGTTTAAACATATGCTAAATTAGTAAGTGTGCTAATTTTTCGGAATCCATAAAGTAGTACTGTCACTCTCCTAGAAGCTAAGTGGGTAAACATATTTGATGAAAGAATTATAATGGTAACACATGCTTTTATTTGTAGTCATTGTTCTTTTCATTTGAAAGTTTCTATTTGTTCTTTATCCCTTAGGGCGTCATTCCAAAAGACCAATTCTCTCCTGGAATTAAAGTCACTCCCTGGCAGAAATGCAACGCTTAGTGGGGCACATTCACGTTCCCTTCCCTGCTAGGCTAGTTCAGTGGTTGGTTATGAGCAAGGGTTGTAGAGCCAGACTGCCTGGATTTGAATTTCAGCTCCACAACTTAACGGGTAGTTGATTTAAGGCAAGTCACTTAAACTATGTTTAAAGTTTAGTTTTCTCTTTGGAAAAATAATGGGAAAATACTTTCCTTACAGGAGAGATATGTGCTGGAGATTAAGTGTGAGAAATCTCATAGCATAATACTTGTTCCATAAAAAATAATGAGCCATTATTATTATTACTATTATTATTACCAAAACATAATGGTCTGTGACAAACATCCAACATGTGGACAGCAGCCAATCATGTATTAAGTGTTTGGTTTGGTTACATGTAAAAGGTGGTGTCTTAGGGCATGTTACTGCACTCAGAGTCTATACATTTACTAAGCATATCATAGATTTCATAATTTTAATAAATATTTTAAGGGTCCTGTGGGGGAATCATATTAAAAAATTCTGCTTACCTTTTATCAAAGCCTCATTTTTAAACCTTTTCTCCAGGAAAGGTTGGCAATTTTGGCAACTTTGTCCTTCCCTTTGAATTTACTCCTAGAGACCCAGGATCTCCTCCCCATCATCATCATGCTGGGTAATTAAGACCAGACCTAGATTCAACCTTTAAATGTTCTCATTCCTTACCAATCATTGCACTTCAACAAAAGAATGTTCCAATGGCAAAATCCTTTAGAAATTATAAGAATCTCTCTCCCTCCCTCCTTCCCTCCCTTCCTTCCTATTTCTATTCAATTACTTTAAGCAAATATTTTCTAAGAATATCATTATTTCCTCAACCTTTAATTCATAGACCACATTATATCTTACAAAAACAATTAAACATGAGTCAGAGTAGGAATTCATTTCATGAACAAATTGAAAATGGAAAACTTCACTCAGTAAAGCAATTTTTGTAATTTTGAAACAAGTACTACTGTATTTCTAAAATAGAGAAAAACATTATTACTAATAGCCATGTGTATTAATCAAGATGTCATAGGGTTAAATTTCACAAATTTGAGTAAAGGAACTAGTGTTCACATCCTCAAAAGATCTACTTAACACATTCATGAGTAAACACCTTATAATGAAAACATAGGTTGTGGTAGCATCAAAAATAGGCATTTTATTAGATCAGTGATACACAGAACAAGCATATTATCTTAAGCAAAAGAAAATTGCTACAATCAATCAACTATCTTAAACTACCAGGAACACTAATACATTTAATATGTTTTCAAACACAAAAACCTTCAGTCTTTAGCCCTTTATGCATTCAGTAAAGATGACTTTGTTAAGAGTTTGCAGAAATTGTTGATCAGTATTTTTTTACTGTTAGGTATTGTGATAATATGTTAAGCCATAATATTAAATGACTTAAGTTTATTAGAAGCCATTCTCTCTGTTTCTAAGAGTTAAACAAGGTAATGTATATTTTGAATTTTGTAAACACATGTGTAAAGTGATTTCTTGCAAGAATTAAAGGCAGATTTTGTGAATAGATCATTTACTATGGTGTGTATGGGCAGTTTGAAATACTTACGCTAGTGGAGCATTGAAAGTCAAAACACTGGAATCTCAAATTAATAATAAAACAATCTTACTGTGAAGCATAAATGGAAATGAGTGGAAGATAAATTGTAACAAATTTATATCAGGTGAAGATGGCATGTAGGGCATGTGAGATAGTCATATATATATAAGGGGAAACTTTAGTACCTGAAAAAGGAAAGCCAATGTGGATTGAATCATGCAGACCTCAGAAAATGCAGGTATTATTTAAAACTCAGCTGTGTTAAAGTCGTATTAATAAAGTCTATAAAAACTACAGTTGTACTTCCAGTACTTTCATCTGTGACTTGTAGAGCTGGCCTTTTGGTATGAGTGTGAGGCTGCCCTGCAAGGTCCACCTGCTACATAAACTGAGTTATGTAGTTTCTCATCAACCGGGCTGAAGCAAAGATGATGCATCTGTTCTCTTTTCCTTGCTTTACTACAGTGATTAACTATTTTCACTGTGCCTTGAATCCTTTTCTCTCTGAGCTGTGCTTGCTAGCTTTTCACCAAACTCATTTGCCTTCCTAATTGAGTGCAGCACGTAGACAATAACACTATGGTTGCATTAGTTCAGATGGCAGGTGGGTTTTAGCACTGAATCCAAAAGATAATAAACGGTATAATTGAAAAGATCAGTAGGGGCCCAAGGAGAAGGGAAGAGGAAGAAGGAGAGACACATTTATCCTGTTTCAAAGGAAGCTTTGCGATAAAAGAGACATGAGACAATTTTCTACATTTTTCATGTGTTGAAACACCACAAACCTACTAAGAAATAGAACAGATAATTTTCTGGGACTTGGAAGAACTTGACCTAAAAAAAGCAAGCATTTGTATGCTTGTGGAAAAAACAAACTTCACTTCTGTTCCTGTGCAGTAATCTCACCAGTGACTAGAGGAAATTAACATGGAAATACCGGCTGTTAGCATTAGGATTTGATTTTTGCAAAGGATAAACAAGGACTTCTTATTTTATCATTGCTTAATGAGCAAACTGGCTCCAGAGAGATGCAAAACTATTTCAGCATTGTGCCTACAACTTATGTCACAACTCCAAGAAACAAGGTGTCAGCCCTGATGGTGTTCACACCAGGAACTTCATAGCTCATTCATTTCTGCCAGGCCTCCCCCTGGCCCAGGGTTACATGGCCACAAGGGACAATGCACCCTTTGGACCATTTGTGGTTTATGAATTGTAAATCCAAAAAGAGGGAGAGACAGCTTGACTAAGCCCAAATTATGTTACAATAGATGGTAATGAATGTCCTGCTTCAGCAGGATAATAGAACCCCTGCTTACTGGCAGTCATTCAGGCTCTATCTCTCTCATCCATTTTCTCTCTTGGCCTTGACCCTAATCCAGCAATTGCACATCCCCAGCTGCTCTTTAAGCTGCCTCATTAGCAGCGCACCATTGGGCAGCTCCCATGACAGTCATCCAATGGGATGAAAGTGACATGGGACCAAAGACTGTAACTGATTGGCAAGCATGGAAATGAAATATGAGACAGGGTTATAGGAAGAAGGCTTTTGAGAGTATTGCAACGGGCTGAGCAGTTAAGGAATTTTAGGCACATGTTAACCTCACTATTCAGTATTTTGGTTTCTTAAGTTTTAAAAAGAAAAAAACCCAAGAGACCACACAATTCTCTACTATACGTAGTCATAAAGAATACATTTGACATTAAATATGATTTTTAAAAAATTTTAAAACAATCTCTTTCTCTTTATAAAATGGATACTTCAGCCACAGAAACAGTTTAAACTGTCTTAATATTTTCATAAGATTTTTAAAAATATAATAGTTTAAGACTGTGGTTCAGAAATATGTGATTTTTAGAGCCATTTAGAAATGAGCAAAAGATATATGTATCATTTGGGAGAATCTAGTGAATCTATTATCTATTCTTTTCCTGTCATAAATATACATTATATTTTCATAAGTTCTAGCAGAATGTAAACTTGTAGTGATAACTTAGTTCACATTCTATTCTTCAAAACATAACTCAAAATACCTTCTTCATCACATTAACTGTATATTACTGAATTTATTCTAGTTATTTGAGCAACTCATGTTATCCCCCACCTTAACTCAATACTCATGTGATGAACTTCACAAGATGAATCATTTTAATAATTTTAATTTATGTTGGTTTTAATTACTCTTTGCATTATGTTGGTCAAATTCCTCTAGATCAAGGTAAGTAATCTCTCCAGCTGTGTCAAAACAATGTTTGTCATGTTTTGTAACTTACTTCCTAGCTTTCAAATATTTAAATGCTTAGAGGCATTGCCATTTTTATTCACCCAATAATTTTTAAGTGTCTACAATGAGCCAGATACTGTTCTATCAGCCCCAGAGATATAAACATAACTCTAATATTGTACTTGTTCTCAAAAAGCTTACTTTCTACAGCAAAAAGACATTTACTGGCTCATAAAATAGATGATGATAAATGCAATGGGAAAGAAATGACCTAGGGTGAAATAGGAGTCTGGAAGAGGGTGTAGTAAGCATCTCTGGAGTGGTTAGAAAGGCTTCACCAGGAATGTGTATGTAAACTAAGTCTTAAATGATAAATAAGTACATATTACCAAGTTTAAGGTAAAATAAGGAAAGCAGAAAGTATTTCAAGCAGAAGGAGAACCACATAGAAAGGCCCTCAAGGCCCTCTGGTACATGCTTTAATAAACCCTTTGACTGTAACAAAGAGATGTTATAAAGCCAGCGTATGTACACACATGGAAGTAAGTGAACTGTAAATTCATGGAAATCCAAGTATAGGAATCATCATAGGCAGACTTCATTGGTCGTGAAACATGCATGATTGTGGTCATGAAGAAGCATCATCCATGACCCAAGTTAGGACCAGAGACCAAGTGACAGAAATATACGAGGATTCAATCAGAGGCTCTGCAGTTTCAACTCAACTATGTTTTCTAGACTTCTCTGATTAATTCACTTCTTTATAGATACCAGCCCATTCTCTTCACAAATCTTTTAAGAAACAATATTGTTTCAGTAATAACCAAAACCCCAGTTGCAGCTTTTCACAGCAATGCAAGTCATAAATCTGTATTAGCTGCCCTTGGATCAGATGCCCTTCTATGCTCACATAAATTGTAATTAGGAAGAAGGTAGGAGAAATGAAGACCATAAAATGGATATCATTCAGAGCCTAGGGGCTTGTAGCTGCAGCAAGGGCTGTGGGGGAACAGTTTTCTTTAGGAGGCTTGTTGCCATGACAGGCAAGGTGGTGGTGCTAGAATTCTGATAATAAAGGCTGTGAACAAGTGCTGTGATATGGACCATGTGAGATTTTTTTAAACTACAAAGTTAAACAAATTTTGCATTGCCAAAAGTTAAAATTTTACCAGCTGCCTGTGTTATAAACTATCCAACCTCTGTAGAAATTAATTTTCCTTTAAATATAATGTGTATATTGGATAATTAAAATATTATTTTATGATTATATGCAACATATACCTCACCCTTCTTATTTTTCTAATAAAGTTATTATCTTTCTAGCTCAATTTTTACATAGTTATCAAAGTCTTTCTTTGTTTACTATTCTACTTCATATGGAATCTCTCTTTATACTTGTAACTTTCCTATTAAGTGCTTAATCACCTACTTAATTTCACTTTAATTATTGTATGCATTTGCATATTTTTTCCACAATTGAGAGTTCTCAAGGGTAAATATTTTATTTTATATTTCATCTTATTGCCTCTAGATTTCAATGGAATTTTTGTTTTTATTTAAAAGGAATGTAATAAATACTACTTGTTTAAGAAATTGAGTTTGAAATAGAGAACTACAGAATTGTTTTAGAAGCTATCTGAGGCAGAATATTAAACTAATGTTTTGTAGTCCTTCAGAAAGACACGATTTTATAAATCGTGAACAGAAATTGATTATTTTTTCTAGATTCGTTTTGACTTCTAAAAAGTCTTTAGGAAACATTAACATCTGAGTTGAATTTTTTAAAACAGAATGTCTCCTTCCACATAATGATGGTTTCAATAAAACATGCTCACTAATGGCCACAGTCTTTCTTTAGTAAACTAGAATTATTTGCAATCAAGAGTCTCCTACAGCTTATTTCTTTTGCAATAAGAATGAGTGTGTTTGGGAATATTTGTCTGCTGACTCAAGCTCTCTAGAGGATAGTGAACTGCCAATATTGATACTCTGCTTTAGCCCTTGTCAATCTACTTTAGGAAAAGAACTTGCCTTTCTAGGATAGAAACAACAAAAAGCAGTAGATAATTTCTTTTTCTAATAAACTTTGATGACTCACTAGAGTGAGCATGATGAATGGTCAGCATGTAATCATCTGTTTAAATAAAAGGAATAAAAATATTAGTAAAATTCAAAAGAAACTTTTACTCAGATATAACTAACTAAATTCCATTCGAGTTTTTTCTGAATGCCCACCTTACACTATATTCAACTATAATTACATTGTTGAGTGAAACACAATAGCAAGCACATAATCTTGTTATATACCATTTCAAGAAATGAAAGGACTTCAACATTCAAATTTCTCAGTAAACATTTGTGACATGTTAGACAATGTGATGGGGTATGGTTTGGATATTTGTCCCCCCACGTCTCATGTTGAAATGTAACCCTCAACGTTGGAGGTGGGGCCTGGTAGGAGGTGACTGGGTTATAGGGACAGATCCCTCATGGCTTGGTGCTGTTCTCATGATAGTGAGTGAGTTCTTGCTAGATGTGAATGTTTAAAAGTATGTGGCACCTCCCCTTCCCCTTGCTACCACTCCTGCCATGTGAGATGCTTACTCCCCTTTTGCCTTCTGCCATGATTGTAAGCTTCCTGAGGCCTACCCAGAAGTAGATGCTGGCGCTATGCTTCCTTTACAGCCTGCAGAACCATGAGTCAATTAAACATTTCATCTTATAAATTACCCAGCCTCAGGTATTTCTTTATAGCAATAGCAATGCAAAAATGCCCTAGTACAGAAGGATAATGAGAAAGCAGATATTTTACATGACCTGCATCTTAAAGAATCTAGTGATCTACAAGAGAGAAAGATTACACTAAATGAACTACTATAAAAGTAAAATAATTGTGATAAAATAAATATAAAGTATTATTGAATTACGTTTTAGGAGGAATGTTTCTATTGTTGAAAAAAATTTTTTAAATATATATATACATATATGTGTATATATGTGTGTATATATATATATATATATATATATATGACTACTATGTATCTCAGTCAGTTTTCAATGAGAGTAGAAGATATATAGGAGATAGAAGATAGACATATTTGTGATAAAAGCCTGGCTAGGTTAATGAGATGATAAAAGGGAATTGTTTAATTGGTGTTGTATTCTGAGTCTTAAAACTGGAAGACTCAACCACATTTCAAAGTAAGGTGCCAAGCCACCCTTTTAAGAATGGGACTCAGTTACTTACTCATATTACAAACATACAGTGGTAAGGTTGAAAAGGTCAGTTGGGTATTCTAGAAATATATTTTTGAGAATGTTGTTGTTGTGCCAAGTGTGCCACCCCTGGATTCCTCAACCTTACCCCGTGGGGATGAAAAGTCATTCCTGAAAAGTATGTCAACTAGACAGAAAGGCTGCATTTGAATATTGATACATTCCTACAGGTGGCAAGTCAAAGACTTCATTTTCGCTGCATCATATATGAAACACAAGCATTGGAAACAGAAGTTATTTTAAAGTCGTGTCCTCGAGGACTCTGTCAGGACTTAGCATCACTCAATGGAAAGGGATCCAGTAGTAGTCCCAAATACCCAGGTGCTAAGTGAGGAACTCAAAGTACCCAGAAGTGATACATTCTTCTTAATCAAGAGAACTGTGTGTGATAGTTATTAAAGTCAGTCTCAAAAAAAGCATATACAAGTTAGCACGAGAACAAGAGTCAGCTTTCACAGCTCTCCAGCCCAGGGATCTCTGAAGCCAGTTCATAAAAAGTGCCTGTTAGGAAGCTACTTCATATACACATAACACTTCTGCTTCTCTCCGTTTTGCAATTCTGGAGGTGTTAGTGGTACAGCTAGTGAGATGTGAGGGAAGTGCCAGGAGATTAAAGAATATAGAAGCCAACAACTATAACATCCTTTCCTGTCTTCCTGTCTGTAGACTCCCAAAGCCAAAGGAAGGAAGAAGTTAAACTTCAAATAAAATATTTTTTTAAATTATTGTTTTATGGAACTGAACATTTTGATATTTACCTATTTGAGATTTAATGTGACTCAAGGTCTTTTAATATCTGAAAATGACCCAGAGTCAGAGTCTACCCTAGATTCCTTCAAGGGGCTGATGAAGCAGCCGGACAAAAAGTACCTATGAAGTTATAGTCATAAGAAAATAACAAAAAATATGTATTTCATCCTCTAAGTCTCACAGATTCAAAATAATGGTTTCATTTTTTAATAACCATTTGTCGTAGATAAACAGTAAAAAGGCAACGTTCAATCCTAAGTTCAAGATTTAGAGTCTTGGTTAGCAGGATACCCAACTAATGACCAACATTCATAGTGTGTGCAGGGTGCAGAAATATCTTCAGTGGGCCGGGCGCGGTGGCTCACGCTTGTAATCCCAGCACTTTGGGAGGCCAAGGCGGGCGGATCACGAGGTCAGGAGATCGAGACCACGGTGAAACCCCGTCTCTACTAAAAATACAAAAAATTAGCCGGGCGTGGTGGCGGGCGCCTGTAGTCCCAGCTACACGGAGAGGCTGAGGCAGGAGAATGGCGTGAACCCGGGAGGCGGAGCTTGCAGTGAGCCGAGATTGTGCCACTGCACTCCAGCCTGGGCGACAGAGCGAGACTCCGTCTCAAAAAAAAAAAAAAAAAAAAAAAAAAAAGAAATATCTTCAGTGAAATGAGGACCAAATTGCTTCAATACCACTATTCTATTTGGTAATTTGGAGCAATTTCTGTAGTGGAACACAGAATATTTGTGTTGGAAAGTGAAGAGGTAATAAAAAAATTTAAGGCAATTAGTCAACAAACTCTCTTCTGTGTTCTTCTCTTATAAACCAGAAGTGGGCTAGGGCATTAAGTTATGGTGCAGGGTTTTGCTTAGCAATGGATCAAGTTGCGTAAGGCCTATCCTAAATGAAGGCATAGGTGGCAATAGTAATAATAATAGTGATAACAATTATGATAATGCTAGCTTATGTTTATTATTTGCTTACTATATTCCTGACTTTGGACCAAGTAATGTATAACGTTGTATCATATAATATCCAAAATACATTATCTCTATTTTGATGAGCGTGAGTTAGGATTAGAGAGGGTAAGTAGCTCACCCACATTGACCCAACTAATAAGTAGTAAATCCAGGAATTTATCACAGCCAATCTATTTTCACAGTCTTCATTTCTTAAAAAGAAGAAATATACCTCTTATTCTGAGAAAGAATGGAAGGAGATAAGCAGACGGTGCAATTAGGTAGTTTGAGTATAGGGAGAAGAAAACTAGAGAGATTTAATTTCTAAAATACAAACTTTATGAAGGCCCAGAGCATTACTAATCTTCGTGCCCAACACAGGATTTCTATAATAATAAAGGAAGAGACACCAATAATCCTATTTTTCAGAAGGATCTGAAGAACTTCATTGCCAGATGGGGAATCCATGTGAGATAAGACTGTGGAAGTACCAGACTCTGACCTGGGCACTGACTGCCTTTTATTGGAAAAAGCAAGCCAATGTCAGAATTCTGTACATATGACACCAGAGTGCTATTATTCAAATATAATCCAGCCCACTGCTGTCTTATGAGAAGAAACTGATCCAAAAATTGGGAGAATAAATTTACCATTTAAGGAATGTAATCCAGTCATTTTAATACTTGGGAGATTTGTGTTCATTGTGTGCTCTTTTGTACACATCATTAGTGGCTGGATGAAATGAAAGGTTAGTATTTACCCCTGCGTCAGCACACACATCTTCAGACTGAAAATGGTAGCAGTAACAGAAGCAAAGCTTGTTCATTATAAATGTTAAGAGTATATTTATTTTCTTAGTAGTGCCAATAAAATATTTAAGGCAGGCAAAACTCATCATCATAATTCTTGTTCACTGTCAGCTCTAATGGACAAGGAAAGACAGTTGGGTCCAGCTGTAGGACTAGTACTAGAAAGAAGGTTTGGTCATTTACTTTACAATACCCAAGGGGAAATCCACCTTCTATATCAGTCTAGAACAGTCCTGATGGTCAAAGTGTCTGATAAAAGTAGGAGATCATAGTTAACATTTCCCTCATTTGTTATTTGCTTTTGAAATATTCTCACTATTTAGGAATATTGTCTGATTAAATCATTGCGAAATTTCTATGAAGTAGCACCAATTATTCTCTCTTTTAATTTAGGAATATTGTCTGATCAAATCATTGCCAAATTTCTATGAGGCAGCACCTATTGTTATCTCTTTTAATAGATAAGAAAATTGAGAGTCAGAGAAACATATTTGCCTATAATTAACAAAAAATAGGTTTAAAAGATTTGAAACAAGATCTATTTCTCTTCAAGTCCAGAGGTTTTAGTCAACATATTAAAATAGTAATCTCAAGGTAGCAGTGATAGCCATTATAAAGCAGGTACAGCCACATGGATCTAGGGACAAAGGAAAGTGATTCAACTATTTGTAGCTGATCTCAAGCTCAGGCTGAAGAGATTAGGTAGGACCAGGCTCATCAGAACAAGGGCCGTGATAGACTTAGTCCTGAGCGTGAGGGTTCAATGCAAGATCCTAGTCATGAAAAACTATTGGAGTATAAATGAGCAACTAAAAATATTCAAGACAGAATTAATGAGAGACAGTGTTCCTCAGAGATTTTTGGGGTCTGATGGATGCTATAAATTGGGCTTGAAGTTACATGATTTTCTAGAAATCACCCACTGGTGAATGTAGCCTACTAACATACTGCACACGTGGTCAGGATTGCCTTGACATCAGAATATATGCAATCCCTTTGAGTGATAGGCCTAGATGATTGACAAATGTCTACCTTTATTTTTAAATTTAAATCTCAGTGTTGGTGTAGCCCATGGATTACATCTTCTACAAGATTATTTGTAACGTGCCTTTCAAACACACATATAGGTAAGTAGGACAGAATCTCATTTCAATATAGTATTTGTTACAGAGAAACATTCAATGTTTTGGCTTGCTTTGAACACCATGCAAAACAATTATTATTTGCTGAAACAAAAAGGCAATTAAAAGTTATAAAAATTTTCACTAAAAATTAAAGATAAAAATTTCTACTCCATAGCTGAAAAGAATTAATAAAAACATCTATCTACTGGATGAAAATGCTCACATATTTATATTTTAATGCCTATGCAGTTTATATATACATTTGGGCTCATTATTCATACATTGGATGGGCCAAGTGATATTTATCCATAAATATCAATTGTATCAATAAATAATAAATGGAGCAAAGAATTTTCCTCCTCCTAGAGGAAGGAATAAAGACAGTTACATTTGCTTCCTGGTAACTAGTCCCTGAATCTCCTAAACTCTTAAATATTTTTATCTTTACATATAAAATCACTCTGGTTTTGATCTCAAGTGATATCTCACTTAAGAATTTTAATAGATTAAAACACCAAATATCCTAAAATTGCTGTGTTTAGTAATTTTGTACAGAGTTGAGAAACAGTTCCAGAACCAACCTTTTCTTTATTATCATTTTCTTTTTTTGAATAGAATTTTCACTGAATTGAAAAGAAACCTCATCCAGCAAACGATACAGGGCGCAAAAAGGAGGCTTGTGCCTAACGATCTATACAGACATATAATCAAGTAGTAATTGTAAACCCAGCTGATATGTGACTGGAGTACAGTGTTAATGAAATTTCACAGCGGTTCTGGTAAGATGGTGATGGTTATTAAAGCTGACCCCCTTCAGCAAAGTAAATTGCCTTAGGTTTTAATTTTATTTTGACAGGATCCTTTATTACTTTTTCTGAAATCAATATTGACACACACAGCACACCGTAGAAAAAGTTAAACAATGCAGTACTCTCAGCAGTGAAAATCTGAACAGGTGTTTTATATTTTTAGTCACTACATATATCATCCACTACACAAAAATTATATGTGACATACTGAAAAAATGCTATGCATGCATTAATGACATTAAGTGCATTTAATATAGGCTCCAACTTTATATCCAATAAATATAAAAGACATTATGATCTGTCATCACTTTTGAAGGCTTCTTTCAAATGGATGATTAGAAAAGATTACTTTGTGGTTTAAAAAAATTCATATACATTGATTCTGTTTCTAAATTCAAGGGCAACTTTAAACATATGCCATAATTTTTTGAGAATTTTTAAAACAAAAATTCTGATAATATAATAAAATTAATATATAAACTATACTTTAAAGACTCTTATTAATTCGCCTTAGAAAGTGGTAAATCTAGAGTTTCTTTAGTTAAGTGAATTAATCAGGTTATAAAGTTAAGTCGCACAAGAACTAATGTGTCAGGCAAATATGTTCTTCAAATTATCACCCCCACAATTTAAGATCAAACATTTCAACCAGTAAAATAACCAACTACTTTTAACCATGATTAAAATGAGAATATATACGCATATCTATGTGAAGGTATATATGTGTATATGTACATACACATATACATGCATATATATGAAAAAGTCATTAATTTAGCCACACATATTTTATTATTTTTATTAACAGTTCAAATATGATTTATTGCTTTACTTGAGGACTGTAAGATTTATTTTTATGCTCTCAGAATAGTGCTTATGAATTAAGATATGATTTTACAATTGTAATGTGCTTATTTAATAAATGTAATTTCTACCATTGAGTGTCAGTATTAGACTGGGTTCTCCAGAAAAAGAGAATCAGTAGAAGATGTGTGTGTGTGTGCACATCTAGATATATACATACAAACAGATATATATCTATATCTATCTATATGTATGTATATGTATGTGTTTAGACACACACACGCACGCACACACACATATATAGAGGGGGTAGGGAGGAGGAGAAAAGTTTATTATAAGAAATCAGCTCATGCGGTTATGGAGGCTAAGAAGTTCTAGGATCTACTGTCAGACCTAGGAAAGCTGAAGATACGCTCCAGTCCAGGTCTGAAGGCAGCAAAAGATAGATGGGTCACCTTGAAGACAATCAGGCAGAGAAAGCACATTCTCTTTTACTCTGCCTTTTAAATTCTATTCAGCCATTCAGTGGATTAGATAAGGCCCACCCACCTGGGGGAGGGCAATATGCTTTACTCAATCTATGCTTTACTCAATCTGGGGGAGGGCAATATGCTTTATTCGAGTGTTAATCTCATCTAGAACACCCACAGAGACATGCTAGAATAATGTTTCACCAAATATCTGGGCACTTCGTGGCCTATCTTGTTGACACATAACATTAAACATTACATGTCCACCCCTTGTCAACTTGTCACCCATGCACAACTTTTTCAACCATACTTAATCTGCAAATAAAGACAAAACAGTATCATAACTTTGCCTAACATGACACATCTGTCCTGCAATCAACTGGACATGCTCTAATCTCTTCTCCAGAAGAGGAGTTATATTTATTCTTATCCTTGATATCTCATAACCTGAGTACTCCTGTGTTAAAGTAACAATACTCAAACACTGGGATATAAAATTAACACGTTACATGATGAAAGAATGAAAGACAGGAGAAAACAAAGATATTTCCTATACATATACATGTTTTAGTCAGTTTTCAAACTGCTATAAGAATACCCGAAACTGAGTAATTTATAAAAGAAATAGGTTTAATGACCCACAGTTCCACATGGCTGAGGAGGCCTCAGGAAACTTACAATCATGGAGGAAGATGAAGAAGAAGCAGGGCACATTTTACATGGTCACAGGAGACAGAGAGAGAGCGAAGGGAGAAGTCCCACTTTTAAACCATCAGATCTCATGAGAACTATCACGAGAACAGCATTGGGGAAACTGCTCCCATGATCCAGTCACTTCCCACCAGTTCCCTCCCTCCACACACGGGAATTACAATTTGAGATGAGATTTGAGTGGGGACACAGAGCCCAACCATATCAATACATATAAATATATATATATATATATATATATATATATATATATATATATATACACACACACACACATATGTTCTAAGCTGGTATTCATAATTACCTTCTTTTTTAATTCATTCTGTATTCCCTTTGCCTTCAGTAAGCAACTCAGTGGGTTATGGATTTTTACTCGGTGGGGTGACCCAAACCTTCATTTTGGAATGACTTTGGCCACTGGTAGTCCTGCCTGGATTGGATTGTTGTAGTTTTCTATTGACCTTAATGGTAATACTAAGAAACACCCTAAAGGATCTCCCGTTTTCCAGAGGTACTCTTCTTTACCTGCATTGTAGAAGAGCATTCCAGTTTTCCCTTGGTAGCCAGGCTTAGTCAACTCGGCGAACACCATAACTCCCTTTTTTTGCCTGTTGACCCAGAGGTATAAGGAGTGCAAAGTAGCCAGGTGGCAGTCTTAATTTCCAATTCAATGGAATCCTTACTGTATCTCCTATTGAAAACATTACTCCCTCTGGAACTAAGGCCTCTAGGTCAGTAAAGCCTAAGATCATGGGAACCAAAAGCAAAAATTTTGCCAATGAGTCACTAGGCATAAGAGTAATTGGTTTTATTTCTAATTCCACCCCTTGATTTCTGGGCCTGTAGATTTTGGCTATGGGAAAGATAGCAATACATATTGGAAACTGATTTAGAGCATATACAGGAGAACCTTACCACAGCTCTGGGAGACATTGCCACCTAGCTAGTGCTGTAACTGGATCTTCAAAAGCCCTTTTTATTATTTCTATTAAACTAGCTGCTTCAGGATTATTTGGCACACAGTAAGACCAGTAAATTCTGTAGGCATTGGCTTATTGCTGCACTATTTTGGCTGTGAAGTAAGTTCCTCAGTCAGAAACAATGCTGTGTGGGATATCATGATGGTGGACAAGGAATTCTGTAAGTATACAGATGGTACTTTTGGCACAACATTGTATGCAGAGATGGCAAATCCATATCCAAAGTAAATATCTATTACAGTAATAAAAAAATACGGCTTCTTCCATTATGGAAGTGGTCTAACATAATTTGCCAACATAATTAACCAGCCACAGGGTAGCTGGCTGATCACCTCAGGGAATGGTGCCTTATGGGGATTCAATGTTGGTTCCCGCTGCTGGCGGATTGGTCACTCAGCAATGACCAAAATCTTGGCGAGGGAAAAATCCATGTTGCTGAGCACATGGAAAATCACCGTGGCCACAAGATCCACTTTGTCCATGAACCCACTGGCTGATAACAGCGGTGGCTGGAGAAAGAGGCTGACTGCTCTCCACAGACTGGGTCATCTTACCTGCTTGATCAGTAAGATCTTCCTCTGCTGATGTGCCTTTTTGGTGAGAATTCACATGGGACACAAATATCTTCATGTTTTTTGCCCATTCATAGAATTTTATCCACATATCTCTTTTCCAAATTTCCTCATCACCAATTTTCCAGTTATGTTCTTTCCACATCCCTGACCATCCAGCCAAGCCACAGGCCACAGCTCATGAATCTGTATATAATGGCAAGTCTGGCCATTTCTTCTGCCAAGCAAAGTAAATAATCAGGTGCACTGTTTAAAATTCCTCCCATTGGGAAGATTTCCTTTCACCACTGTCCTCCAGGGGTGCATCAGAAAGGGGCTGTAGTAATGTAGCTGTCCACTTTTGGGTAGTAGTAATGCAGCTGTCCACTTTTGGGTGGTGCCTGCATATTGTGCAAAACCGAGGCTGGGAGAGAGAAGGTAGTATGGCAGAAGTGGAAGCCAATGGATATTTGGACCACTTCCGCATGTAACTTACATGTGTGATGCAGGGTCTTATTTGTTACATATATAAAACTTTCATTTGATAATAGAATAGTGATGTGCATGCTCAACTTTGCAGCTTGGAGGATCAAATAACACCAAGTCCATGATAGGAAGCTCTTAGGGTAACCTGGTGGTTTATGGTTAAGCATTCAGACTCTACTGAGGCCCAGTAGCAGGATAAGGGCTATTTCACAAAAGGAGAGTAAGCAGTTGTCTGTAGAAGACAGTAGGGCTTTGCTCCAACATTTTTTAGGGCCTGTGCTGTGATTAGCCTATGGGAGTCTACTAAAAGGTCCAAATGACATCCCTACCTGCCATTGACACTTCAAGAACCATTACATCTTCTGTGTCATATGATCAAGAAGCATGGCAGATTACACAGAAGACTGGACCAATTACATAGACTTCTTTTGTTCTGTGTCCCCAAACTAACAGCTTTTTGGGTCGCTATATAAATGGGCAGGAGTAAACAACACAGATAAGAAGTAAGCTGCCTCCAAGATCCAAAGAGGCTCACCAGATGTTGTGCCTCTTTTGTTTGTTTGTAGATGAGGCCAGATGCAACAACTCATCCTTTACCTTAGAAGGAATACTTGGCTGCATCTCACCACTGGACCACTCAATATTTCACTAAGTTAAATGGCCCCTGAATTATTTTGGATTTGTTTTTCACCCTCTGACACACACGTGCCTTAATAATAACTCTAGAGTAGTTGCTATGTCTTTCTCATTAGGTTCTTCCCAGTGTATTATTGTTTGAAAGAGAAAGATTCCTCCAAACTAAATTATTACATAGTTCTGGATGGTTGATATATCCCTGAGGTCCTAGGGCAGTGAAAGTGTGCTACTGGCCTTGTCAGCTGAAAGAAAATAGCTTCTGGTATTTATTAACAGATATCAAGAAAAAGCATTTGCTAGCTTAATAGCTGCAAACCAGATACCAGGGGATGTGTTAATTTGTTCAAGAAATAAAGCTACACCTGGTATAGTAGCAGCAATTGAAGTCATCACTTGGTTAAACTTACAATAATCCACCATCATTCTCCAAGATTTGTCTTACTTCTGCACAGGCCAAACAGGAGAACTGAATGGGGATACGGTGGGAATATACATCCCTACATCTTTCAGGTCTTTGATGATGGCACTAATCTTGGCAATCTCTCAAGGAATGCAGATTTGCTTTTTACTATTTTACTAGGTAAAGGTAGCTTTAGTGGCTTCCACTTGACTTTTCTTACCATAATATCATTTATTCCATAGATAAGGAAACCAATATAGGGATTCTGCCAAATGCTAAGTAGGTCCATTCTAATTATCCATTTTGAAACTAAGGAAATAACCACAGGATAGGTTTGTGGACCCACTGGGTGAGATGGACCTGAACTACCTAACCTCCATTAGTCTCTACACTGACTGGTGGACCACAGTGATATTTTGGGTATCCTGGAGTTACTGTCAGGTCACAACCAGGCTCTACTAGTCTCTAAAAAGTTCTGATTATTTCCTTTTCCACATTGCACAACTTCCCTGGTAAAAGGCCATAGGTCCTATGGGGAAGGCTGGGAGAAACATTAGCAATGTAACTTTTTGGCAGTGTACCAGTGTCCTTTCTGAAAAGAGGACAGCCTCCCCTTCAATCAAAGGGTTCTGGGTTGGTAAACTGGCTCAAATTTGGGAAATAATTGAGGGTCTGTGTCTCTCTGTTTTGATGACTTAGGTTAGACTTTTGTTCACATGACCTAGAATTTTCTGCTTACAGATTATATAAGAATTTCGTCGCTTTCCTATCTATTTCACATCTACGAACGCCATGATCAACTAGTCAACACCATATGTCTGCATAAGTCAGGCTCTTCTGATTGTTGCTTTGACTCCACTCTTCATTACAGACATCATCCACATCTTGCATATGGTAGCTGAGTACTGCTACTTGTCCCCATGCCCCTTTTGAATCCAATTATTCCCATTGCATTTAGGTTTCCCAACTTGGTGACTGCGTTCCACAGTGTAAGGTCTGATCTAGAGAGAGGAGCAATTACAGAGCTGTTCAAGGATGCCAGGATCTCCCCACATAATTGTGAAAGGTATATCTTCTGCACCCTCCCTCCCCGACCCTCGGTGTTGGTGGGTATTTCTTAAATAACAAGTCTACTCTAACATCTCAATCTCCTTATGCCTTAGAAGCTTTACATTCAACCAAGTCAGGTCAACCATTTATAATTTGCTCACTGTGGGCCACCTGTTGGCCCATGTCTTAACCAACCAAGCAACCACAACTTTAGAGCCCTTTCTGCTTCCCCAAATGCAACATTAAATGCAGAATATCTGCATAGTGAGCCCATATCAACAAATTCAGCCTGCTTCAACTTTATGTTCCTTCCATCATTGTCCCACATCCTTATTAATATACATTCCCACACATATTTCCTATATTTCTGTCTCGATAAATTAAAAAAACAAATCTCCTGTAGTTCTTTGGAAGTGTAGCATACCTCCTCGTGGTAAACTCTTTGTACCTCAGCTTTAGGGGCCTGCCTTGACTTCAGTCAAGTTATAAAGGTCTAAAAGCACAAAGGGGTAATAAAGGTGGGTCCTAGGGAGAGTCAGAATTATCTTGCATGGCAACTGCCTCAGTGGAGTTCACTACAGTTTCCTCCAAAAATGTAGGGTTAATACTCTCCAATGTGAGTGAAAATGCCACTTTCACCAGGAGTGGAAAGGCTGCTTCCAATGGGGGTGCGGATGCCTCTTCACTGGTAAAGAGGACTTATCAGAATTTAGGGGCTCAGTGTCCCCAGTTCTTCAGGGTTTTCCCACACATCCCCATTCCAACTTATAGGACCTCTTTTTTTTTTTTTTTCTAATGAATGCTCTCACTTAGACGGTAGGTATCTTGTAAGGCTGGGAGTTCAACTTGTAATTCAGGCAGTTGTAGGATAGGATCCTGAATTTGACTTTCAGCAGTCTTAGCCCCACAGCTAAAGAAGATAAGGGTCTCCTTTTAAGCACACATGGAAACATTCAGTTCATTTATGCAGTGCTGGAGCTGGGAATTAAAATCCCTGGGCTCATCCTTTTCTTTCATCACTTTATCCAGCAACATTAAGAATAATCATCCAACCTCATTATATTCATTAGTTTTCCAAAAATGTTTGGAAGTATTATATAAAGAGTCATCAAGCTTTTGGCTTTTAAAATATGTGTTTGAGTGTATCTAATATAGATATTTTGCTTATCTCAATTGCCAGATCACACCATGGACTATCATTGCTCTCTTTACTATTAGAAATGGAGTCATTAGCATTTTAAAATCTAATCAGATTAGAGATCCAATTCCAGGAACCCCAGAACCAATTCAGACAACTCATCTTTAAAATTCTCTTCCTCTAGAATCATTCTCAATACCAAAATCTGTATTAGTTTTGGTTCCCCAGAGAAATACAGACACATACATATATGTATATAATTATTGACTATAAGGAATTGAAAGAACTGACTCATGTGACTACAGAGGCTAAGAAGTCCCAGGATCTGCAGTTGGCAAGCTGGAGACCTAAGAAAGCTGCTGCTATACTTCCAGTCTGATTTCAAAGTCAAGAGAAGGCAGATGTTACAGCTCGAAGTCAAGCAGAAAGAGCAAGTTCTCTCTTATTCTGCCATTTTGTTCTATTCATATCTTCAGTGGATTACATGAGGCCCACCACACTGGGGATGGCAATCAGCTTTACTCAATCTACTGATACAAACATTAATATCATCTAGGAACATTCTCACAGACATGCCCAGAATAATGTTTATTTATTTGTTTATTTTTAAATCATCCAGGGATATAAGGAGAGGCCTGCCACACCTACCACCACTAGTATATATGTGCACTACCTGGGTGCCTAAGAACAGGCCTGCTGTTACTGCGTCAATTGCCAGCACCTACCCAAGCACGCCAACTGAGGGCACGAGGACCAGCCTTTTTTTTTTCCCTCAGTAAAGTCTTCTCTTTCTGAAAATTCACTTCACATCTGAAAATTAAACATCTTTGCCATATTGATTTTTACATATTCATTTTCAATTAAGTTAAAGATCATTTTACACACACTCATATTGGGCTGTAGTTTTTCTTTTTCAGCTAGCAAACATAGGATATAGTGTTTATCCTTTTATTTCCCCACATATGTGGACTGAATATTATCCTAACTCAGACTATTGTTGGCTGAAGCACATTTATATTTGCACTGTAAAACCAAAGTTACAGCAGTTAATCTAAAAGGTCAGTCCATGAAGGATTATCTAAGGCAAAGTTTAGCATATAGAAGTCAAAGATCATGCAACTTCCCTGCTGGACCCTCTGTCAAGCCATGCTTACTGTCACATACGGTTGTACACAAAAAGAAACCATTAAGAGGCTGGGGCAGAATCAGTGGAATTGCCAGCATAGGTGAGGATCTGACACTCCTGCTGTGTGTTCACGATAAACCAACTTGCCTATTCAATTCTACAATTTAACTGTAACACTAGGTCATACTGTGCATGGAGTTGCAAGTCTCTTTGTTTTAGCAAAATGCCTTTTCACTAAATAGCTATGCATGCTGCCTGGATATTATTCCATTTATCCTTATGATAGTCTCGTGAGGAAGGCAAATGACAAGGCTCATAATTTTTACCTTATGAAAGGGAGAAGTGTCAAAGGGGAAAGGAGACCTATTATTTTATCACATGCAAAATAAAAATAGAGCACATAAGAATATTTATATATGATAAATGCCCTTTTATTACAGTTATATTTCCAGTTGGAGGTATGTAAAGTTATAACTGATATGTGATTTTTAGTCTTTGACTCTGTGTAGGTATACATTTTTTGTCTTCAAAAAAGTCTATATATAGTGATACTATTGGTACAACTAACTAAATAAACACTAATGTTATTTGTTTACATAAAAGCTGTTAAAGATTGACTAGAGTAAAACTCCCTGTCAAAAATTTTAAGAAAAGTATCTATGGAATATTTTGAATTATTTATAGAGACTGGAATACTTAAATTCTTGTTTTGTAAATCATACATTATAAAATCTAAAACCACTGGTTTGCTGGAGCTGGCTTGTGTCAACTGTGAGAGCAGATTGTTAAATTTGAATTGTGCAAGCTGGTTGTCAATATAGCCATTATAACATATACACACACATATGCACACTCATGCATATACATACCATACAATCATATTAAAGATACAATAAATACTAAATCTTATTTTCTAATTATGTCATTGCATGTTGCTATTCTCTATGTTCTTGAAGATAATAATAGCTATCATATCTGTATGTTTAAAATACTGTATTACATTCTGCTATTGAACATCTCTTCCCACCATCACTTTCAGTGAGATCACCTTGGTAGCTTGAAGTCGACCATGATAGACTCCATCACCACTACAATCAGCAAATTCTACACATTAGAATTTGGTTTATGTATTTTTTAATTCGTTGGCTAAATCAGGAGTCGGTAAACTAGCACCTGTGGGTCAACTGCCTATTTTAATAAAGTGTTATTGGAACTTTTCACTCTAATGAACAGAGTCGAATACTTGCAATAAAGACCATACGGCTGACAAGCCTAAAGTATATACCATATGGTCCTTTAAGAATTTTGCAAAATCCTTGTCTGGGCTGAAGAAAACAATAGATACATGTTGGTAATGCAGCTGAAATTTAAAAGTATGTGGCGTCATTAGCCATTACTTTACGAATAACGTGAAGGAATTAGAAACTATTCTTTCATTATTTTGATAATTTGGCAAAGAAATCTCTAACATCATTGATGAAAGAGTGAAGTCCCAATATACGTCTTCTTTGTTTTACTTGCATCTTGCTCATGAAGGTAAACAAAAATATCCACCAACATTTATGTCAGATCTACATTTATTTGTCACCTACAACTAGAGTTAATGGATATAAGAGTTCAGCAAAAATCAACAAAAGCATATTGTTGGAATCAGTTGTCTACATGAAATTAATAATAAATAATAGTGGATATTTTAATATTTGTATAGTGTGTCACACAACATTTTTATCTGTAAAATTTTAGTAAACATATACGTATGTGCATATATAGGAAGTTGTTTTGAGAGCCATTGTTATCCAGCACACCACTTTCTAAAGCTACGTTCCTTACTTCCCTTAAAAGTACTTCAAAGGTATCTAGCTGCATTAAATATTATACAATTGTACAATAATACATACTATATGAATACCTAACACGATGTGCAGTTTTATCATGCATTTTTTGTGTCAGTTATGAAATGATTTACAAAATTGGCTACATGAGTTTATTTTCTATTTCAAATTAAAATTATTGAAATCTGGAATTAAAATACTGGAAAAATTTATGCAAAGAAAAAGCTTGATTGTTATGCTAAGAAGATATTACACCATTGCAATTTTCTAGAAAAATTGTAATACTAATTTTAACACAGCTTAATACGTGGGTTTAGTTGTGTATTGAAAGGCTGCCATTTTACTTATAATGGATTTTTAAAAAATAATTATCGAATGCCTGCTACACTTTTTATTTGATCATTAATGGGTAATATCAAACATATAAATAGCCTGAAAGTCACTCTTTAGTGTATGGTCTTATGGATAAAAATATATATACTCTATCTTTCTGTACAATCAAGAAGCAAAGATTTATTACTTTCATTTTTCACAAAATAGCAAAAATCACCTTATTAATAGATTGCCACTATAAAGACTGAATTACTTTCTCATCTAGTTAGGACTCCAGGTGGAGTCAATAATTTCACATTCGTTGAAAGAAATGAAGGGACTCCATCATCTAGAGCTGCGTAATTCAGTCTCTCAAAGAATTTCATATTCAGCATGAAGCTACCAAGCTTACATAATGAGTATTTCATTGTTGAATGACCCCCTTGCAGTTTGATTGTGAGCGTGCTCTTCTATAGTGCATTTCAGAATTAGATTTTGAAGCTTTAATGAAAGTAAATTTCAGTACTCTTAACTGTAACTACACAATGTAACCAGACAAAAAGTTGAAAACAATAGAAACTAAAAAGAACTTAGTAATGTATTGCTTAAATAAACTAAAACTGAAACAAAACTAAGTTGTTTCAGCTAGTTGGTTAAATCTATAATCTACATCTGCATGAAGGAAACAGCATGTCATGTGTGGATACCAGGGTTAATAGAAAAATTAAAAAGTAATTTTTCTCTACAGGACAGAGGAAGCTACAGAACTGAGAGATGAAGAATTTTGTCTATGGAATGCATGCATATGTTTATCTAGTTTTGACTCACAATTAAGGAAAGACTTTTTGTTTAGGAGTTTATATCAACTCAGGGAATCTTAGGGAGCGGAGTTATATAAGGCTGTTATCTATAGATAGATAGATAGATAGATAGATAGATAGATAGATAGATAGATAGACAGATAGATAACATATATATTGATAACATGATAACGTGTGTGTGTGTGTGTGTGTGTTTGTGTGTATAGTGTTATCAAGCCTAAATTATGTCTTTGTCCTAAGCCTGCCATATTGAGGTTTTCTTTCTTGTCATAATTTAGGACCAATCTCAGTCAATTTTTTCCTATTACATTTAGAGGGAACTTAAGAATCTGACTGCAGTGCTTACTACCCGTGCAGCCATATGGGAGGCAAGTGTCACGTGAAAGGGGGACCCAGGCTAGGTCCAAAGAACAGAGTATTTCTCAAATATTTCAAAGTAAGAATGTGAATCACACCTGATAAGTGATAAAATAAGACAGAGTACAAAGTGATGCCAAAAAGAGATTGACAGCAATGTCTGTAGGTAGTAGCAACAGCAGGTTATAACAATTGGCACGTATCTTGACCATGAACATCAAGATCATGCTAGAATTTGCTGTTGACTGATGCAGGCGACCATTTCAGCCTATGGACTTATCTGGGGGAGCTATAAAAACCCTGATGCTCAGGCCGCAGCCCAGAACAATGAAATTGGACTATCTGGAGGTGGGACCCAGGCAACTGTATTTTTTAAAGCTTCCCAGATAATTCCAAAGTTCAGTAAGATTTAGAAGTCTGCCTTAAAGAAAATTAAAGTTTTTTTTTTCTCTCGTGATTGCACATTATAGTCATCTGGGAGTGTTGAGGATGTACCAATGCCTGATTGTGTCCCCAAACTAATCTACTCAGAATCTCTGGGGATGAGCACTTGGGATGGGAATTAGTTGAAATACAGAATTTTGTAATGCCACTATCTTTTTTACCATGCCTCTATCTTTTCACTGAAGTGGTTCTGAGACAATAAGAAAATTAGCTTCAGTAAATTCAGAACTACTCCTTTTCTGAGAAAAATGACAGTAATAATTTACATCTTAAAAGCTATCAAGTTTTTCTTCACATATAAACTTTACACTTGACTTACTGTTTCAATTTGATTATTCTGCATGTAAATATCTATTAATTATAAATTAACATTTTATATATTGTCATTTTATATTATCATAATTTTTTATACAAAACCCTCATTTGATTAGAAATTTTTAATGTTGAAAACATATAACTTTTTTCAGTGTCATCTAGTTAAAAGAACTAAAATAGAAACTCCCTAAAACCAATTCAACCACCAAGGTTCCATCCCTTCAGTCCCTGTTTTGTAATTATTCATTGTCACAAAAGTCAAAGCATGTGAGTAATACTGTACTTGAATACTCAGAAAGGAAATTGTTGCATAAATAATTAATGCTGTGAAAGGTTAAACTTAATTCGAAATTAGGTGATTTTTCTTTTGCCAGGGTTACAGACATTGAAGGTGAATAGTCTGATAGACTTATTTACTGAGGGGAAAATGAATGCTAATGGGTAGCTTTTTGCGTTATGCAGATTCACCAATATAATTTCTCACTAATAATTAATCAGCTGCGAAGAGAAAAATAGAATGCTGTGGTGAAAATTTTTGTATTGTACATATTTATGGAATACAGAGTGATATTTTGAAACATGTATACAATGAGTAGTGACCAAATCAACATAATTAGCATATCCATCACCACAACCATTTTTCATTTCTTTGTGTGGTGAACATTTGAACCCTCTTTTCTAGCTTTTTGAAAATATACAATAAATTAGACTTAATCATATTCACCCCACAATGCTACAGAACACCAGAACTTATTTCTCCCTAAACTTTCCAGCCTTTAGTATCCACAATTCTACTCCCTACTTTTATGACTTTAATTTTGTTTTTCTTTTTTTGTTTTGTTTGTGTTTTTGCTTCTACATATGATTGAGAATCCAGGGTATTTATCTTTCTGTGCCTGGATTATTTTATTAGGTTGGTGCAAAAGTAATTGCGGTTTTTGTCATTAAAAACAATCGCAAAACACACAATTACTTTTGCAGAAAAACCTAATACTTAACGAAATGTCCTCCATGCTTATTCATAGTGCCATGAATGACAGGATTTTTTTTATGACTGAATAGTATTCTTTTGTGCATATATACTACATGTTCTGTATCCATTTATCTACTGATAGACATTTAGGTTTATTCCACATCACATCTACTGTGAGTAATGCTGTCATGCACTGGATTGAGGGTATCTCTTTGATATAGTGATTTTCTTTCCTTTGGATAAATACAAGTAATGGGATTATGAATCTTATGATAGTTCTATTTTTAGTTTTTATAGACATCGCCTCATAGTTTTCCACAATACCTGTACTAATTTACATTCTTACCAACAGCGTAAGAGTACATATTTCTCCACATCCTCACCAGCATTTCTTATTTTTATCTTTTGGATAATAGTCATTCTGAGGTGAGATAATATATCATTGCGGTTTTAATTTGCATTTCCCTGATTATTAGTGATGTGGAGCCTTTTTCATATATTTGTTGACAATTTGTATGTCTTCTTCTGAAAAATGTCTATTCAAATTATTTGCCTACTTTTAAACTGGATTATTTGTGGTTTTGCTGTCGAGTTGTTTGAGTTCCTTGTATATTCTGGGTATTAGTCTTTTGTTGAAAAATAGTTTCCAAATATTTTTTCCTAGTTTACAGGTGGCCTCTTCACTCTCTTAATTGTTTTCTTTGCTATGCAGAAGCTTAGCATTTTTCTATTCCAATTCCATTTGTCTGTTTTTGTTGACTGTGCTTTTGAAGTTTTATCTGTAAAACCTTTGTCTTGGCTGGGCGTGGTGGCTCACACCTGTAATCCCAGCACTTTGGGAGGCTGAAGCGGGTGGATCACGAGGTCAAAAGATGGAGACCATCCTTGCCAACATGGTGAAACCCCGTCTCTACTAAAAATACAAAAAATTAGAGGGGGAGACAAAGCGAGACTCCATCTCAAAAAAAAAAAAAAAAAAAACACTTTGCCTCCACCAATATTCTGAAGTGTTTCCCCTAAGTTTTCATATAATAGTGTTATAGTTTTGGGTCTTACATTTAAGTCTTCAATCCACTTTGAGTTGATTTTTGTATATGGTAATAGGGGTGCAGTTTCATTTTTCTGCATATGGATATCCTGCTTTCCCAGCACCATTTATTGAAGAGGGTATCTTTTCCCCAACGTATTTTCTTGGTGTCTTTTTGTTGAAAATCAGTTGATTATAAATATCTAGATTTATTTCTGGATTCTCTATTATATTTCATTGTTTTTTATACCAGTTTTATACCAATGCATCTGTTTTTAAACCAGTACCATGCTATTTTAGTTACTATAACTTCATAGTATATTTCAAAGTCAACTGGTATAATGCCTCCAGCTTTGTGCCTTTTGCTCTGTATTGCTTTGGCCATTTGGGGACTTTGTGCTTCCATACAAATTTTAGAATTATTTTCTATTTCTGTGATCTGTGATGAATGTCGCTGGTGTTTTGATAGGGATTGCATTGAATCTATAAATTGCTTTGGGTACTATGGTCATTTTACACTATTAATTTTTCTAATCCATGAGCAGGAGATGTCATTCTCTTTGTTTTTGTCCTTTTTAATTTCTTTCATCAGTGTTTTGTAGTTTTCCTTATAGAAGTCTTGCAACTCCTTGATTACATTTATTCTTATGTTTTTTTGTTTGTTTTGTTTTATAGACATAGTAAGTGGGATTACATTTTTTATTTCTTTTTCAGCTAGTTCAGTATTGATGTATACATATGATAATTATTTTTATGTTGATTTTGTATCCTGCAACTTTATTGAATTAGTGTATCAGTTCTAAAAGCTTTTTTTGGTAAAGTCTCGAGTTTATATATATATATATATATATATATATATATATATATATATATGATTATGTCATCAGCAAAGAGGGACACTTTGGCCTTCTCTTCTCTGATTTAGATGTCTTTTATTTATTTTTCTTGCCTTATTGTTCTTGCTAGGACTTCCAATACTATGTTAAGTAATAGTGGTAAAAGTGTACATCCTTGTCTAGTTTTTAAAGAAAGGCTTTAAGGTTTTCCCCATTCAGTATGTTGGGGGGTGTGGGTTTTGGCATAAATGGCCTTTATTATGTTGAGTTATTTTTCTTTTATTCCTAATTTGTTGAGAGTTTTTATCAGGAAGCGATAATTTTATCAAATGCTTTTTTGCATCTATTGAAATAATCATATGGTTTTTGTCCTTCATTTTGTTATTGTAATGTGGCACATGTATTGATTTATGTATGCTGAAACATCCTTGAATCGCTTGGATAAATTGCATTCGATGATGATGTATTTTTTTGTTTTTTGGTATGTTGTTGGAGCTGTTGTGTTAGTATTCTGTTGAGGACTTTTGTAACTGTGTTTATAAGGGATACTGTCTTGTAGTTTTCTTTTTGTTGTTGTGTTTTTGTCTAGTTTTGAGAGGAAGATAATGCAGACCTCATAAAATGAATTATAATAAAAAGAACTCCCTCCTCTTCAATTTTTTTGGGATAGCTCAGAAGAATTGGTATCATTCTTAGTTTGGTAAAATTTTTCAGTATAGCCATCTATTCCTGGGCTTTTCTTTATTGAAATACTTTTTATTACTGATTTGATCTTGTTACTCATTGGTCTGTTCTGTTATTTTTTAAAATTAGTTTTAATCTTTATCATTTAAAAATTTTTAAATTATATTAAAATTTTTAAAATGTTTAAACAATTTTTCAAGATTTACTTTGTTTTAATCTTTACATGTCCTGAATTTATCCATTTCCTCTAGGTTTTTAAATTTGTTGGTGTATAGTTGTTCATAGAAGTCTCAAATAATTATTTATATTTCTGAGGTATCACTTGTAATGTCTCCTTTTTTATTTCTGATTTTATTTATTTAAGTCTCTGTTTTTTTCTTGGTTAGTTGAGCTAGCAGTTTATCAATTTTATCTTTTCAAATAAACAACTTATTGTTTCATTGATTCTTTATACTTTTTGTGCTCTATTCCATTTCATCCTGCTCTGGTCTTTATTATTTCATTCCTTCTACTAATTTTGGGTTTGGTTTATTCTTGCTTTTGTAGTTCCTTGAGATGCATTAGTTTGGTGGCTTTCTCTGTTTCATGATGGTAGATACTGTCCTTTCACTTAGAGATGTAGGACTCTGTTAAGTATAGTTTGTAGGTCTTGTCTAGGGATAATTAATTTCTTCAGTTTTTGTTTCTTTGGGAAGGATTTTATTTCTCCTTAATTTCTGGAGAGTAGGTCTTCCTGGTATAGTATTATTGGCTAGCAGGTTTTTTTCCCAGTACTTTGAATATATCATCCCATTCTCTACTGGCCTGTAAGGTTTCTGCTGAGAAGTCTGATGTTAATACAATGGAGATTTCCTTTTATGTGACTTGATTCTTTTTTCTTGCTGTTTTTAGAATTTTCTCTTTGTCTTTGTCTTTGGTTGACTATTATGTGCTGCAGAGAAGAACTTGGAATTTTATCTCTTTGGGAATCTTTGGGTGCCCTGTGTGTAGATATCTATATCTCTTTCAAGACTTGGAAATTTAGGGCTATTATTAAATAATAGGTTTTCTATACCTTTTCGTATCTCTTATTTTTCTGGAACTCCCAAAATTTGAATATTTGGTTGCTTTATATTGTCCCACATGTCACATAGGCCTTCATCATTCGTTTTGGGTCTTTTCTCTTTCTTTCTTTTTTTCCGACTAAGTTATTTCAAAAGATTTCAAGTTGTGAAATCCCTTTTTCTGCTGTATATAATTTATTGGTAATGCTCTTGATTGCATTTTAAACATTTAATTCACTGAATTCTTCAGCTTCAGGATATATGTTTGGTTCTTTCTCTATAATATCTTCATCTTTGCTGAATTTATTATTGAAATCATAAATGATTTTTTCTGATTTTATTGTACTGCCTGTCTTTTCTTGTATCTCACTGCTTTTTAAATCATTATTTTTCATTTCTTTTCAGTTATTTCATAGATTTTCTTTTCTTTAGGATCTGTACTATAGAATTATTGTGCCTTTGGAGGTAGCTTTGGAGAGGTCATGTTTCCTTGCTTTTTCATATTTCTCATGTCCTTGTAATAATATCTATGCATTTGGTGTAACAGTTGCTTCTTTCAATTTTGTGGATTGGCTTTCATAGGAAAATACTTTCCTGTAGATGTATCTACAGTGTTGGCTGTGTAAAGTGCTTTGGTTTTGATTCTGGGTGGGCTCCATAGGGTAGTCTTTGTGTGATATTGTCTGCCGTAATCAATGTCAATGGTGACAGTGGGCTGGGCATGCCAGTCATCAGGCCTACAGGTAGTGTATGTGTGCATCAGTACTGGCAGTATTGACGGGGGCCGAGTTGGACCTGTTCTTGGGCCCCCAGGTGGCATGTGTGAACGCTGGCAGTGACATCAGCAGTCCAGTTCTTGAGACTCTGTGTTGAGCTCATGGCTTTTAATGTGACAGTAGTGGTAGTAGCCTGGCCTTTGGGCCCCTAAGTAACACACATGTGTGCCATGATGACAGTGGTAGGCTTGGCACGCTGGTCCTCGTGCCCTCAGTTGGCGTGCTTGGGTAGGTGCTGGCAATTGAGGCAGTAACAGCAGGCCTGTTCATAGGCCCCCAGGTAGTGCACATATATACTAGTGGTGGTAGGTGTGGCAGGCCTCTCCTTATATCCCTGTATGATGCATGTGGGCACTTTCAGTAGCCCACAAGCTTGGACAGTCCTCAGACTCCCTTTGTCTTACATGTACCCTTTCTGGGGCATTGGACTGCTTACTTCCTCGGGCTTAGGAAACTGTGTGGGTTAGAATTCTGGAGAACTGACTGTACTGCTGGGTCCAGCTGGCATCACAATGCTAAAGTGTTGTGGGTGTACATGGTGGGATGTCAGCTAGGTTCCAGGGATGCAGAGATGCAAGGGCTGTTGAGCCCCAGGGCAGGATGTAGTATGATGTGTGTTGGGCTCTCAAAATAGCACCAAAATGGACCCAAATGATTCAGCACCTTAGCTCTCAGGATTGTGTGGGAATCAGCATGAATTCTTTCTTTGAAACAATGCGGTCATACTGATTCCTGGAAGCTTCCAATACTAGGCCCAGGGCCTGTGAGGAGCAAGGGGCTTTCTTATGGCTATAATTGCAGGCATCCATGGTGAGAATGTGGATCACTATAGATTTCTCTCTTACCTTTCCCCTTAATGGGGAGTCCCTTCTGGATCTGAGCTGACCCTGGTCAGGCCAGCTGCTTTGCGTCCACCTCCTTTTGTGCCTCGGAGGGCCTCTGTCACTTCCGTGCTTAATTCTCGTGTTTTCTCATAGACACTCTATTTGGTGTGTGGTTATCTATTTGCTGTTTTGATTCTCATCTGTGCAGAAGTCAAGTGCTGAGTGCCTCAAGTCAGCCATCCTGATGATGTCTTTTGTGTTAAATTTAAATTGAAAGACAAAAATTAAAATAAATTTAAAATGGCTTAACTTGGCACATAAAAAAAAGAAAAGCATGATAAAAGTGCATACATCTTAAAACTTTTGATTAAAATTTTAAGAACAAATGTAATAGAAATGAATAAGATTTTCCTTTCTGAAATAAATTCAATTCTAATATTCACTGAAAGAAATTTTATATAATTTTCTTGTTTTAATTCACCAGGTTTATTTAAAGATAAATGTATTACACTGTTAGAGTCAAAGAAAAATGCCATAAAGTTGTAAAAACAAACCTTTATATAAAAGAATTACTTGAAAGAAAAATAATTCAAATGAATAGGTCTGTAACAATATCTGATGTACTGGTCCAATTAACTAGTAACACTAATTGTATGAAGGTGCACCAAAATCGCTTGGTGAAAAGCATTTGATATAAATGTTAAAAATGCACGTTGTTCCCACACGTGTTATAACACTCACTTATAACATATCTTATCATATTAATATAAGTTGAATAGGGAATAGTCAACATAGATTTTTCAGATATTAATAATTTAATATGTATAACATTAAAAATTATATGCCTTCACCTTTCTCAATTAAAAATGACTGTTCCCTTACTGTGGGTAATTTATTTTTAAGTAAAACAATGGTACAAGTTAAACACTGCTAATCTGAAATATAAAATGTTCCCAAATTTAAAACTTCTTGAACACCAACATGATGCCACAAGTAGAAAATTCCACACCTAAGGACCGAAATCAAACTTTGTTTCATATATAAAATTATTAAAAATATTATATAAAATTACCTTCAGCCTATGTGTATAAGGTGCGTATGAAACATAAATAAATGTTTGCATTTAGACTTTGGTCCCATCCCCAAGATATTTGATTATGCATATGCAAATATTATAAAACCTGAAACAATCTGAAATCCAAAACATTTCTTGCCGCAAGCATTTCAGATAAGGGATATTCATTAAGAACATGCACCCAAAACTATTACCTTGAGCTCATAGCCAGGTCCTAGTTATTAATATTTTGCAATGAGTATTATAGTGTGAAGAAAATGTTCCACTGCTCTCATATTTTTTTCAAACACAAATTTATTTTCAAACAAAAATTGGCATGAGCATTATTTTTCTATTAGCTTTCTTACGTCATTTTTAAATTAAGAGTTATTACTAAGTAAATAATTTACTTATCAATGAGAGACCTTTCTGATCTTGAGAAGTGACCAGTGAATATCTCTCATTTTAGTTACATATTAGGGTAAAAAGAAAGTCCACAGATACACTAGAGTGCACAGAAAGAAGCTTTTATAATTTGTTTTCCATAAACAAATGTCACATTGAAAGTCTATGACATTTTACATTTATGAAGATGTATCAGAAATTATGGCTAGTAAGTTGGTGTAGAAAAGTTAAGGGAACCATGTGAACGTATCACAATAACCACTTGCAGAGATGAAAAAAAGAATTTTTTGGACCTTCCTATCATTATTTGTTTGCTAAACTTTATTTTTTGACACAATTCTTTGTTAAATAAATCCCTGTGTTTATATTACTCTGGCTAGGAGAATACCATTGGGTTGTGCAGGTGATTGTTTACTCGAATAAATAGTAAACGGTCATTATCATTAAGACCATTATTTTATTTCCATATGAATATTATGCTAAAGAAATTCCCTCGTTTCATTTCACTTATCTATGAACCATAGAAACCACAGAAGTTTCCATAGCTTCTAATTTTCTAAAGCTTCTCTAAGGTCATTTAGAAATGGATGAATTAGGAAACATCCATAATAGATAGCCTAAGGGGACATAACCTATGTATTTACTAGTAACAGCTTGAGAGCTATGAAAATCGAGCAATTATCAGAGGAAATGCTTTGTGAAGCCATGACCTTTGTCTCTTTTTGTCTCTATGTAGAACAGCAGAAAATGTGTAGTAGCTAAATAAGTGTTGATAAATACTATGGTCAGAAAAGGACAACCATGATAAAATATATCACAAATTTATTCTAGCCTTTACCTATAGATCTGTGGTTTGTATTTATCTACTTCATGGTTGGAAAAATTGAGGCCCACATCAAGCCCTTTTGATGTGTATGGAATCAAATGGCAAAATAAAAAGAAAAACAGTAGCTATTTTGAAGGTACTGTAGTGATTTGTTCAGTTATTCATTAATTCTAACCTGATAAATAAGAATGGATATATGAATAATTATGTTCATAAAATATGTTCTAGCAAAATCCTTTTCCACGAGATATCTTTTTTACCATTCTAATCTTCTTCATCATTTATGTATGTCAATATTCAGCATCTTCCTTTTTCTTCCATCTCAAAAGCTTATCCACATTGACATGTGGAACCCACACTGTAGAAGGGATGCATTTCAAAAAAGAAGGAAGCCCACTTATTCAACAGAGCGGGTGAATCAACCAGAGCAATCAGTAAGATGTCAGGCAGCCAGCCAGATGTCTCTCGAATTTCTATTTCTTTTTAGGATTACTAACCTGAGAAAGTAGGAGCACCTGCTTTCAGAAAAATGCTGAGATTCTGCTGGAGGGAAAGGGCAGGAAAGGGGACTTATTAAATATCTTACCAAGTCCACTATCTCATTTGATCAATTAACTTTCAAAAGCTGGGAAACAGATATTTAGCAAGTTCTTAAAGTGTTTATCATTTTACAAATTGAGGCGGCTTAGGTGAATCATGCATTTTATGCATATGCATCAACATTAGAGATTTCTGTAGTTTTATAACTTTCTGGGCTACTTCATTTTCTTAGACTCTGCAAAAACACATAAGAATACCCCTGTAATTATGCAAAATATGGTATGTTTGTTTCCTTTTTTTAAAAAGTGGTCACGTAAAGAAGTATCAAAATTGGCTGCTTATGATTTATTTGCGTTATCAGTCAACTCCCATTTCTTATCCTTCACTGAGTAAAACAATACAACTCTATTTTCTCCTTTTCTTCCTGGACTTGTGGCTACATAATTAAGGAAGTCACTCTTGCATTTTATTGACTGGTGTGGCATTCAAAATTCAGAGATTCAATTCAGGTAAAAAAAATCTTAGGAGAGAAACTGATCATAAATGTTTTCTTAAAAAGTTGCTTAGTGTAGCATCATATAAATGGTAAAATTTTTAAAAGTCATTATCCTAATTCTGTTCTAAATAAATCCAAGTAAAAATAAATATCTGAAATATTAATTATTAGGTAAAATTTGTCTATAGTCATGCATCACCCTCTCATTAAATAATTCACTTTGAAAAAAAGTGGTTTGTTCTGAATGGGGGAAAAAGTAACACTCGAAAGATTTTTAAATTGTAAACATTTGGTGATCTAACATCAATGTTATTATTAGTATACCAAGACATTTTAAAATGCATTTTTAGCACAGAGATTATTTACAAGAAAATCATTTATTTTCAACCATCTATGCAAGGATGCTGTACTGAAGATTTTTGAGTGTTTAGAAACCTGTAAGAAAAGGAATAAAGTCTGGAACCTCCTTTTCAATAATTTGCTTGAAACATTTGAATTAAAAATTAT
The DNA here is from genome assembly GCF_006542625.1 of Nomascus leucogenys. Classification (NCBI taxonomy): domain Eukaryota; kingdom Metazoa; phylum Chordata; class Mammalia; order Primates; family Hylobatidae; genus Nomascus; species Nomascus leucogenys. The sequence goes on from NC_044389.1 coordinate 37,361,486, forward strand.
ACCATTAAATAACAATTATTAACTTGAACAGTTTCCAAAATGTTGGTGAAACATATTGCACATTTTTGGGGATATACTTTAAATAATATACATATGATGTATAGATTTTTGTGCTTTCAGCCTTCTCATTGTTCACTGGTAGAGTATTTTTTAGAAGATGGGAAATTTAATTTCCTATTTTATCATTCTTAACTATGATTGAACATCTAAATCACAGTTCCATCGTGTGGTGATACATAAAATATTTGATTTTGGGGGAAACACTGGTAACACACCTTTTATAATTTTTAGCATGAATAGTACCTGGATTATGAGAGTAGATGAAATGATATCAATATAAGAAAGTCAGAAGAGAAGTGATCCAAGAATTGCACCCTTGAACACATCATAATTAAAGGGCTTTTCTAAAAATACTGGAGATAGCAGATGGTCTTGAGTAGAAATGAAAGGAGGATTCAAGGATTCAGATAAGAATCAGAGGGGAATGCTGTCGCTGGAGATTAAAAAATGAGTGTTTTCTAGGAAGAAGAAATGGTCACAGTGTCAACTAAAGTAGAGGTGCCAAATATATGAAGCATTGACCATTGGATTGAGCAACAAAGATGATACTGTTTATTTTATCAGATGATCAGAGAAGAGGTGAGGACAAGATTGCTAGTTTGAAGGAAAGGGTATGATTAAGTGGATATTACCCTTGATGATCTTGATGTTGACGTCCATTGAAAAGGAAAGTGAAAGATATTAGATATAACGAGGGGTACTTTCAAGTATGAAAAATGAGGCAAGGTCTCACAAAAGAAAAGGGAGGAAATGGAATCAAGGGATCATGTGATGGGGTTGTACACTGATGAGCTAAGGTGACTCTTTTCCTTTGAAACTGAAAAAGTAGATGGGGGTGAGAGGAGGATCACGTTTAAAGTTGTGCCTATTGGAGGCTGGAAGATTACACAATTGCCTCTGCTAAGGCAGATATAAACTTCACTTGTTGAAAGAGGGACAATGGATGGGTAGTTGCTTTCAGAAGAGCGTTGGAAGTCCAGAATATGCCCAGTGGAGAATGGATTTTAAGATTCCAGTGGTAGAGGCATTCTGGGAAATGCGGTTACTGCTATAGAGTGCTTTGCTAAAATGGAATGCATATATAACAGTGTTGCTATCAAGGAAGTAAAATAATTTTTTAAGTTAGTGGGTATCTTTGCTTGGACTGCTATAACAAAATACTATAGACTATGTGGATTATAAAAATAGAAATTTATTTCCCACAACTCTGGAGGCTGAGAAGAACAAGGCATTGGCAGATTTGGTGTCTGTTGAGGGCCTACTTCTTATTCATACACAGTGTTCTTGTTGTGTTCTCACGTGGCAGAAGGGGCAAGAGAGCTCCCCGGAGTCCCTTTTATAGGAATGCTAATGTCATTCATGAAGCCTGTATCCTCTTGACCAAAGGCCCTCCTAGAACTAGACTTCAGCATATGAGTTTGGGGGAGATATATAACAGCCTATAACAATAGGATTAAACTGCCTAAGGTAGTTATTGAAGATGCCATGTTAATAATAGGAATAGTTTATAAGGTTCCCTGATGACACAACTTGTAGAAACAGTTTCTACACGCACTAAATTTTTTGTTTTATTTTGTTTTTACTACATAATCTGAGGAAAAACAAAGGTGCAAATAATTTTACTTTCAACCTGGAAAATAATTATTAGTTAACAAAACATAGTAGGGTATATTTTCTCATTTGCAACTAGCAAAATGCTTATGTCTCTGAAACAAAATAACTTTTTAATACTGTAATAGGTACAACTGCCATTTATTTAGTAATCATTAAGTATCAGACACTGTATTTAAAACACCTTCCAAACAATCCTCATAAAAAACCATCAATCCTCATACAAAACTTATCGTGTTAATAATTATTATTTCCTTGAAAAAAATGAAGAATTGAAGTTTGGAAAGATTAAGAAATTTACCCAGATCATATAACTGCTGAGTGTTTGGGCCAAAGCCCAAATTCTGACCTATCACTTCAGAACAGGAGAATTGCACCACTAGATATGTTGGTTTGAAAGATGCATCACTAGAAAAAGAGTTTCATGGGAAAAGCAATAGGTGCTTTCATTTCAGGATATTGCCAAGATTAATTACCTTAGAAAATGTTCAGAAATTACCTACAAACTCAGTGAGCTCTTCAAAAGTATTTCAACAGACAACTTCTTTTTAAAAAAGTACTTTGAAGGAATGAGTGATAGAAAACTTCTGCCTAGAAAAGTTACAATCATATAGAGTAAAAACTACAATCAAAAGAAAAGGATGTAATATAGTCAGTAATGTCACATGATATTCACAGAAAACATTGCTGTCAATCAAGTTTTTCTACTATGCACTCCAGTTTACTCATTCCTGGAGGAGAACAGTGTATCTTGAAAGTTGAAAGGGAAAGGAGGAAAGGGGAATGTCTGAGGGTGCTCTGTTGTTAGTGATAGTGTAAATTAAACCAATATAATTTGGTGGCTGCCAAAAACATGAGAATGGGTTGCAGTTTTTAAAAATTATTTTCTATTAATTTTGTGTCATTCATGACAACATGGATGAACTTGGAGAACATTACGTTAAGCGAAATAAGCCAGGCACAGAAAGATAAATACAACATGTTCTCACTCATATGTGGAAGCTAAAAGAGTTTGTCTTACAAAAGTAGAGAATAAAATGTTACTAGACATGAGGACAAGGCAGGGACAGACAAGCACAGCTACAAAAGTACAGCTACGTAGGAGGAAAAAGTTGTACTGCACCATAAGGTGACTATAATTAACAGCTCACTGAATATTTTCAAATAACTAGAATTGTGGATTTTGAATGTTTTCAACACAAATGATGAATGTTTGAGGTGATATATATGCTAATTACAGATTTTATCACTACATCTTGTAGACACAACACACTCTATTGCATAAATATGTAAAATTAGTATATGACAATTAAAAATAACAAACCCAACTAATAATAAGAATGTTACATTTTGATGATATTCTTGTTGCCTTAAAAGCATTATTATTTTATGGTTATTTCTGAAATCTTATAATCTTGAAATAGGCCAAATATTTTGATTTAAAATATCAGAAATTTATGGCAACATAACTTTAAATTGTATTATTCTATTAAAATAAGAAGTACCCCAAAACTTGACTAAACATATTTTAAATTATTTTTCTCCATTTCTCCCTTCTACAAGCCAGTGTGGAGAATATAGTAGAGTAATATGTATGAGACCCTACTCCATCTATTTCTAATGTTTAGAGTGACAGAATCTGCCATTCCCCAAATATAAATAACAGAATCTAGAAATACTCTTGAATTCCCTTTACAAGGAATGAAATTTGCTATTAAATGAAAGTAGATTCTCTCTACAGCTAAGCTAAGCCTTTATTTCACCTCTGAGAAATAAACTGGCTAAAGTAGAAATGTTAACGCTAACAAAACTGGGTTATACTGTCAGCCCATTGACATTCAGCCTCCCCTGTAGTCATGCTGTTGCCACATACTGGTGCCCTGCTAATTAATTTTCTTGTTAGGTCACAAGGGAGCACTTAGGGAAGAGCTGTAGTATTTTGCTCCTTTCTACCCTGGACAAATAAATCAGCGGTCATGGATTATTTTTAGGGCTTTTAACAAATTCATTTGAGAAATAATTCACTGAAGTAGACTTTTTTTTATATTTTTTACACTGTTAGAATTTTTTATTGACAATAAGACAAAACTCTAAATTACATTTAACCCACTCAAAACAAAAACCTGCCATACTTATGTTTTGCCTTGGTCTTATCTTTGGCCTAAAAAGAATTCTAAAAAAGTGGAATTATCTTCTTGCCCAGATGAAGGCAGATGGTAATGAGGATGTTTAGAACTTCCAGCAACAGTTTTCTATAGCATTAGCAGTAATGTACCATTTGCAATCTATTGTCTATTTAAATCTATTTAATTTACATTTAACAAGACATCTCTTATTCTTGTGAGTTAATTAAAGCGTTACTGACTATTACAAGGATACTAATTGAAATGCAATAAATAAGATAACTGAGTTGGTATATAATTAACTGAATTTACATAAGTAATAAACACCGTATTGCAGGCTTCTAGAATGGAGTTGAACTAATGCTGATAGTCATCTTATACAAGAAGAAGTGTCTAGGCATTTAATTAACATAAAATAAATGGCTCTGACAGATTAATCGTATATAATTTTTTAAAAGTAACTGCTAAAGGAATAATGTAACCATGCCTTACGTGGTCTAACATTATGGGGATCCTTATTAAATGTTTAATACATTTTTTCAGGAAGAGAAATAATCCACATTACGGGCAAAACATAGCTCTTATGCTTTGTAGAATTAGCTAATTTTTGTGTCCTCAGTTTACCCTGCATAAGCCCCTTAACAGTCTAACTCACAGATGTTATTTTACTCAGTTTCAGAAACGTCTCCATAGGACTTTCACTGAATAATTTCAGCTTTCTCAGAAAAGCCAGGTTCCTCCCAATTCCCTTCCTTATAATGGGTCTGTAACTTTATAATAACATTTAATAGAATATAATAGTTTATAATTGTTACAGTTTCAAAAATAATTCCTCTTCTTTAGTGTATATGAATCTGTCTGTAGAACACATTAATGTTTCATAAAATGAGTCTTAAAAGCACCATTCTATATGTTATTTTGGTGAAATAGTATTCTTGGTTTAAGTAAATAGTCATATTCTAAAATAAATACAGGTGGAAAAGCAATACAAAAGCTATAGTAAATTGAAGTATTTTAGTGTTTAGTGTGGTAATAAAAAATGGTTTCTGCTCTGATATTTGTTATATGTATATGTTTTTTCTCTTTGTCAATTTGTATATTTTCAATATGCTACATAAACAGAAGAATATTTCTGAAAATGTTGCCTTTAAGTGTTATTTTTAGTAGCTTCTGATTCATATGTAAATTTTCTCCATTTAGGTTCTTCATGAATATTTTCTTTTGCTTTACTTAAAAGAAAAATAAGAGCTTTTCACCAAAATAAAATAAAATATAACATTAAGACTGAATAACATTAAATTCACAACCTCTAAGATAAATTTAGTAAAAATTAAAAAATATATATTTTCACTTAAAAGTACCTTGAATAGTATAGCTACTGAATATACTGACGGTTTCAACAGCAAAAGTAATTCACTAGAAGGAGATGAACCAAGATACTTATTTTTAAAGAAATTACAGTATTTTATAGGCAATATTTAAGGAATGCCAGTATTACATACAGAAAAGGTATTTTTTTTTTAGTCAGGCTTAAGACTACCTGAAGTAGTAAAGTTTCTGTTACTACCATTAAAATTATAAATTGGCTGGATGTGATTGCTCGTGCCTGTAATCCCAGCACTTTGGGAGGCTGAGGAGGGAGGATCACTTGAGGTCAGGAGTTTGAGACCAGCCTGGCCAACATAGTGAAACTCCATCTCTACTAAAAATACAAAGATTAGCCGGGCATGGTGGCAGGTGCCTGTAATCCCAGCCACTTGAGAGGCTGAGGCAGGAGAATTGCTTGAGCCCAGGAGGCGGAGGTTGCAATGGGCTGAGATCGAGCCACTGCACTACAGCTTGGGTGACAGAGAGAGACTCCATGTCAAAAAAAAATAAAATAAATAAAATAAGTAAATAAATAAATAAATCATTACTGTGTTCACCTGACATATCACAATGCAATTAATACAGCATTATCTTTATACTATGTACAGTATATTTAAGTATTAATAAAATAGTGAAAGACAAAATATGTATTTAAACAATTAAAAACACACTAATATGACCTTTTTCTGACTAATTTTTCCTTTTTGTTTGTTTTCTTTATCAGCATTTTCTCTGAGGACATTTCCTGCTATGGTTAATTATTTCTTTAGAAAAAAGCCCTTGTTCGTTTACAGATTAGTTATAAAGATTGTATAACTGTCCTATTATACAATATACAGAAATGTAAATGTCTGAAAAGAATTAGTATGGTTAAAAACAATCAGAGAGATTTGAAAATGCACATATATATTACATCTACTCTATCGGTAATTGGGATGGACTCCATAAAATTGAAGGTGCCTCCCTCACAATACGTACTTTATGCATTCTATACATACATACATACATATGTATGTAATATATATATGCATTTTACATCCAAGCTATCCTCTTATTGCTTTTTCTTACTTGATTGCTTGCACGTACTAAGCCATGGGCTCTCATACTATGCTTCTACTCTCTATATATGTTCTGCTATTGAATTTATACTCAGGAGTATTTTTCTAAGTTCACTAGAGGAAAATAAAATAAAATATAACATTTCCTAAATTTTAAGTTCTATTATTTTTTCTTAACCTTTTGCCATCTGCTATGAAAACTTGCAACTGCATAATGAATGACAGAGTAACAAACACTAACAGAAAGACTTAAAGCATGTTCAAAATTATAGAGCATTCTGTTAAACCAATTGTGATTTCCGTTTGCCTTTATGCAATATTGGCACTTTCTGCTGGTAAAAATGATTTCTACTCTGAATGATAAAATTCAATATGCCAATATTTCCTGGTGTTCAGCAAAGAACACTTTGCTTCCAGGTGCTCAGCCACATGAACATGGAGAATTTCTGCACCAAGCTTTTAATTTGGTACATTAAAATCTCTTCATTTACCTCACATTTCGTTCCTTTCAGAACACTGATTTACATTCTTCTTCTTATGGATTGAAATAAAGTAATTCTACCTATTGTTTCTACGGTTGTCTCTAACTTAATGGTTCTCCAAGGAAAAAATGCAGCATTTCTCCTCACACTCATTTCCCCAGTAAGAAATGGCTGTCAGAGAATCAGATACCGTCTTCTACATCTACTTCTATTTTTCTATTCCAACGCAGAAGACAGATGTTTTAGGTTGGGCTCTCTGGGGACACACTCTGAGGCAGAGATTTGCATGCAGAAAGACTGTGGAGGCTACTCTCAAAAATAACCTCTGTGAGGAGTGAGGGAAGGAAATAGGATTACGGAGAGGAAAGAGCACTGCAATGCAGTTCCAACAAAGACCTCAGCCTATCCCACAGGGAATTCTGGAGTTGGGCTGGACCATTAGAATTGTCTGAGATTAAAGCATGAGCCTGAGCCTTTTCCTCTCACTTCTGAAGGGTCGTTGGACTTGTGTTCCCTTTCACCTTTCACTGAAGGCAATTCCCTGGAAGGGATTAAATTGTGAGGTGCCAAGAGCCAGTAATCTTGGCACTGCAGTCATAAGTGCCTTGATACCAAACTCAAGTATCTCAGTGCTCTGCCAAAGCATTCAATCTCTATTGACTAGAAGTAAGTTAGGATGGCTTGCTCATCTTTCAAATAACAATTTGCGCTGAGATGGCACTGTAAAGACAGTGCTATTTTTAAATCATTAAAATATTTTAAGACAAAAATATTTTTTTCTAAAGTAGTTTCAACCCATGTGTCTGCATGCATACAGATAAAGATAGATACAGATATGGCTATTTCCTTGTGAATATTATGCTTGGCATTTTGAAAGGAATTTCCAAATTCAGATTATCGCCAGTCATCAAACAAAATTACACTGGATCTTGTTCAAAATAGTTGATTTTTTTCTAACTTATACGTATTTTTTGTTCTCAGACATTATGTTGATCAACCAAGGGATATATTACACGTGCATTTTATTATGCCTCCATGACCTGACACATAAGAAACGTAAAATCTAAGATAAAATCTCAAATACTATTTTTCCTCAATAATATATTGAATTAAAAACGGCTACATTTGAAAGACAAAAATAATTGTTTTCTGAGAAATGTTTAATTGGGACCAAAACTGGGGAAGGCTGGGTCAATATTACAGGAGGAATCACAAACAGTGGGTTTAGTCTAGGGAATCTGATAAACTCATTTTTCTTTTCTTTCTTTGAGACAGGGTCTCACTCTGTGGTCCAGGTTTGAGTACAGTGGCAGAACATACCTCGCTGTAGCCTTGACCTCCTGGGCTCAAGCAATGCTCCCACTTCATCCTCCCAACCAATTTGGACCACAGGCACTCACCACACTCAACTAATTTATTTTTATTTTTATTTTTGTTGAGACAGAGTGTCCACATGTTGCGCAGGAAGGTCTCAAACTCCTGAGCTCAAGCGATCCTCCCACTTCAGTCTCCTGAACTGCTGGGAATACAGGTAGGAGCCACCACACCCAGCCCATAAACTCTATTATTTGTATTAAAATTTTATTATAATTTCCAGTCAAAATTGCTGTGTTGCTTGCACTCTGGTCAGCCATAATTCACTGGCATGTGTGTCTACTTTTGAGATCTACTGTTTTAAAGTGAGGAAACGTAATATGGCTACACGTGTTTTGAGCATAACTCTTGGGATTTGCTCCATGTTACTTTTCTATTCCTGCATGCCTATAAAAAAGTGAGATCTCTACCTCTAATATTAGCAGAGTCCATCATTTATGTGAAATAAATCTAGCATGAGTTAGTTAGTTCCTGGAGTATATGTAAACCCTGAATATGCATTAGTTATTAATTCTTGCATTTATTTACCTTCAAATATTTATTATTCACCCATTTGGCCTCAACCTGCAGGACCTTGAACATCTGCTGAGAATTTATACATCTCAGAAAGGCCAGCGAAACTGATGATTAATAGATTTGTTTTATTGAGGACCCAATAGATTGTTCATTATTATCTAGAAAATACAGAAATGTTATAAATTATATATACTTAAGTAATATTTTTTAGAACCAAGTAATTTGTATTGTAAATTCACTTGCTGTGTCATTTATTTTGGTTTGCAAAAACACTCTGAAACACTGAAACATTATACTAATGTGTGATGGCACCTCGCTCCTACTACTGCCCTAAACAAAATATACTAAAAACAAAGGCAAACAATCCCATATGAACGGTGGTAAATTTACAGTTTAAAATTGTGTTCAAAAGCAAAGCTATTGTTCGTTTTAGTGGTAGGTTAAAGTTAGGAGAGTTCCATAATTTTCTAGTCATTTTGGAGCAGTTATCTAGCAATTTACTGCTTGGATACTGAACTACATCTTCTGAGAGCATCAGTTCTACTGAGCCAAATCTTACAAATAGAAAAGCCAGATTCCTTCTAAGTCAGAAATGTATTTATGTTTTACAATTACAGTACGTTTTCACCAGCATTTATGAAACTCAGGAAATTTTACGTTCTTGTAAAATTTATACAGATAATGGATTTATCCATCTTTTTCTACCTTCTTCTTTTTATATGTAATGTCAACTTAGGTGACACCATACATTTAAATACATTTTTAGTTATATAACAGTTATTATCCTAGCTTTAAGGAAAGGAAAAGCAGACAATATATGATTTTAAAAATCAGATTATAATGTTACCTTTTGCATTTTGAAAGACGTTATGAGCTTTTTACCTGCCACAACGTCATCTACAACTGCTCTATTTAACACAAGGTATATCTGTAGTGGGAAAATTTGCACATTCATGAGTTATGCACAATCCTCTATGAAATATTGAGACTGCCTGTCTCATCTTCCAGAAAAAGCTGCAACAAGTTTACTCTCCTTGTCACCACCAGGTCTGGAATAGCAAATGAAAACTAATTATTTTCAAGAGACAACTATGATAAAACAATTGATGAAATTTCAATGAATAAAACATGCCATTAGTGGGGCCAGGTGTGGTGGCTCATGCCTGTAATGCCAGCACTTTGGGAGGCCGAGGCAGGAGGACCACTTGAAGCCAGGAGTCTGAGACCAAGCCTGGGTAACATAGTGAGACCCAGGTCTACAAAAAATACTGAAATTAGCTGGGTGTGGTGGCATGTGCCTGCAGTCCCAGCTACTTCGTAGGCTGAGGTGGGAGGATTTCTTGAGCCTGGGAGGTGAAGGTTGCACTGAGCAATGAGCACCGTGCCACAGCACTCCAGCCAGGGCAGCCAAGTGAGACCCTGTCTCTAAAACAACAACAAAAATTACATCAGCTAAGAAAATATGCTGGCCAAGAAAATACTAATTATATCATTTTTTATAAATATTATTCCTTGTTTTTTAACATTCAGAAATAAGTAGGTAAATTAAGAGATGTTAATAAAAGTTACATATAATCCCAGCACTTTGGGAGGCCGCAGCACGTGGATCTCCTGAAGTCAGGAGTTCGAGACCAGCCTGGCCAACATGGTGAAACCCTGTCTCTACCAAAAATACAAAAAGTAGCTGGGTGTGATGGTGGGTGCCTGTAATCCCAGCTACTTGGGAAGCTGAGGCAGGAGAATCGCTTGAACCCGGAAAGTGGAGGTTGCAGTGAGCCGAGATTGCATCCATTGCACTACGGTCTGGGTGACAAGAACGAGACTCTGTCTCTAAATAAATAAATAAATAAATAATACATAAACATATGCTTTGTGAATTTAACATAGTTGAAAGTGTCACATGTGGGTTAAGCATCATGTTACTTAGAGTGGAGAACCCTGAATGCCAAGTTTACTGTAGGGTCCTACACTCATAAACAACTTCCAAAGTAAGCTATTTACTATAGCTACTAATTATACAATATACATACACATATAAAAAAGATAAAGATTCTGGTGAAAGAGAATCCTTGTACAAAACTTCAAATTATATAAACACGGTATGCTGTGTCTTCATACTGAACACAGTTGCATTTTAATTCTGGCTCTTTTAATTAAAACATTGGATGAAGTACTTAAACTTCTTCTAAGTTTTGGGCCCAATTGAAAGGAACAATTACACATGCAATGCATAGGTAAGCGAGAATCATGTCCTTCTGAGTTTTGCTTGGTTTAATCTATTTAAAAGTATTGTATGTTGGACTCATAAAAGCTGTTACCATAAAAGGGACAAAACAGATCTCAAAGCTGAAAAACAGTGTAAATTACAAAGTTATAAGGTGCCTATATTTGACTAACTTCAAATCAATCATAGGTTTGGCTTGAAAATATTTTTAGCATGTTCAACTTGTACAAGATTTAGATGCTTTACAGAGACATAATAAAAGATGACAGGTTATTTCAATATTGGAGATGTGCCAACACACAGATACCTCCTCATCACAGGTTCAGCAAGTGCTTCCATCCCAAGTGTTACATCTCAGTTGTAGGTAAGTTCACAGACTAATTAGGATCATGCTGGATGACTGGTTTGTAACTTAGTCAAATAATTTGGTATTCGGTGCATATGAAAATTAGCGTAACACCGGAATGCAATGCAAATATTTATTAATAAAGTTAGTGTTCACCCACACAACTACTGTGTTTATTTGTTTCTTTCAAAACTTCACTTAAAATCAGCAAAAGTAGCACATAGGGAAAGCAAAGACACAACCATCCATTTCACAGAGAAGCAACCCAAAAGTAAATTAGGAGGCTATGACTTCCTAAATTTCTAATAATTTGATGAAAGAGTTAATAAGGCATTTTAGTTAACTTTGTCTGAACATCATTCATTTCTTGGTAATTTCTTTTCATAGATTGATTAATCTAAATTATAATTATGGCCATAATAGTCTCAAGAGTCTAGGAAATTCCTAGTAATTCTCCAGTAATGCATTGCTGCATTGACTGGGTCAAATTCTAATTTCTATATTTTTCTTTTCATCTTCTTCTGCACCCCCATCTTTCCACTAGAATAAAATTTTCTCAAGAACAGCAACCTTTTATGTTTTCATATATCAATAAAATTCAGAATCAGAATAATTGTAGAGGAAATTCATTAAATATTTTTAAAGATTAATAACAACTTATACAAATTTATTACCGATTATATCAGTGTATAATTTTATTCATATTATTTTCATTTCTAATAAATAAGAAATTATGTAAATTGAATTTTAAGTACGTTCTTTTTTTATTGTACCTAGCTTAATCGCTGAAGGGATTTTGAACACAGAATCTCTTGAACAACTTCTATTTTTGTGGATTGTTGGTAAATTACATAAACAAACACCATTCTAAATACCAATTATATTTTCCATAGAAGTTTTCTTTTTGTTCTGAAGCACAGTTCAGTCTCACTTCTGTGGGCCCATACTATACTAATGTTTCTATATTAATAGGATTACTTTAAAATAATCATAAAATAGAGTAAATCACAGAGAAAAAAATTTATATTTGGTGTTCAGAATTTCTCCACTCAAAGGCATGCATATTTTATAAGGAAATTCTAACAACACTAGCATTAGAAAGAGAATGATGACTCTGCTTGACTGTGTGTTACTAGACGAATGTACCAGTTCCGATTCCAAAAGTGGGGAAATACCTTCAAGCCAATCTGAGGGAAATAACAATTTGTAATAATGTGCGATTAATTTCCATTTTTCCACCTCTGAGTATACTATTAATTTTGTGGTTAAAGGGCTATTACAGAAAAGAAGAGAATGGTGTAATATTCAGCAGGTGCTAGGCAATATGTGCACACAATAAGCATCAGAGAACCACCTGGGTTTGTCCAACTACAGCCAAATCAATCTCTTATCCAACAATACAAAATGTGTCAGACACAGAGGGAGAGAGAACAGAGGATTCTGAATTATTCACTCCTAAGGCAGTGATATAAATAAACTATTTGGAATATCCGTATCTATATTGAAACCTATCTGTATCTATATCTTTTTATACATATATGTAAATATATAAAAATCTATTGCCATATAACCATATATGTATATCTATAGGAATAACTATTTATCTATCTAGATCTATATTTCTCTGTCTATATATTTCCATATGCATTCTTCAAAAGTTAGGATATTCTAAAAAGGATTAGCTAGTCTGGGTATACTGGATACAACCTTTCTTTTTTCCTTTTTTTAGTTTTTATTAAGAAGGAAAAATGCATTTTTCCCCAAGCAACAACAATTAATAAGCTTTGATATCATATATGGTCTTGTAACTGTTGCTGAGCATTGTAAGTAGTGGCTAAATCAGTGTCAGATATTATTAATTTATCTGTTCAACAAATACACAGAGTTTAGCTGTGTCCAAGGCAGTTACTACTGTGTGGTAAGTGAGCTTAGATAATTGCGTCTCAGTTTTCTCTCATCTGTAAAGTGGAAACAATAGTAGTCTTACTCAATAAGTTTGTTAGGAAAATGTAGTGAGCTAATACATGTACAATTCTTTTACAAATGTCTACCACTTAGAAAGTACTCACTAAGTCTTATAGATAATTCAGTAAAACATTTTTTGAGCTCAAAAAGAGATCACGTCAGGTTAAATCCTCTTATACTAAACACTGAGTTTCTAGCCAAACTGTCTTAGTTTATTAGATACTATTTGGGAGGGCAGGTATTCACCAGAGGTTAGAATATTTTATATGAAATAATCTTACTCTGCTGGACACTAGTTTTTTTAGTCTTTGTCAAGGCATTCTTTAAAGTAGGAAAAATAAGCATGAAAATTTTGAAGACTATGGCTATGCCATTTAAACATCTTTTATTTTTGTCTCTTCAATCAGTAAGTTTTGTTTTTTTTTATTTTTCAGGTCCTAGGGAGGTAGGTGTTACACATCATTGGTATCATCTTACAGGTTGTAATGCTGTTTATAAATTGGAGGATCCCTGACAAATGACTGACTTGCCTAATGTATAGAAGGCATGAGAAGAGAAAACATACTACTAGGAACATGGATGGTATTCCTAGTTTCTAAATGGGTGTTAAGGCCAAGCAGCTAAATGTTTTCATCCTTGGTAAATAGTAAGAGGTAAGAAACCTGAGATATAATAAAGTTTGATGATTTTGGATAAAATTATTAAATTATCTGTCCATTGTATTACTCTGTTGAAAATCAAGATGCTGGTTCAGTAATGTACCATTTAGCTCTAAAATGTTGGTATCTGGTTTGTTGTACTTGCTCTAAGTCTGCTTTGACAATTTACTCCAAAAAATGTGGAATGACATCCATTACTATCATTTGTCAATCTTTGTTTAAATAATCCTTGTAGAAAATTTAAAAAAGTAGCATAAAATATTCCAAATATTGTATATTTATTTAAATATTGCAAACCATCTAATGCATGGTTGCAAATCATCTAATGGGAGTCACAGATACAAAAACTTACAGCTGAACAGTAAGTTCAACTGTAATAAGGAAATGTTTAATTATTTGGAATATCATTCTAAGTTTCTGTGTTCATTGCAAGCAAAATAAATACTTTATCTTTCTAAAAAGGGGTCAATAAAAATCTCAAGTGTAAAATGTTACATTATTAAAGAGTGTGGATCAGATAATATATCAATATTTTGTTTCCTAATTCATTATTAGAACTATACCTCCAAAAGAAATTGCTAAATTATTATTTATAGATTTTTCTGAATATGTGCAACTCCATTCCTCATTGTACAAATAAAATTGAAGAACAATAATTGAAAGAATCTTATTGAAAAATTAAGAAAATTTTATTAGAGGAAGAAGAAAACATTTTCCTCTGTCTAAAAAGTTTATTTAGAAAATCACATCAATTTAGTGCTGAAACCGATTTTATTACAGAGCATAGAATGCAAACACCATGTTTTAAATCATGCTCAGCCTTTCTTTGGAGCAAAATACAAAAACTGTTCCATTTATAATTTATATCTAATTGATTTGAATTGACAAGTAAAAGTGAGAATGTAAATGTAGATAGAAAACCTAAAGAGAAGAGGAAAAGTCTCTTTGGAGACAGACTGTTTTTCCTGCCACTCAGTTAGTATGTCAAGTCTGAGTGACTTTAGGGTTAGAATGATTTATGGTGACTCCTTCATTTTAATTACCCTCTAAAGTTTTGGATAAACACTACTCAAACTCCTTTTTCTCTTGGTTGATGTACCTGTTACAAGAACACTGCATTGTAATTAAGTGATCAAATTCAGGGTGCTGCAGTAGATAAAGCTGTAAACTGCTTTTGGATTTCAGGAGACACAAAACCACCTCATTTCCTTTGATGTCATCACTTTTTTGATTTAATTTTGTATATTGATACATGATAAATGTACATATTTGGGGATACATGTGATAATTTAATATACTTTCATATAATTTGTAAAGATCAAAGCAGTGTAACTGAGATATCCATCATCTTAAGTATTTATCTTTTTAATGTTAGAAACATTGAAATTATTCTCTTCTAGATATTTGGAAATGCGCAACAGATGACTGTAAACTATAGTCACCCTACTTGTCTATTTGATTCATGCACCTGCCACCTATAGTTTTTACAGTAGACCTTATCTAATGCTGAAGGAATAATGTATGGAAAGTTAAAGTCAAGATAAAATTATTCTCAATTTAAGATAATGAGAATCAACTGAGATTTCAGAAGGATATTTGGCCATGGAGAATAAAACAATAAAAAGTAAACAAGAAAAAGAGAAAGAACAAAACTCATTTATTTCAACAATCTAGAAGTTTTAAAATTTAATTTTATTGCTTAGAATGAGCATCTGAACCACAAATAATGGTCACTCTTTTAGAAATTGTCCAGGATTAGATATAATGATGTCTTTATGTGCTTCAAAATAGTCTTAATCCCCCGAGCAATCATGCTGAATGCAAAAGCACACCATCGTATGACATATTTACCTGTCTACTGAGCTTCCCAAGTGTGTACTCATATTCCCTAATGTAAGATTGAAAACAATTTTATAAAAACATTTCAACGTCCTACACTTTTCTAGTTTCTCTTAGGTATAAACATTACATTTCCCTAGTGCCTCTCACATTTCCAGATCTTATTCCAAAAGAGTGCACAAACTAATTAACAAAAATGAATTTATTAATAAAGGGCTTTTTTTATTATCGCATATAAGCATAACTTTGCAAAAAATAGAAGTTTGCTTAGACCATATAAAAAGCTCTGCTAATAGTAACATCTTATACATTGTTGGTAACAACTGCTTAAATTTGGACAGATATATTTTATTTATTTATTTTAAAAATTTGTGTCACCAGGAATTTAAATAAATAATTTTAAGTTGTCATTTAAGAATAGTACGTTTTTATTGCTTCTCATAGGTCACTTATTACATTTCTTTAGGAATTTGAATGGTTTCTGTAGAGTATGCCAGCCCAGTGATACAAGTCCTTACGTTTTAATAATTACAGCTTCAGAATTCGCAATCTTGTAAGATAGAACTACCCAATTTCTTTAAAAGAGTATTTATTATTCCTTATTCCTCCAGATGAGTTTTACTCTGTACTTGTCAGGGTCTAGGAAATGTTCCAATAGGCTTTAATAGATACTGGATTAGTTTATAAGTCAAAGTCATATATATTTTCATCTCTACCACATGAACCAGCTCTGCACCTTCAACTGCCCCTTCTGAACCCATGGGCACGTCCCCATGACCCTTGTCATTCCCAGTTCCCTTGCCTCCTCCTCTTTCTCTCAGAGGATGTTTGAAATTTATTTTTGAAGTAGGGAGCATCATTCCATTTGTTCAAGTAGTTATTATTTTTTATTTCTCTTAACAGAGTTTTATAATTTTCCTTAAGTCTTTTGTGTCTCAAGTAAAAAATATGCAAGTATTTAATGCTTTGTATTACTATTTCAAATAGCATTTTTTTCTGAAATTTATTATTTATTTATCTATTTGCTGTCCGGCACCAGCATGAGCAGAGTTTGTTTTGAAGATTTATTTTAGAATCTCATTTTTGAGCAGGAAATTCTCTGGCTAATTTTCTTGACTATTCTAGTAATATAAACATTTCATGTGAAAATAACGATCATTCTATTTTTTGTTTGCCATCTTCGCTGGACATAGATATTTTAAAATCTAATTCCTACAGAGTTTGGGAGCCTACAGGAAGGAAGAAGCTTCTTGCAAGACTTGAAATGTTTTATTTTTTGTAATTGTAGGGGTTGAATTAAAGACCCTTTACAATGATGGACTCAGGGTTCAGGGAAGTAACATTAATGCAAATATCACCTATCCAAAAAGTGGAAGATTAGAGAAGGCCTTCAAAGACCCAGATCATAATCCCTCAGAGAAAAATAAACCAGGGACATTTTAACAAATCGGAAAATCTGCATAAAATAAAAACTGAAGAAATACGCTAATATCTAGTGGATGTTTCAAAATAGAAAAAATTTCTTAGTTTTCTTAATAGAAAGTAGTATTGGATCAATTAAGCAAAGTCTAATTAGCAGAAGCAGATTAGTGGCCAAGTCATTTGCATTTCCTTATTGACGTGTGTGTGTGTGTGTGTGTGTGTGTGTGTTTAAGATTTTGGAAGGTTACAAATTAAAATGGAATCTCAAACATCTATTTTATTTTAAGATATTGTGCATTGACATGTGCCCCTGCAAACCTCCAGGGATGTTTATGGGTTACGTTATGACAAAGAACTCTTATACAACTTAGTATGACTGGCAAAAAGGCAGGTGACTAAAAAGAAAAAAAAAAAGACTGAACATTGCAAGTATTGAAACAGTCTTTCATTGTCTGAGATGAAGCCCGAGTTCTTGTCCTACTTCCAAGACTATTAAGGAGCACGGACACAAAGGTAAGATTAGAGTGAAAGTTTAATAAGCAAAAGAAGAAAGCTCTCTGCCCGCAGAGAGTGGGTCCCCAGTGGGAATACCCATTATGAGGTTGGGGTCCAGGGTTTTTATGGACTGGTAAGCGGAAGGAATGTGCTTTGTCTGTGAGCTGTGTTGGCAAACACGTGACTCAGTTTGGCACTGGACCTTGGCCCCAGACCAATCAGGAGCTGAAATGATGATTCACAGATGCTGGGTTTATAGTCCTAATAAAGGAAAGTAGAGTCCCCACCGGAATCCACCAGAGCCCACCGTGCGCATGCCCACAAAAGAAGAAAGTTTTCCCTTTTCCAAAGGACAAAGGCATTTCTATGCCAGGCCTTGTTCCCTTATCTGAGTGAGCTGGAGGTTTGTGCAAGTTTTTTCCAAATGGCCCAGAGGTTTTTCTATCTGTGCAGCTATGGGCATGTCACCCGGCACAACACCCTGTGCTAGTCCCCTTACGCGTGCCTGCAGCTTGAATTTTATTCTCAGGCTGCTCTTCATGTTATGGTGGGATGAGGCACTGACCCATGGGTGGCGGTGGGGAGCTATCTGAGACCCTTCCCTTGTTATCTACCTAAGGCAAACTAACTAACTCCTTTCAGTATGATTAGAGACTAACTCACATGTGATTAGTTTACACACCTTCCTTTACATGAAGCTCCTTCTCCATGTTGGCTGTATCATGCTGTGCAAACTTTATGAGCTTCCCTTCAAAAGCAGACCTGTTTCCAGTATCTACAGGTGTTTGTACTTGACAGTTTAAACACCTGAACTGACCCAGAAGTTTTGATTAAGAAAGCCATCATGTGTCTTACCTTTAGCTTTCATTCACCTTTACACCTTCAAATTTTCTATTAAGTGTTCTCTTGCCAGCTGAGAGCAGCATAACCAGGCCCATGATATTTACTCTTTGAGCTGTCATAGACCACAATATTTATCTATGTCTATTATCTAACAAGATACAAATTGCTGGAAATAGAAACACAAACTAAGTCACCCGGTCCTCTCCCAACTGCAGAACAGATGTTGTCAGGATTCTTCCATATGGAGGTAAGCAAGGCAGATGTGTCCTTGTTTCCTTGATATTTTTTTGTTGTGGTTCAAAGCACGATAGCATATCTCAAATTTGCCCTCAGCATTAATGTCTTGCAACTTTTTTACTTGTTTATCTAATGGTGGAGTGGGGATAAAAAGACATTTAACGCTACTTCATTTAAAAGGTGAAATAATTTAAAAATTTTTTGAATTCAGGTAAACAAAAAAAATCTTTTAAAATTCAAGACAATTATCTGGTGATACACACTGGGGATCTAAAGAGACAGGAGAGAGCATTTAGTGCTCTACACAAATATTTCAGATGAGTGAATATTTCATATGAATGGGTCTTCAGATCGAGACTTGGAAACACTTTGTCATCAAAGACTCACAATGAAAGATCTCATGGATAACTTACATTTCTCATCTTAATATACCTTTCATGTCATGTAACCTATTTGTCCTTCTACATTGCTTATTTTGAATAGTGAGTTTGAATTTAAGACCTGAAAAAGAAAATAAATGCACATAAAGCGTGTATGTTGTGCAGTATCTACAGACAGGGTATTCAGGAATAGCTTCAAATATCAATTTCATTGTGTATATCTTTTTATTACAACTTATACATATAGTAGCAATGTTATTAGTTGCAGTAAAATTTCATAAGAACTCTAGTTTAATTACCAGACTCAGATACAAGCAGCTATTTACTTAAAAAGTAAGAGTCCACCAAATGAAGAGCCTCTCATCCCCTAGATGAAGGAAAATCAATATAAAACAGGGTAGAGGAGCTGCCTTCAAATACATTCAATGGAATGTGAATCTCATGTACTCCCTGTTTCCATTTGCATTTATCGTAAGTACTTTTTCTTGTTTAAATCTTAATAAGCACTTCAAAAACAAAGACTTATTTTTCAAGCACTTTAAATGTTCTACTCAACGTGGCTTAGACTCTGACCTATGTCTTCTTTATCCAGAATCCAAGCTCAAGAAGTAGTCCTAATTTAGAATATATTAGAATCATGGTAGTTGTAAAAGAACTGTGACAGAAACAAGAGAGGGCTCTTAAAATTAATGCTCAGATGTGTGCCAAGATCTTTCCAGTCAATTACATTGGTGAGTAACATGGTTAAGTATGGCACTTGGGGCTTGGAAATACTCTTTTCTTAGCGGCAAGGGCAACAAACAATTGCTAATACAATCTCCCATAGTAACAGAGGGAATATATTTTGACATCTTGAACTTTCATATGAAGGCAATCTCAAAGATGCAAGAAATCAAACAGCACTGTTTTTTTTAAGTCTTTCTGGAAGAAAATTACTGAGCAATGAAATCCAAACACCAAGAACTTGGTCAAATAAAGCACTCAGAAATGAAGAATCCTGTTAAAGAAGGAATAAAAACATTACCTTTAAGTGTGAAATCAAAATGAAATTGCTGTATACATTGAGTTTATAATCCATAGTTTAAAGGCTACAGCCACAACAAACTAAATTAATAATATAATATCATTAGCCAAAATACAGAAGGTGGAGGAAAGGGAAGTAGGGGATATGTAACTATACCAATATCATTTTCTATAGGTGAGTCAATCAATGTAGTTTTAAATTAAAACAATGTTAAAAATGACTCCAACCTCTTAATGTTTTCCATAATCTTTTTTTGTTTGTTTGTTTGAGACGGAGTCTCTTTCTGTCGCCCAGGCTGGAGTGCAGTGGCGTGATCTCGGCTGACTGCAACCCCTGCTTCCCAGGTTCAAGCGATTCTCTTGCCTCAGCCTCCCGAGTAGCTGGGATTATAGGAACATGAAACCATGCTGGCTAATTTTTTGTATTTTTAGTAGAGATGGGGTTTCACCATGTTGGCCAGGCTGGTCTCAATCCCCTAACCTCAGGTGATCTGCCCACCTCGGCCTCCCAAAGTGCTGGGATTACAGGCATGAGCCATCAAGCCCGGCCTTCCATAATCTTTTATAAATAAATTTAAAGATTTGTTTTCAATGTAATGTTTACTGTAGATTAAAAATATTTACCTTGAATTCAGCATATCCTTTAGTTTCACTTCGCTACTTTTGTTTGTTTTACTTTGAAGCAAATAAATATATTTTCATTAAAAAAATATATATAATATATGCTTTACATTTAAAAAAATCATTTATCTATTTCCCGCTTTACTTACATATCCATATAGTTGAGGTGCTAATTCAGTACCAAAATCAATGTTCCCCTTTCCAAGGTATACACATGTCACTGGAAGTAGCTGCCTATCTAAGGTCTAATTGTGTCACTCCCATCTCCTTACATCTAACTATGACCATTTGAATATTTTTCACCAAATGAAATGTGAGCTGAAGGGATATATGACACTTTGGGGCCAATGCTCTTAATTATTTTCAAGCTTCTTTTTCTCATTTTAAACTCACCTATTTTGGTATTGGGAATCCCAGGTGGATCTCTTACAGTAAAATGGAAAAGGTTGCTTATGCAGTCTATGAATATTATGCCACCGGGAAAATTATTTCTTAAGTTATCTCAACAAAGTATCTACTGATAGTAATATGATTTCCATGTAGCAGAACTATAGTATGAAGATCTGCTGCTTGATCTGACATAAGTTCTGAATTTCAGGTCTTGTGACAACTTTATTCTCACTGTAATTAATAAAATTGCAATCTGTTTTTTCCTTCTGTCTCCAGTGTTTAGTTAACATAAGATAGTCCCTGAGGGACTGATTATCCTTGAAAATGGTAAGAAGGGAATCCCCGAGCTTCCAAAGCAGAGAGCCAGATGCAGCCAGCCTTCCCTTTGATCATTTTATTTCAATTTACATCTTCATTCATTCTAATGAGTCCTAAAATGAGGATATAAATGTATGTGTTTCCAAATAATCCATTTTTATAACATCAGTTGAGCAATCTCTGCCTTTATTGTACAATATTAGTGTTTTATTAAGTTATACTGAGTGTATATTGATCAGAATAAAATTTGGCATACTAAAATATAGAAATTTATGAGATTATTAATAAATACACATGTTGAATTAGATCAAAGTATTTTATGTATATGTGGAATTCTGCATCTGTATTTTACATTGCTTCAGATCTCACATAATAAATTTCTATACTTGAGAAAAGATATGGTAAATGTGGAGGCCAGAATAATAAACCCCTAAAGATGTTCAAGCACAAATCTCCGGAAACTAGGTATATATTACCTCATAGGGCAAAAGAGTCAAAGGGTCTTTGCAGATGTGAATAGAAATATGGATTTTGAAATGGAGATTATTAGAATGGGTACAACCAGTCTATTCATATAAATGAGTTTGTAAAAGTAAGAACCTGGCTGAGGTTACAGTTAGATGTGACAATGAAAGAAGGGTCCGGGAAATGCAATTTTGCTGGCTTTGAAGACAGGAGAAGGAATGTGGATAGCCCCTAGTACCTCGAAAAGGCAAGGAAATAGATTCTCCCGTAGAACAACCAGAAAAGAACACAGCCCTGTAGACACCTCAAAATCCATGTGGTACTTCTGGCCTACTAACTGCAAGATAACTATGTGATGCTTGAGCTGCTAAAAATTTGTGGTAATTTGTTAAGGCAGCAACGGAAAACTAATACAGTGAATTATTTACATGAGACATCAAAATAATAGGAAAGAGATACCTGTGAAGGGATCTGATGATCACAAAGATGAAGAAAAAGTATAAGGCAGAGGAATTCTCAGGGTACCAACTGCGTAAATAGAATATGCCCTTTATCTGGTTATAGGGCTTCCGCTGCTTGATACCGGCTTTTAAATGAGCATTATCACTTATATTCAAAAGATGCACTAACAAGACACGTGAACTTACAATCTCTATGTTGGAGAAAGGATTGAGGTGAAAGGTTGTGTACGGTTAAAGAAAACAAAATTCACAGAACTTGAAAAAAAATAAGTAGGGTTCTAATCTGTAGTTTCTCTCAGTAATATTTTTACAAATAGTGACAATAAACCTAGTGTCCATGAATCAAGCTAAAAGGAAAGTGAGTAAGTAGACATTGGAAGCTCATTCTAATTTTGATTCTTTCAGTTTGTATTGGGCTTTTAGCACCTGTCAAAGACTTGTTTTTTTTTTTTTTTTCTCACTCTTTCTTCCTGCCAACAATGAGCTCATGGCACAGTCAAGGGAAAGGATAGAGAAATCCACAACATTTTCTAAGGTCTGTTTCCCTGGCTATGTTTTTTTCTTTCATGAAATTTTTGCCCATTCATATGCCAGTGCCAGTGTTTCATATATAGTATCTTTATAATAATATGTTTAATGTTTATTAAAATAGGTTATCACAACCATTATTCAGCTATTCTGAATTTTCCAGTTGTTTTTATGTGTTAGTCTTCACAATAAGATTAAGGATTATTTTGACCTCTTTAGATGTTAGTAATAAATGAAAATTTTAATTTCTGTTGAGATTTTAGATACTCTTCAAGATACAATTATGCATCCCAGGAACCTCAGAGGCAAACCAAAATTTAGAGGCTCCTTTAAAGCCTCTGCTTTAATTCTTTCACATTCCATTGGCTGAATCAAATGTCGTGTTCAGGGTGGTATAAACCCTCCTGAACGTAGAAGGAGGAGAAGAGTAAATACTTGCTTGACATGAATGTAATGCACTGAAATATAGTGGAAGGTCAAAAATGGTATGGAAAGCATGTAGAGCGTAGGAAAGGGTATAGAGAATTTGGGGGATTGTGTTGTGGTTTAGATAGTGTGTTCTTAGTAGTCCTGAGATGACATTTAAGCACAGACCTGAAGGAGCTGAGAGAATGCTCCATGTGGATAATTGAGAGAACAGCAATCCAGACAGAGGCAGCAGCCCACGCATAGTACCAAAGTGTGAGCATATCCACTGTTCCAAGGAGTGATGAGTAGAAAGTAACTGAAGTGGATTCAAGGAGCTTATACAAGGGAAGCAGCCATGGAAGCGAAATTATATTTTAAAAAGATGAGTATGTTTAATTTGGAAGGTATACTCAAAAAGATTTTTTGATTGAAATGTGTAAGAAAAATGCTTTGGAAGGCACTAAAAGGTGTTGATGAAATTACATAGAGCGTAAAAGACTCTCCGTAAAATATATTTGGCTTTTTGGCTTTTTCTCCAATTCATCTCTTATTAGTCTTTTACCCATTTCAACTACCAACCTTCTATATTTTAGTATAAAATGATTACAACTCATTGAAAATTCTTTATGCAAGACATTTCTTAGTGCTAGTACCTATGAAAGGTAATGCATATGCCTGAATGAATGCAACGGAAATGCCTTCCGCCATTCTGACATTTATTCTCTAATTGGAGAAAGAACTAACAGGCACATACAAAGCACATAAGCAAAGATGAAATTAGATAAATTCGCAGAGAAATTAAGGAGTGAAGTGCAAAATCACTAAGGGAAGGAGGTAATATCTAAGTTGGAAACTAAAACATACAAAAGGGTCAACTGTAAAAAGAAGGACGAGATCTACACAGAGTGGGTAGCATGCACTGTGGCCATTATGAGATGTGCTGGTATGCCCACTTTTTAAATAAACTATGCATAATTAACAAAATTAGCAAAATTAACTATTAGCAAAATTAGCAAATTAGCACAGTTAGCAAAATTAACTATTAAAACTCCAAATTAGTTCACATGTAATTGCCATAAACAGAGGCAGTATTATAAATTATGCCCTAATAAATACATAAGCCCAGAAGCTAGCAATACGGGGTGAAAATCAGGCTCTGCTACTTACTAGCAGGGTGATCTTGAACAAGTTACATAATGTTTAGGTATTTCACTTTACTCATCAGTACAGCGAAGGTTGTTGTGAACATTTGAATTATACGGGTAAAATCTTTTTACGGTATCTAGCATATAGAAGTAACTTAATCAGCAACTTTTATAGTCCAGATTATTATTATACAGTTTTATGTATAATTAATTTTGTCTTTAGCAAAATAAACTTTACAAACACGTAAGAGGAACCAATAAAAATAATTTTAGGACATTTATCACTGTAGCCCCGTGTAGATAGCTCTCTAAGGAGTACTTTTTATGACGTGATATGTAATGTTTTAGTCACAGTTTTCTGTATCTATTAAACTTACTCTTTGAATTTTGGGAAATTTTAGCTATTTAAGATGTTAGTTAATGAAGTTCATTACTAGAACATCATTCTTACATATAACCGATTACATATTAAATGACTTTTCTAAATAACTCTGGGTTAACAAATAAGCCTCCAATTCAAATATAAGTAGAAGTAAAATTACTTGTAAAAAATACAATAGTCATTAAATGTTTGTCTCATCTAGGGTGAAAAGAGCCTAGAGAATGCCATTCTACATCTGATTCTACTTGCAAATTATGACATGTTTGGTAAATAAAAAGCAGAGTCTTGATCAAAAGGCATAGTGGCCAGACAAACTAGAGTAAAGGAGGTTTATGCATAACACTTTTATTTATTGTGTTTATAGAAGGAAGAGATGTGGTCATTAAGTCCAATAGTAGCAAACCAGTTCTTCCAGATTTTATAATATTTTGGGTAATAATCTTTTAAGGCATCTTTTCTTTTAAATGAAGGTAGTGTTTGTTAACCAATTTGATTTTCACACATTCGATTTTCTGAAAAGTTGAAGCTTATCTAATAGCATTATGCCAAATGTGTTTGGGACGACAAAACTGAAGAATATATGAGACTTGCCCTGAAAGATTTTTTAGTCTATTAAGAGGGAGAGGCATGTACATTGTTCAACACAAATTAGACAGTTTGGTTTCATGAGAACTGCTTTAGGAATTTACGAGAGAGAGATTAACATTCCAACAAGGAAAAAAAATGCCACAGGGGTGAAAATGTAAATGCACACAAGGGACAGACAGGTAAGGTGAGTGAAGAGTCCAGGTAGAAGACACAGGCATACATTATATGTTAAACACAGGCACACTTTTCATCACCACACAAAAATACAGTCTTCGATTTTTTTAAACTATAAAGCTTTCTTATTTTATCCACATTTTCCTTTGGAAAGACACTGGCTACCAAAACATATAATTTGAATTAGGGCAAGTGAGATGATAAATGGGAAATTTTTGTTTCAGAGAGATGGCGGTGGGCTGCAGAAGGTTGGCTACAAGACCCCATATTGGTATGACACCAGCTGATTGGTGGCCACTGATATTAAGGGCTTGGTATTGCCAGATCTTCTAACTTTCAAGAGAAGCTGGAATGCAGGTTTTGAATGTAAAACCACTTCATATTCCAAAATTAGACCAAGTTATTAAAAATTGAAAAATAAAAGTGTGTCTGGGCCACATGAAATGCATATGCTGGCTGAATTCAGCCGGAAGAGGAAGAAATTTGCAGCTCCTCCCTGAGGTAATGTTTTATTCGGATATGAAAGAACAGGAGAAATCTTTATCTCAATGACAATCATTTCTAAAAGTCTATGTTTGGCTTAGTTTCATGTTTAATACCAAGAGTTGTCAGGGTGACATACATTTCTATAATTTACTTTATTCCTATCTTAAAACCTTTTTTTGCTATGAAATCTAAGAAAGAAAAGAGAATGACATGTATGATCTCACAAATATGAAAATATATGATTCTAAATTTGTGATCTAACACCTTTACCAAAAATATCAGTATCCTATGTAATAAATTTATAAACCAGTTCATTGGTGCCATCCTCTCCAGAAAGGATTCCTATGAGTTATTAGATATAACACTTTGCAGTTGTACAAAAGGTGATAAAACATTTACCTCCTAAACCATGGTGTTAGTATACTCAGGATAAACTGAAGCATACTGCAACTGAAATATTAACTCTTTCATAAATTGCACTTTTTCCTTTATAAACTTCTTCCGTAAGCTTTTGGTTAAAATCTCACAAATAACTGAGGTTCAGATCAACAGCAAATTCCAGGGGTCTTCAATAATCAACAGTTTTATATGCCTTCTCTTCATATTCTCATTAAGACTATCTGATTGAGAATATGAATTATTACTATTAATTAAATCAAGTTTTTGGTCTCAAGAAACAAATGTAGAAATAAATGAAAACATAATTTTAAAATCTGTGCCTAAAAATATATAATTGACAGAAGGAAAAATTCTCTTTCACAAAATGTCTTTTCTCTGGCAGCATTCCCTTATGAATTTTTATTATTCAAAATGACTTTCCAAGGAATGTTTTTCATCTGCATCACCATAATTCTGTTTCAGTGCCTCAGCATCATTTTCAAATACTGTATGACTGATAAGAAATTTAAAAATGGTTTTACTCAATTTGCTGGGTCTTCCTTTTTTCCACTTCCAAGGAAATAATTGCTTTTTTCTTCTTTTTTTATTCCTTCTGATTTCCTCTTTCTCATGTATGTTTCTTCTGTCTCCCTCTATCCTTCTCTTTACTCAAGTATGTTCCCCTAATTCCAGCAAAACCTCGAACTTAATAGTTCCCCTGGAAACCTCCCCTGCCCCTTTTTAATTCTAGATCTCTTGGGACTGTATTTCATGGCAAAACCCTATTAGCTTATTTTGATGTTTTGATCTTTCTGTGATTGGGAACCAGTTCATGCAGTCCAAACAGACAATTTTCTGAGGGCGGTAAGTGGATTTTCAGATCTCCTTTGAGGAGAAATGAGCTTCAATAAAACATTAGACCACTACCAAAGTTTACTGGCTTGAGTGATGTAACTTCTTCTGTGGTTCCTGCCTTTTACTGTAAGTTTACACTCCCGTGAACATTAACTCTGCCCGGCGGTAGTGCTTTAAGTGAAGGTTTGCACGCAAATATGGCCTCCATGAAAGTTACCTCGGGCTAAAGTACTTCCATCATCGACAAAATTAAGCGTCACACTAGATCTCTGGTGGTTTAGTTGGCCTCAGATTCAGTTGTGGCTCATGTTTTATTAATGTGGTGAGATTGTCTTTTATTTTCAGCCTCCCACAGCAGGTGAGCTTGTCATATTCACTAAGAGAGAACGAGAGAAGATTGCCCACCACTTGCGTGAATTGTTTCCACAGTTCTTAATTTCTGTTGAGAGGCACGCAATATAAACAAAGTTTTACTTAACTGCTGGAACATTTGTCAAGGATTTGATACACGCAAACCTCCATTTTTATGCTGCGCTATGAAAATGCTGCAGTGTTGCTCGTCTGAGTAACCCTGTGCGTGCCAAGCAGAGCCCCAGAATTAAGGTGTTTGAACAAGTTCTCTGGCTTTAGTCTAAGGAAAAATCTCACCATCCAGAAAACTAAGTGGGTGGCCTGGAAATGAGTTAAAAATCATAGAAAAGAGAGGTTCTTGCTTCTAGTGTGGTAAGCTTAACTTTGTCCCAGCCCATTTTCCTGTAGTGGTTTTTTTTTTTTTTTTTTAGTATAGAAAATGCCAAATCCTTAAAGTTAATAACAGCTGTTAAAAGCTAAGTTCTTTAGGATACTACAATGTGCTAGAGAAACCTTCAAATTTTATCCAATATACCAATAAACACAAGAATATTTTTCTTGTGAATTAAATTTGTCAACAATTAAGAAGAGAATTATTCTTTTTCTTTCTTTCTTTCTTTTTTTTGTTTTTGAGACGGAATCTCGCTCTACTGCTCAAGCTGGAGTGCAGTGCTGTGATCTCGGCTCACTGCAACCTCTGCCCCCTGGGTTCAAGCCATTCTCCCGCCTTGGCCTCCCCAGTAGCTGAGATTACAGGCATGCACCACGCCTGGCTAATTTTTGTATTTTTAATAGACATGGGGTTTCATTATGTTGGCCAGGTTGGTCTTAAACTCCTGACCTCAAGTGATCTGCCTGCCTCAGGCTCACAAAGTGCTAGGATTACAGGCATGAACCACCACACCCAGCCCGGGAATTCTTATTGTGTAGTCTCTATTAACAGAATTTATGTCTTTTTTTTTGTAAATTGTTTGTCATATTTACAGATTACTTTATTTTTTAATTTCACAGGACCTAGAGTTCAAGGGAGCACAGATACAAATTCCATGCTGCAAATAATGATGAATAATAACATAGTGATCAATGGGTTCTGTATAGTAATTTAATTAAGAGGGCTTCATGAATCTTGGGAAGGTGAACAAACTTGCATTATGTTGATTTCTTTTTATTTTTTGAAATTACAATATAATAAAAATTGGGTAAAAAATATGTGTATGCACACACATACTTTATAGATACACACATTTATTCAGCTCTGAATTTTAAGAGTTAAACATTATGTTTAGTTCTTGTTTATTTACTATGAAAGTTATTGTATTTTCTATTTTAAACAACTCTAAAGGCCATACATCTAGAATACAAGTCAGGTAATGCTTTCTCTAATACCTAATATATTAATTGAATCATAGAAAAAGAAAATATGGATACTATTAATGCATTAAGGACTTTCTAATCTTGAATTTTCTAGTTTGGCTCCATATCCAAATATGTTTGCAAATTTTATAGTTAGACTCTATCGTTAATGTAATGTGTATTGTCAAATTCTCCCCCTTTTTATTTGTGCTTTAGGAATCCTTCTCTATAAGATCCCTTATTCTGTGTTTTGAATTACTTATATCTCATTAAAACTTATAGAATAAACAAATAAATGGTGTGTAGAAGCTGAAGCTCATAGTTGACACTATTATAAATATAAACTTGCCTAAAAAGCTAATTAGTTAATTTTACCTTAGGGATCTGGAATTAACATTAAAAATCTTGTCACTATTTCAGTTAGCATTATCTTTTGAATACTCGATTTGAATACTAGATTTGAATACTTGAAAGTGATTATCTTTTGAATACTCGATTATTGAAAGAAATTATGCCTTTTAAAAATCATGATATTGTAATTCTAGTGCAATATTGAATGTGATTTAAGTAATTTACCCAATATTCTTTACCCAGTGAGACATGGAACAGAACCTAAACCGACATCTGTATAATTCCAGAGCACATCTTCCTCCTGAAATAATCACATAAATTGCATGTAGGAGGATGTTACCTTTAGATGAGCAGGAGTCAAGAGAATAGTTTTAAATTAAGCTAGATGAAGCAACTATTTTTGAGTTCAGATTATAGAGGCACTTGAACTACTCTCCTTTAGAACAGCAAATAAAAGCCTTTCCTATTTCTAACATAAAGATGATAATAGCTTTAATTTATAATAGAAAATTATGAAGATTAAACAGTTGCTCTTAAGATAGTGCAAACTGACAAAATGTGCTAGCACTTTGTGGTAGGCAGAATTCTTGAGATACTCCTTCAAGATTCCTGTCCCTTGGTTATTAAAGCAAACACTAATCTAGGAGCTGCTTTGAAAGGACTTTTCAGATGGAATCAAAGATACCTGACCTTAAAATAGGGAGATTGTTCTCAGTTATCTGGGTGGGCCCAATCAAAACACTTGAGTCCTTAAAAGTAGAGAAAATCTCTAATTGGGATCATAGAAAAGCATCTGAACGGGAGGCAGAAGAGAGATGAGGGTGAGGGGAGGTCAGAAATATTTGGAGTGTGTGGACCACACCTGCTGCTGCTGGGGGCAGGGGGTGTGTGTAAAACATAGGAAATGTAGACAGCCTCTGAGAGTAGAGCCCCCTCTGGCTTATACGCAGCACCTGCAACAGTGGCTACTGTAGCTGCAAAGAACTGAATTAGGCCAACAGTCTGAATGAACTTGGAAGCAGCTTCGTCCCAAGAGCCTCTGGGAAAGAATGCAGCCCTGCTGACATGTTGGTTTTGGCTTTGTGAGACTCTAACCAGAGAACCAGCTAAGTCTTGCCTTGCCTGGACTTCTGACTCTATAACAACGTGAGATAATGAATTGATGTTGTTTTATGCCACTAAGTTTGCAGTAATTTGTTGAAACAGCAATAGAAACTAGTATGTACTTATTTTCTAAGCAGGAGTAATGAATGGTAATGTGACCTCACTGGAATGCAAGGATGTCTTTTCCAAGTGATATGGATTTTACACCAATATTGAAGATATGAACGCATTATAGGATAATAGACAAATATTGAAGAAACTAATGTATTGTTAAATGGAAAAAAGTTAACTTTTAGAGTGAGTGGGTGAATTCCTTATTTCTCTTAAATCTGCAATAGTTATATAAACAAAAACGGAGAGGGATAAGGATGTAGTTGTGCAAGCTATTTGATGTTATACTACTAGTAGTTAAACAGAGCTGTGGTTTGAACGTTTGGATCCCCTCCCAAATTTATGTTAAAGCTTAATTCCCAAGGAAATAGTATTAAGAGGTGGTACCTTTAGGAAATGATTCAGTGAGGAGATTTCCTCCTTTGTGAATGGGATTAAGGACATCATAAAAGTGGCATTATACAGTGGTAAGCCCTTTTTGCCTTTCTGTCCCTTCACCAGGAAAGGACACTTGGAGAAAGCACTGTCTATGAGGAATGGGTCATGACCAGTGAATGCTGGCACCTTGATATTGGACTTCCCAGCCTCCAGACTGTAAGAAATAAATTTTTAAAATAAATTACTCTGTCTCAGGGATCCTGTTAAAGTGGCATGAACAGCCTAAAACAGCAGACTTCACTGAGGTGTAGTGTTATGAAAGCCAGGGCAAGAGATGAAGTCAGCTCAGAAGAGAAATGAAGGAAATGGTAAATGAGGATAAAGACTGCTCATCTTGTGCTGTATTGAAAAAAGCTTTCAAGGAATTAATGACTCAAGAAACAATTTTATTATATGTTGCAGTTAATGTTGCTTTAGCTAATTTTGACTTGATTTAAATCTATCTGAAAGCGTTGATCATTTTTCTCCCTGGTGAGCCATATGGTGCATTCAGATACTTCTCCCTGATTTCTGTTCAAATATCAGATCGTCAGTGAGACCCTTACTGACACTCTATAAAAAGTGTAAAATATCGTCACATACCTCACTTCTACCCTCTTTTTGCAAGTTTTATTTTTCTCAATAAAATATATAAAGAAGACATTTAGTTTTTTATTTGCTTATACATCTCTTTTCTTCACCCGAATGTATGCTCTGTGGACACAGGAAGAATGTTCACTGCTCCGCCTCCAACATCTAGAAAATTATATAAGATGTTTAATTGTTCCCTGTTTGAAAGCTTCTCCTCCATGTTATCACAGTATTTCCCTCGATCATTCCTCTTTAAGCTTTCCAAACTATACAAGACAAGGGAGTCTGATTCAAACTTAATTAAAATAAAAATCAATTCAAATATTCTTATTTAGAAAAATTTTGTCCAATGACCAAAGCGGTGAGAATATTTTCATTACTCTACTTGATAGTACTACTTTTGGCCATCTGTGTAAATTAGAGAATGTTTTTCTTCATTTTGTGCAGCATAAATTCAACTCTAAATAAAGATAAATTCTTCTATTATAATATACTAAAGTTTCTCATGCCTCACTTTATTATCAACAAAATTTCCAAAGAATGCATCTATCTTTTTCCTCAAATTCTAATCCAAATGTGCTAAGTAGTAACGGGGGATTAACACTTTCATTGAAGAAAAGAGCTTATTTAGAAACAACGGAGTTTAAATAGCAGCTCAGTGTCATGCAGTAATACCAGCACTTAGTACACCACACTAAAGAAAAAAGCAACACACTCACATCTACTGGGAATGAGAAAACTGGCAGTTCTTACCAACTTCCCACTAAAAGAGATGGTTCAAAGCTTCCATTTTTGTTACATAGCATTGTTCAACAGCAGCATTCTTATTGTTATGTGGCCAGTTTTAGCACACTAACTCAGAGAGAATGCAGATGCTGATGTACGTGGGTTCTTTGATGTATTTTTCTACCATGTTTTGAATCTTAACATTTGATCATTCTTATTTACAGTTTTGTATTTTTGTTGAAATAAAAGTCTAAATGGCAATGAGGCTTGTGTAAAACGAGTTCCCACTGTGTAGTACCATCCCATAAACAATGCATATGGTTTAATGTTCAAGCTGAAAATCAGAATCACATTTTAAAGTGACTGCAGAGGAACATAGGCTAAAGTCAGTTTCTACAATTTAACTAGATTTATTTTTATGAGAAGATGTTCAAGATTATTTTACTCAAGATATTATTTTAGGCTTTCTCTTACAGGGCAATGATTATTAACACTATTTTCCGTTAACCACAGCATTTTGACTGAGGAGTAATTCTACCTTCACATTTTTGTCACATGATATAGCTAATAGGCTAAATTTTTCCAGCAAAACACATTATATGTGTAAAAACAATTCAAACCCGGTAAACGCAGTTACTTGGAAACATTATAAGGAAATGTCACACCATAACATTTACCTGCTATGTTTTATTCTCTAACCCTCAAACACTTTTGTTGTTTCCTGAGCTGAGATAAGTATCTTAAAAAGCTTTTATTAAACATGCACAATTTAAACGAAGCATACAACCAACTGTAAATTCTCTCAATTAGACTTCCTGCAAATGACAAATGAGTGTGAATGTGCAATAAAACTTTGAATACCAGTGATTTAGTGCTAAGCAGAACTAGAGGATTTCTAGCAACAGACTGAATGCAATTGATTGTGCGGTAAAAGGTAAGAAAAGTGTGTGGTGATTCTTTGTTTGCCCTTTCATTTCCTTAAATCAAGAGAGGATACTTGCAATGCAGAATTTATATTAACGTGCTTTGAGAAACAACTTAGGTCAAAGAAAAGACACAACAACTCACAGATTAACAGTTGCATTATTTCAAGGCACCAGACCTCAACTCCTTTTGAAAAATATAAGAATTACTTGTAGATAAGAAAAATTCATCCAGTGTGTCATTTATTTGCTTTTGTTTGTATGGAGGAACAATTTATGGGTATTTCTTTACAGACCATAATTGACTTGCTTTAGACTTTCTGATAGAAGCTTAGTGTACATAAAGAAATTGGTGTGGTCTACATTAGCAATTTCAAGGCATGATTGTAAGAGCCAAGTATATCTGCCGGAACTACATTTGACACTTATATTTATTTTCTGAAATATTATATTTAACTTCATGTGGAGAAAATTTTAGGCCCTGTGAAATTTGTAAATTAATGATGTGGTTGTGAAAAGTAAACAATATTTGCCTTTTAAATAGGATGACTGCAATATTGACTTGAAAGTTATTTTATTTTGTAATATATATTCAACTTCAAAAGGTATCTTTGAAACTAAACACAGTATTGGAACCAAATCTTGAGCATTTATATATACAAGATTTATATGTTGGTGTTCTGCACCCATTAACTCCTCATTTAGCATTAGGTATATCTCCTAATGCTGTCCCTCCCCTCTCCCCCCACCCCACAACAGTCCCCAGAGTATGATGTTCCCTTTCCTGTGTCCATGAGTTCTCATTGTTTGATTCCCACCTATGAGTGAGAACATGCGGTGTTTGGTTTTTTGTCCTTGCGATAGTTTACTGAGAATGATGGTTTCCAGTTTCATCCATGTCCCTACAAAGGACATGAACTCATCATTTTTTATGGCTGCATAGTATTCCATGGTGTATATGTGCCACATTTTCTTAATCCAGTCTATCGTTGTTGGACATTTGGGTTGGTTCCAAGTCTTTGCTATTGTGAATAGTGCCGCAATAAACATACGTGTGCATGTGTCTTTATAGCAGCATGATTTATAGTCCTTTGGGTATATACCCAGTAATGGGATGGCTGAGTCAAATGGTATTTCTAGTTCTAGATCCCTGAGGAATCACCACACTGACTTCCACAATGGTTGAACTAGTTTACAGTCTCACCAACAGTGTAAAAGTGTTTCTATTTCTCCACATCCTCTCCAGCACCTGTTGTTCCCTGACTTTTTAATGATGGTCGTTCTAACTGGTGTGAGATGGTATCTCACTGTGGTTTTGATTTGCATTTCTCTGATGGCCAGTGATGATGAGCACTTTTTCATGTGTTTTTATATTGTTGATCTACAGACTTTTCATCTAGTAACTTCAAATTTAAATAGATACGAGAAAGACAAAGAGTTGGTATTTTCTGCTGCCCCAGTGAACAGAGATCACTGTAATCTCTCGTTACTTTCCTCCAGAGTATCCCAGAGGATAGGAATGACGCTTCTTAAAAGGCAATATGATGATGATGGCACAAATAAAAATGAGACGATAGCACTATCATTTCCCCATGTCTGTTCCATGGGGAACTAAAAATGATGTTTACAAAAAAGGATAAGCTGCTATCTGTGGAGTTAGAATAGAACCCATAATATTAGTGCTGTCCAATTCAATATCATTTATTTCTTTGCATACTCAAATAGCAATTCAATTTACAGCCAGAAACAACTTTATTTTCTGGACTACTCTTGACATTCTTCTCCCCCTTTCCCATTAGCGCTATCATACATCATTTGTTTTGTCACACTTGCCTATTTGTTTCCAATCACACACAATAAGTTACTTTACTTTCATTTCATTCCAAATGTATCTCCAATCAAATGTCTACTAATCTGTTTTGAGGCTATCCATGTTCCCTTTCCCTGAAACACTGCTCTTAGCAAAGGAAAAATAGTGATAAAGAAAATAAACTCAACAAAAAAAAATAGCCCAAGCATAAAATCCACAGCTGATGTAGGTATGATTTTGTGTCTCATATGAATGTAAATATCTGAAAGAACTGGTCTTTGCTAGCATGATCCTTATCACACTATCCCCACACTGTGTCTGAATACCGAACTTTCTGTGCATTAAATAAACATGAAATGGCAACAGGCTTGTAGGTTTTAAATTCTTGTTTAGTTCCAATGTAAAGTTCTTGTCACCCTGGGCTTCCTCCCAGGTTTTAATCTAGTGAGCAGAGAAATGCAGGTGGACCACCAGCAATCGCTGCTTGCACTGCAGACCCCAATAACCGTAAAAGAAGAGGGGCAAGGAAGGTAACTGACCTTTCTTTGAGCTCTTCGAACCATGAAATACACATGGAATCATTGGCTTAGCTTTGCAGTTTCCACTAATGATGGCAATAAACCCAAGGCAACCTTGAGGTGAGAAGAAAAAGGGGCTACATTTTCCAGCGTTTCCTGAAAGCATGTATTATAGAATTAAAACAGAAATCCTACTTTGAGAGTATATTTAGCCTCTGCTGGTCTATGACAGAAAGGTGTCCTCAAGTCAGAGTTGCTCCCTTCTTACAAAAGAAATTATCTTTTTCAGACAAATGCTACTTACTTCCTTTCAAGATCAAGAGAGCATAATGGATCGACTTTATTTTAACCAGCTCTCTGCAACTTTGCCTAAAAAAAGTAGAACTATCTCTCTCCAACCTAGGCCATTTCAGTTTATTTTCTCAAACGCAGAACCTGGCAGTAATATATGTTGTAGCTGGTTTTTTTTTTTTCCCTTGACCGTCTCAAGGCCGCTTCTTTTTATTCGCTCCAGATCTGTTTATGTTTTGCATGTCTGTGAACACTATTTCTTTTTCTTGTATTTTTTAACTACTTAGTTTTATTAATTTTGCTTAGAAATTGTCACAGGATAAAAAGTAAAAGAATAAATGGGGGGGGGGATTGAAAAAAAAAGAGAGAAACAACTTATCCAGACAAGTTACCCAGAGGCAAGTACTAAACCTAAATCTAATACAAGATCTATTAAGAGTGAGTGGCCTACCTTAGACCACTCAAGACTTTCCTATTTTTTTCTGTTGGGAAGACGGGTAAGGTTGAAATTGGAACCAAAAAACGGGAAGTTTTTAGAATACTCAGTGTCTAGGTTTGCAGTTTTCAAACTTCTCTTTATCAGCAGTTATTGAGGGAGCTCTTAAGGTAGAAGAGACTTGAAAAGCTGATGAATATTTCAGAGGGGAGTGGCACAAGTTCAACGGGCACAAGGAAACACTGTGAAGTACAATTTGAACAGACAGGATACAGATTAGGAAGCCCTTAATTTTCGTTTGCATTCTGTAAAATCTCCAACACTCAACCTCCTCCTTATCCAACCTGATGCCCAACCTCTTGTAAAGATTAAAAGAGAGAACAGGGTCTGATGCAGTGGCTCATGCCTGTAGTGCCAGCACTTTGAGAGCCTGGGCAAAAGGGTGAAACCTTGTCTCTAAAGAAAATACAAAAAGTAGCTGAGCATGGTGATGTGTGCCTGTAATCCCAGCTCCTGGGGAGGCTGAGGTTGGAGGCTCACTTGAGGCCAGGAGGCAGAGGTTGCAGTGAGTTGAGATCTTGCCACTGCACTCTAGCATGTGCTACCAAGTGAGACCCTGTCTCAAAGGAAAAAATGGAGAGAGAGAGAGAGAGAAGAGAGAACAAAAACACATGCGAATAGTATCTAGATTGGAATTTCAGCTAGAATCCGAAATGAAGCTGGAACAGTGAAGTGGCTGATACTCTCTTCCATTCTCAGAAATAGGGAATCTTAATAATATATCTACCATATTTGATGTCTTATTCTGTGTCAATCGCAGCATGACACAGCTTGCATTTATTATCATATACATTTACGGAATAATCTAAAAGGCAATCTAGAAGGCATATACATTCACAGATTAATCTAGAAGGCATGTCATATGTGAGGAAACTGAAAGACCAGGAAAGAGAAGTGACTGATAAAAGTATCCTACAGCTAGTTTGTGGCATAGACGTGATTCCCTCTCAGGTATTTAGAATTATAAAATCAGTCCTCTCATCACTCTTATACCACATTAATCCAACACCATCTCTAAAACTGAATAGATGAGACAAACAAGTCAGAGGTCACACATCTGTTATAAGGAAGGTTCTCTGATACATAGTATTTGGTCTATGATTTTTGCATCATAGAGCAGTCCCAGATTAGTAGTTCAATTTGCACAATACTGGGGAGAAGTCTATGTGTAAGTCAATTAGCAGCTGCTAGTACTCAGAGCATATATACTGTTAGTAGCAATTAAGAGCCTGGGTTTCGGTGATAGGAGTCCACTCTCGTCTGGCTAGTTATCTGATTGTGGATAATTTACTTATGAAGGGCAATGAAGCTATAAAATGAGGACAATGCTATTATCTACCTCATTATAAAACTTGAATAATAAAATATATAGAAGTTAATTTTCATGGTGTTTGATACAGTATGGTGAGATATTGATGAGTATTAATTATTGTTACATTAATTATGATTACTTTTCACACACCTCTGGA
This sequence comes from Nomascus leucogenys, assembly GCF_006542625.1. Taxonomy (NCBI): domain Eukaryota; kingdom Metazoa; phylum Chordata; class Mammalia; order Primates; family Hylobatidae; genus Nomascus; species Nomascus leucogenys. The sequence goes on from NC_044389.1 coordinate 37,399,221, forward strand.
GCATCCTAGTCCATCTTTTATTTGGGGATTTTGAATGACTTGAGCCTTTGAAATTGGAGTCCACAGGAGGTGAATAGTGTCTCAGACTGAGTGAGCATTGTTTTTTGTTTTCTGTTTTTCTGATGACCTTATTTTTATTCTGGGATCCTACTGCTTTCTTGCTTCTTTAATCACAAGATACGGAATCATTTTTGAATCTATAAATTGGAGTGGGAAGAAGTGTGAAGAATTGGATCATTATTCCTCCAAATATAACCTGTCTTGTTCCAGGTCTGAGCCTTTTAAATCTTTAAAACTGGCTTAGAAATAAGATTGAGAAAGAGCAACCCAGTCAATCACTCTTACTTAGGTCATGTTTAGAAAGTTGTTTGGAATCCATAAAAAACACTGGCTGTGATTCCGTATTGAGGGAGGCAAGAAAAAGAGAGACGGAGAGAGAGAGAGATTATAAGGAAATACTATTTTATTTAATTCTTCAAGTGGGGATAGGTAGTAAAATTATTTGGGAAGAGAGAGGTTAAAATAGGGCAAATATTTTTGTAAATTACAAAATCAATATTCAAAATTATGTTATGCTATTTATTTTATGTTTTCATTAACACTTGAATATTTAGCATATTCTATAGGCTTAAAAGAATCCAACCAGGTTATACTTATTGAATGAGCATTATCTAAAAACATATTGATTTTTTCCTTGTTTCTATGTAGTTTAATTTGAAAGTAGAGATAACATTAAAATTATTGATATGATATAATTTTATCTTAATATTTGTGTCTAACAAAATTAGTCTCATATGAAAAGAAAACTTTAAATGATAAATTCTAATTAATATTTTTTGCTGCGTAATACCAATAGAATGTATTTCACAATCACATTCGAATTTTTAAAATAATCAGCTAAATTAAGAATTGTAAGATTCCCTGCATATTCCTCATTTCTCCTGAAACATGGAGATAAAGGGAACACTGCTTGTGTCAGAAAGCTTTCTTGCCACATTATTTTTCTTTGAAGATCAGTAAGAATGTGTGCCATTCACACACACACATGCATGAACATTCGCAGATAATAAGCCCATAAAACATCACCAAATCAAAAGAAGCAAAATGAAGTGACATTTAGGCTGCGAAGTGTTAATTTAGGCACCACAATGATTAGAGCGTTTTCATATCATAATAACTGATAAATAGACTACGTGCCAGACATTTCATTCCTTTTTAATCAAAACTCTTAGTCTGCTAAATTAATCACCCCCTTGGGGTACAGTAGCAGATTTCCAATTTAGTCATAGAACATTAATAATGAAAAGTTCTGGGGGCGCGTCCCTTTATTTATGTTCTTTTTTTAAATTTAATTATCAAGAAGGTTTAAAGAGACAAAGCAGTAAGGAAGATATTACCTTGACCGTCCCGAGCAACACGGAATCATACACAGTGATTTGAATCATACAGTTTAAACATTACAAGAACACTGAGGAATCATCCACTTAAATCCTATCCCAAGTGAGAAACCCTTTCAGTGACATCTGTGTTGTATGCTCAGTCAGTGTTACCTTGACACGTGCAATTCAATTTCATGAACATTTACTATGCTTCTGCTATGCATTAGACACTGCAGAAACAAGGAACAGGTACAAATAAATGGGAGAAAGATTGGGGCAGAACCTGTGGCAAATAAAAGAGGGTGAAATGAGGAGGTAACTTGGGGTACCAGATGAACTGCCCCACACAGCACTGTCACATATTAAAGAATATTAAGTAGCAGGAACATTCATTCAAATGCTGAAGCAGTGACTGAAAAGGCATGGCTGAGATTAATGGCAGGCATTGTAGGCACCAAAGGAAACAGGAACGCCACATACCTTGCACAGAGCCTCTCCTGCTTCCCTTTTACCATTTGACATGAAAACAGGTGTCCTCAATCAGGAATATGAGAAATGAATATACAGTGTAAAACACCAAACCACAAATTGTTAAATGTATAGGAAAAATAACAATAATGAATATTGAAATGAATAAACACTACCAAATTCTTTTTCTTTCTTTCTTTTTTTTTTTTTTTTTGAGACACAAGCTGGATTGCAGTAGCATGATCAGTATTCACTGCAGCCTCGACCTCCCAGGCTCAGGTGATCCTTCCACCTCAGCCTCCCAATTAGCTGGGACCACAGGCACAAGTCAATTAGTTGGGCATGGCCCAACTAATAATTGTATTTTTTGTAGAGATGGAGTTCCGCCATGTGGCCCAGGGTGGTCTTGAACTCCTGGGCTCAAGTGACTTGTCTACCTTGGCCTTCCAAAGTCCTGGGATTACAGACATCAGCCACCACACCTAGCTGCACCAAATTCTTCACAAGAATCCAATAAGGTGAGGAAAGGACCAAATAGTATTAGAAGAAAGAGAATTTAAAACAGGTATAATTAACGGAGACTCAGGAGGATAACAAAGAATGCTGCACTCATGAATGAAAACAGCCTTCCAGTTTTTTAAAGCTATTTGAGTTACTGGAAAATAAATGTTTTCTTAATAGCAGAGTAGAAAGAGTCAAAGAGTATTATTTTTTCTTAAAGCTAGAATTATAACATTTTTCTGACTATAATAAAAAAGTTTTAGGGCATAATAATAGAACATAACATGTAAGAGAAACAGTTATTAAAGACTTACATAAAATGTATTCAAGTATAATTGATATATATCGACATACAGTAATTCTAATGTTACTGTGATATCCAATGCAAATATAATTATATGTATATACATGCATATATATTGTCTTTATACAATTTGGATACTGGTTATTCCAGTAAAGCTTTCTATGTAAATTTGATTTTTCTGCCTGTAATGCTAGGCTTTATAGGAAGAAGAGGCAGTCAGGAAGGAAAGATAATGGCTAATTATGAGAAGACAGATATTCATTGAAACCTGATATAATAAGCTGGAACCTATGAGGTTGGACTGGAACCCCATGTTGATCTCTCACCATCTTTGAGTATCCAACTTCTGAGATGTAAGTGACTTGAAGGTGACAACAACATCCTTCACCACGGAGCCAAACTCCTCGCTCAGGGCTGGAGAAGCTGACCGGGTAGACCTGGCAGTACCTTAAGAAACTGGAGGCATGGCCGCTCCACAGATAAGTGGCAATGTGCATAGTCTGTATCAGCACTTGATGGCCTGAGATGATACAAGCATATAAAGAATGCAGCTCCTGCTTCTCGTCTACTTCTCATGCAAAACATCTCATCTGGGCCACACATAAAACCAGGGACTATACAGGAAAATCAAAGGCCTATTAATTTGAGAATTAGAAGAGCACAATTGCTCGGTCGCAGCAATGTCACCTAGGTAGACAGCAGAGAAAATGTATAATGTTGGTGCACTTTAATACTATATTTATTTGAAATCTCTTTGCTTCTTTCACACAAATTGCATTAAATCAGCATCACCAATCCTTTTTCATATGACTTAAATTTTATCTAAACTGCATAACATTATTATTGCTATCTTTGTTGCTGTTGTTTCACGCTACAATTCCAGACTATTTTTCTAACTCTTAAATCTTTAAATCAACACAAACTTTTATTAAACAATTTAACTTGTTTGGCCCAGGTAATTCAACAAATTGGGATCTCTGTTCTTAGAACGTAATGATTGATTTATATTTTGAAATCATTACATCTAAAGCCAGATGATGTCAGTCTCTAGAGATAATTCATGAATTATTTTATCTGAACTTGATATGTATTTAGTCCACTCTAGTTTCTTATATTATGTATAGTAAGATAAATTTGCAAAATATTTTTATAAAATCATGAAATATTATGCATACACATTCCTCTAATCTAACAGTATAGAACTAACACATTTATTGAACCTACGCTGCCCTAAAAGTTTAGCCATTTCTTTTCTTATATATACATAATCTCAATAATTTGTTAAAAAAAACATTTATTAACACATCATCTTTTGATTTCTATTTTCTGAAACTCGCCTTTGCCTCCTTTCTTAATTGTTTGTTTTCAGCTAAAGACAACCCCCCTTCTTCTGATCTGTCCCTTTGCTTCTTTCTCTAATATGTCTGTAATTATTTTAGGCCTGGAGACAAACATTATTTAGCAATATAAGTATCATCTGTCTGTTTTTTCCAAAGAATAACAACAAACTGTGGCCCTAATAAACTGGTTTGATTATTGAATTATGGACAGTAAGTCGAAAAGTAACTGAGAATTAGCAGAGTTCTGAAGCCTTTAAGCAGGCTTATCTAATAAAGCAGCTCAAAGATATTGTTAAAGAAGACATTCTTCAATTTGACAGTTTTTCAGCATAGAGTCAAGGAAAACATTTTGTTTCAACTTCCCAGGGGTCAGAAAAAAAGATAATGTAATGTAAGGTTTTTGTAGCATGGTGTAATGTAAGGTTTTTGTAGCATGGTGTAATGTAAGGTTTTTGTAGCATGGTGTAATGTAAGGTTTTTGTAGCATGGTGTAATGTAAGGTTTTTGTAGCATGGTGTAATGTAAGGTTTTTGTAGCACGGTGTAATGTGAGGTTTTTGTAGCACAGCAATTAAAAGTGCTGACTTTGATGATGTGGAGAACACATTCCTGACCCTGATCCCAGTGCTTGTTAGTTGTGTGATCCATGACAAATTACATGACCTCTCTAACCCTCGATTTTCCCACCTTAAAACATGCTAGTAATGCCTACAGTAGAAGTGTTTTAGGTATTAAATGAGATAATAACTACTTAAAAACACAACATGATCTCTTGCTACAATAGTGCTAAAGTTAATAAAACATCTGTGTTCTTCTATATTTTGCTTATATTTGCTCTTCTTCTTCCTCATAACAGTATTAGGTACACCCAATAACTGTGACTGGGTTAATTTCCTGTAACATTTCATAGCATGGCTAGAGCAATTAATTAAAGAGAGTGTGTTATCTACTCGTATTAATGGATGTGCACTCTCCAGTCTTGGCATATAATAAGTATTTAAAATCAAAGTGATATATTCATTGAGCATACAAATAACAAACAAAAACAAAGCCAACTTTTAAAATTGACATCTGAAAAGTATCAATTTCTTTATAACCCACTTCCCCATGTTCTTTTTTTTTTTTTTTTTTTTTTTTTTTCACCAGTGCCAGGTTAGGGGATTCTTATGATCTCACATTATTCCACTTGGGATGGTTGTGGCTGGAGGTAGCTACCATGTTAATGACCCTATTTGGCAATTATATCACTGCTTTGGATCTCTGCCATGTTTACCATTACAGATAGGGTTTGCTCTAACCCTTAGCTTCTAACAGGACAATATCTGGCGAATAATGGGTTAGTTATATTACTTCAGAATTTGGAGGTGGTTATACACTACTTCAAAGGCATTAGTGTGCTAAGTTCCCATTTCCACGATCTCTTGTCTTTTTATTTAGGGACTCAAGATGGCTGCAGCAGCTTTTAACAAGACACTCTTAAATGATGAGAGTTCTAAACCGTAAGGCTTTAGGGGTTTTAAAGAACTTTATTTTTACATTTTTTTTATCAGAAAGAAACTATTTCCAAGAAATCTCAAGCATGTTTGTTACAGGACTGTTTGGACTTCAGGGTTATCATGTAAAAAGGCAGATGTGCCAATCCCAGTCGTCTTATTCCTAGACCAAGTCTCATTCCCTTTTATTTTGCTTCTTTTCCCGGCTCCTCTCTGTCAGAACAAAAGCTGTTGCTTTCTGGTCCATGGTTATTTCAACAGAAACATTGATAACATAACCAATGACTTATTTAGTCCTAAGACCTATTCAAAGAAGCAAAGGACTTTGTAAATATTAGCTCACCTGCTTTGTGTTGCATAAAATAAAAAGTATTTATGTTTAAGAATTTAAAAGTTTATATGGCCAAGTAATGTTAAAACTTAAGAAAGGTGGCTGGGCGCAGTGGCTTATGCCTATAATCCCAGCATTTTGGGAGGCAGAGGCGGATGGATCATCTGAGGTCAGGAGTTCGAGAGAAGCCTGGCCAATACGATGAAACCTTGTCTCTACTAAAAACACAAAAGTTAGCTGGGCATGGTAGTGGGCACCTGTAATCCCAACTAATCAGGAGGCTGAGGCAGGAGAATCGCTTGAACCCATGAGACAGAGTTTGCGGTGAGCAGAGATCTCGCCACTGCACTCCAGTCTGAGCAACAGAGTGAGACTCTGTCTCAATAAATAAATAAATAAACAGGAAAGGTAAATGAAGTTCATGTACATTCTATAAAAATATTTGCTGAATATCAAAATGACTACTTAGCACAACATTTTTTCTTCTTCTTGCATGAAGAAACCTTACAAATAAGTCTATGAGCATGGATGAAATTTAAATTCTTGGTTATACACACCTCTCATTTCTTAAAAAATATAAATATTTGTAAATATGTAGTCATAATAGATATTATAATTTTAATAATTAGGATCATCAGTATAGAGTTTTTTCCTATCCTTCCTGTGGTAGATTGTTATGAATGTTTTGCTAACATATTTTAAAAAGAAGAAAAATAAAACATATATTTTTGTTTCTTTCAGATAATATAATTATATACCCACAAAATAAAAAATTATTAAATGACAAACTATTAGACTTAATAAGACATAATTATTTCAATAGCTATACATAAGGAAAATATATACACATCAAAATTTAACTTTTTATTAAAAAATTCCATTTACAGCCCGGCGCGGTGGCTCATGCCTGTAATCCCAGCACGTTGGGGGGCCGAGGCAGGTAGACCACAAGGTCAGGAGATCGAGGCCATCCTGGCTAACATGGTGAAACCCCATCTCTACTAAAAATATAAAAAATTAGCCTGGTGTGTTGGCGGGCACCTGTAGTCCCAGCTACTTGGGAGGCTGAGGCAGGAGAATGGTGTGAACCCGGGAGGCGGAGGTTGCAGTGAGCCGAGATCGCGCCACTGCACTCCAGCCTGGGCGACAGAGCGAGACTCTGTCTCAAAAAATATATATATATCCCTTTACAATGGAAGCCACGACTAAAAACTGCTTGAAAATAACTTTATAAAGTATGAACATGATATCTTTTTGGAAAGCTATAAAACTGTACTGAGTGAAATAGAAATATTTCTCAATGAAAGTTCTATATTACTGTTTAAAAAAATTTGATGAAATAATAATGGATTGGTCTCCTTTTGTCACCTCTTCCTTGTTTAATTTAAGGGTTTTTATATGCAAACATTTACATTTTTATCTATATTTATCTTGTGTAAAAACTGACGCAATGCATGTATAAAAACACTGTATGTATTATCTGTATATAGTGTGACAAAATGATTTTTATTTCTTTCTTTTGGATGTATTAATAAATCTTGCTGTGAAATAACAAAAAAAAAGAGAAATATTTCAAAAACAAAAAACAAAAAAAGAATAGAGGCAATAAGTAGACTCTTCCTACATTGGAAGATTTAATATTTCAAAGATGTTATTTCTTCCTAAAAGAATAAAGAAATCCAATAAAGTTTTTTTATTAAGCTTTTATTTTTATTTAACTTTAAACTTCAAAAAATATGCAAGAATTGTACATAGAACTTTTATAAACCTTTTTTTAACAGATCCAAGCACTTATTTAAATTTGGCCTACTTGCCTTAATCTTTCTCTGCAAGTATTTATTAACCTTTAACCATCTGAGAGGAAGTTACAGACATTATGCCTTTTATTCTAAATATTTCAGTGTGTATTTCCTAACAATTACATGTCTTGACATAATCACAGTATAATTCTTAAAATCAGGAAATATAGTACTGCATTTCCTTGCTAGGATACTTTAGTCACCTACAATACAGGATACTTCCTAAGTCCAATTTTTGTCTGTCACTGTTTGGACTTTCAGAGTAAGAGGTGGTCATTTGGTAGAATTTGTCTTAACACTTTTTCATTTTGATTCAGTGCAGAGACCAGCTCGGCCAGGGAGACCCTAACCCAGCGGCGCTAGAGGAACTAAAGACACACACACGGAAATATAGAGGTGTGAAGTGGGAAATCAGGGGTTTCACAGCCTTCAGAGCTGAGAGCCCTGAACAGAGATTTACCCATATATTTATTAACAGCAAACTTGTCATTAGCATTGTTTCTATAGATATTAAATTAACTAAAAGTATCCCTTAAGGGAAACGAAGGGATAGGCTGAATTAATTGCAGCAGGAAAACGCCCTTAAGACACAGATCGCTCAGGCTTTCACAACATACCAGAATCTCTGGGACACATTCAAAGCATTGTGTAGAGGAAAACTATAGCACTAAATGCCCACAAGAGAAAGCAGGAAAGATCCAAAATTGACAACCCTAACATCACAACTAAAAGAACTAGAAAAGCAAGAGCAAACACATTCAAAAGCTAGCAGAAGGCAAGAAATAACTAAAATCCAAGCAGAACTGAAGGAAATAGAGACACAAAAAACCCTTCAAAAAATTAATGAATCCAGGAGCTGGTTTTTTGAAAGGATCAACAAAACTGATAGACCGCTAGCAAGACTAATAAAGAAGAAAAGAGGGAAGAATCAAATAGATGCAATAAAAAATGATAAAGGGGATATCACCACCGATCCCACAGAAATACAAACTACCATCGGAGAATACTACAAACACCTCTACGCAAATAAAGTAGAAAATCTAGAAGAAATGGATAAATTCCTTGACAAATACACCCTCCCAAGACTAAACCAGGAAGAAGTTGAATCTCTGACTAGACCAATAACAGGCTCTGAAATTGTGGCAATAATCAATAGCTTACCAACCAAAAACAGTCCAGGACCAGATGAATTCACAGCCGAATTCTACCAGAGGTACAAGGAGGAGCTGGTACCATTCCTTCTGAAACTATTCCAATCAATAGAAAAAAAGGGAATCCTCCCTAACTCATTTTATGAGGCCAGCATCATCCTGATGATGGTATCATCATACCAAAGCCTGGCAGAGACACAACCAAAAAAGAGAATTTTAGACCAATATCCTTGATGAACATTGACGCAAAAATCCGCAATAAAATACTGGAAAACCGAATCCAGCAGCACATGAAAAAGCTTATCCACCATAATCAAGTGGGCTTCATCCCTGGGATGTAAGGCTGGTTCAACATATGAAAATCAATAAATGTAATCCAGCATACAAACAGAACCAAAGACAAAAAACACATGATTATCTCAATAGATGCAGAAAAGGCCTTTGACAAAATTCAACAGCCCTTAATGCTAAAAACTCTCAATAAATTAGGTATTGATGGGACGTATGTCAAAATAATAAGAGCTTTCTATGACAAATCCACAGCAAATATCATACTGAATGGGCAAAAACTGGAAGCATTCCCTTTGAAAACTGGCACAAGACAGGGATGCCCTCTCTCACCACTCCTATTCAACATAGTGTTGGAAGTTCTGGCAGGGCAATTAGGCAGGAGAAGGAAATAAAGGGTATTCAATTCGGAAAAGAGGAAGTCAAATTGTCCCTGTTTGCAGATGACATGATTGTATATCTAGAAAACCCCATTGTCTCAGCCCAAAATCTCCTTAAGCTGATAAGCAACTTCAGGAAAGTCTCAGGATACAAAATCAATGTACAAAAATCACAAGCATTCTTATACACCAATCACAGACAAACAGAGAGCCAAATCATGAGTGAACTCCCATTCACAATTGCTTCAAAGAGAATAAAATACCTAGGAATCCAACTTACAAGGGATGTGAAGGACTTCTTCAAGGAGAACTACAAACCACTGCTCAATGAAATAAAAGAGGATACAAACAAATGGAAGAACAGTCCATGCTCATGGGTAAGAAGAATCAATATTGTGAAAATGGCCATACTGCCCAAGGTAATTTATAGATTCAATGCCATCCCCATCAAGCTACCAATGACTTTCTTCACAGAATTGGAAAAAACTACTTTAAAGTTCATATGGAACCAAAAAAGAGCCTGCATCGCCAAGTCAGTCCTAAGCCAAAAGAACAAAGCTGGAGGCATCACGCTACCTGACTTCAAACTATACTACAAGGCTACAGTAATCAAAACAGCATGGTACTGGTACCAAAACAGATATATAGATCAATGGAACAGAACAGAGCCCTCAGAAATAATGCTGCATATCTACAACCATCTGATCTTTGACAAACCTGACAAAAACAAGAAATGGGGAAAGGATTCCCTATTTAATAAATGGTGCTGGGAAAACTGGCTAGCCATATGTAGAAAGCTGAAACTGGATCTCTTCCTTACACCTTATACAAAAATTAATTCAAGATGGATTAAAGACTCACATGTTAGACCTGAAACCATAAAAACCCTAGAAGAAAATCTAGGCAATACCATTCAGGACATAGGCATGGGCAAGGACTTCATGTCTAAAACACCAAAAGCAATGACAACAAAAGCCAAAATTGACAAATGGGATCTAATTAAACTAAAGAGCTTCTGCACAGCAAAAGAAACTACCATCAGAGTGAACAGGCAACCTATAAAATGGGAGAAAATTCTTGCAACCTACTCATCTGACAAAGGGCTAATATCTAGAATCTACAAAGAACCCAAACAAATTTACAAGAAAAAAACAAACAACCCCATCAAAAAGTGAGCAAAGGATATGAACTTCTCAAAAGAAGACATTTATGCAGCCAAAAAACACATGAAAAAATGCTCATCATCACTGGCCATTAGAGAAATGCAAATCAAAACCACAGTGAGATACCATCTCACACCAGTTAGAATGGCAATCATTAAAAAGTCAGGAAACAACAGGTGCTGGAGAGGATGTGGAGAAATAGGAACACTTTTACACTGTTGGTGGGACTGTAAATTAGTTCAACCATTGTGGAAGACAGTGTGGCGATTCCTCAGGGATCTAGAACTAGAAATACCATTTGACCCAGCCATCCCATTACTGGGTATATACCCAAATGATTATAATTCATGCTGCTATAAAGACACATGCACACGTATGTCTATTGCGGCACTATTCACAATAGCAAAGACTTGGAACCACCCCAAATGTCCAACAACGATAGACTCGATTAAGAAAATGTGGCACATATACACCATGGAATACTATGCACCCATAAAAAATGACGAGTTCATGTCCTTTGTAGGGACATGGATGAAACTGGAAACCATCATCATCATTCTCAGTAAACTATCGCAAGGACAAAAAACCAAATGCCACATGTTCTCACTCATAGGTGGGAATTGAACAATGAGAAAAACATGGACACAGGAAGGGGAACATCACACTCCGGGGACTGTTGTGGGGTGGGGGGAGGGGGGAGGGACAGCATTAGGAGATATACCTAATGCTAAATGACGAGTTAATGGGTGCAGCACACCAACATGGCACATGTATACATATGTAACAAACCTGCATATTGTGCACGTGTACCCTAAAACTTAAAGTATAATAATAATAATCATTAAAAAAATAAAATAATGCCTTTAAGCGGTTTTCCACCCTGGGCGGGCCAGGTGTTCCTTCCCCTCATTCCCGTAAACCCACAACCTTCCGGCTTGGGCGTGAGGGTCATTATGGACATGTTACAGTGCTGCAGAGATTTTATTTATGGCCAGTTTTGGGGCCAGTTTATGGCCAGATTTTGGGGGGTTTGCTCCCAACAATTCGGGTTATCAATTTTTGGCACAAGTGCCATACAGTGATGTTGTGAATTTGCCAATGCATAATATAAGAAAATACATAATGTAAGTTTGTCTCATTATTGGTGATGTGAATTTTGATCACTGGTTTCAAATGGTGCCTGTCAGGTTTATCCTCTGTAAAGATACTGTTTTATTCCTTGCAATTAGTGAGTAATTGGTGGGGAGATACTGTGATACTATATCAACATCCTGTTCCTCATCAAACTTTACTTACTGTATTTCAGTTCCATTGATGATTTCTGATTGAATCAATTATAACTGATGACTGCCAAATTGTGATTAATTAACTACATCCTGTTGTCTACACTTGTTGGTTAATTGGTTGTAAGTCTATTGTAAATAAAGTTTTTCTTTCCCTATTAAGTTTATGTTTATATTATTATGGACTTACAGATTTTTATGTTAGCCTATGGGTTACAATGCATTACTATCATTTTTTGATCTGATGTTCAAATTGATTTGGTCAGCGAGGCCCACTTCAAGCTAGCCTCTGTGTCCTTTGACACGTTCCTCTCAGTCCCTCAACACCTTATTACACAGCCCTGGAATCATTTTTCCTTGTTTCAGTGGCAAGTAGTATTTAAATAACAACACCTGGGCACCAGGGATATTCATCGTTACCAAGGTATCGTTGTTTGTATGCTTTCTCGGAGGAAAAACAAAAACAGGAAATATGTGTGTGCTTATAGATGTATCTATTTCTATATTCATTACAGCCATACATCCCTTAACATCTAAAAAACACGTCGTTAGGTGATACTGTCATTGTGCAAATATGATTGAGTGTACTTATACAAATCAAATGGAATAGCCTACTACACACCCAGGCTCCAGAGAATAGCCTTTTATGCCTGTATAGGCTGGAAACCTGTATAACATGATATCGACTGAATACTTAGGCAAGTATAACAAGTAATAAGTATTTGTGTATCTAAACATATCTAAACATAGAAAAGGTATAGTAGAAATACAATATTAGAGTCTCATGAAACCACCATCATGCATTTGGTCATTGTTGACCTGAACATTGTTATGTACCACATGACGATATCTGAATTTATGCTGATACGTTAAATTCCAATCTAATACCCTAAGATTTATTTTAGACTTTCCTCCCCCTTTTGTATGTGTAACGTCCTTTTCCAAAAATGAGAAACTTGGCTCCTATTATATTATCTTCAATATATTTACTTATTACATCCTTCCTAGAAGACACAGAATATTAACTCAGAGTCCCTCATTCAAGCTACTGTGAAAAAGCAACAACAACAACAAACAAAGGTCTGTGAAACATAGTAACTAAAATTTTATAATTGTTTGAAATTTTTTTGTCATTAGTTTCAGGATATGTTATAAAAATTCTATGTTTAAAAGTTACCTGGATAAGTCCCTTTTTTCCTTTTTCCTCATTCAGTGTAGTAATGTTTCTCATTTAAAGTAGTTTTAACTATAAAAATCCTAGAAGAAAACCTAGCAAATACCCTTTTTGACATCAGCCTTGGCAAAGAATTTTTGCCTGAGTCCCTGAAAGCAATTTCAACAAAAACAAAAATGGACAAGTGGGACCCAATTAAATTTAACAGCTTCTGCACAGCAAAAGAAACTACCAACAGAGTAAACAGATAACCTGCAAAATGGGAGAAAATATTTGCAAACTATATATCCAACAAAGGTCTAATGTCCAGAATCTATAAGGGACTTCAACAAATCAATAAGCAAAAAACAAATAACCTCACTAAAAATAGGCAAAGAACATGAATAGACATTTCTCAAAACAAGGCACGCAAGTAGCCAACAAAGATATGAAAATGTCCATCGTCACAATCATCAGAAATGCAAATCAAAACCACAATGAGATACCATCTCAACCAGTCAGAATGGCTATTATTAAAATGTCAATAAACAACAGATGCTGATGAGGCTGCAGAGAAAAGGGAACACATATACACTGTTGGTGGGAATGTGAATGAGTTCAGCAACTGTGAAAAGCAGTTTGGCAGTTTCTCAAAGAAGTTAAAATAGGGCTACTATTCTACCCAGCAATCCCATTACTAGGTATATACCCAAAGGAGAATAAGCCATTGTATAAAAAGATGCATCCACTCATACATCCATCACCACTCTGTTCATAATAAAGTGAACATTTATTCACAAAGACATGAATCAACCCAGGTGCCTATCAATGTTGAATTGAATAAAGAAAATGTGGTACATATACACTATGGAATACTGCTACACAGCCACACACACACACACACAAAAATGAAATCATTTCCTTTGCCAGCAACATGGATAAAGCTAGAGGCCATATTCCTAAGTGAATTAACACAGGAACAAAGAACCGAATACTGCATGTTCCTGCTTGTAATTAGGAGCTAAACATTGAGCACACATGAACATAAATATGGGAACAAGACATGTTGTGGACTACTGCAGAGGTGAGAAAGGGAGGCAGGTGTGGTTTAAAAACTGTTGGGTACTGTGTTCACTACCTGGGTGCAATACACCATGTAAGAAACCTGCACATGTACCCTCTGTATCTAAAAGTTGAAATTTTAAAAATAAATAAAATAAAATAAAACATCACTTCAGTAGAGAAAAAATAGTTTTAGCTTCATTTTTCTCTTTCTTCTGTTTTATGTTTTCTAACATCACTTCTACTGCTTTCATCCTAGTATAAGCTATCATTTCACCTCTCCTGAATTAATGCACTATTTCCTGACTTATTTTCATTCTTCCATAAAGCAACCTGAGTGTTTCTCTTTAAACACTCCTGACCATGCCACTGCATATCTACAAACTTTGCAATGTGTTCCTACTTCAGAATAAAACAAAGAGTGTACAATAACCTACAACTTTTTACATGACTGCCCCCTCCCATTAACTCTCTCATTTATTTTTCCAATTTCTCTCTAACTCAACTTGCATATCCACGTTTATATCATTAGTTGTCCCAAATATTTCAGGCCCTCTCTTGCCTATTTACATTGTTTTTCTCTGTGCTTGAAATGTACTTTTTCCCAAATAGTGAAATGGCTTGCTCCCTTGCCTTCTTCAAGACTTTTCTCAGAAAAGTATCAGTGAACACTTCTTTGGGTAACTTACTTATAATAAAAACTTTCATGCCACTCTTTCAATTATCCTCTACATTTTATTATTCTCCATAACACTTACTGCTAACATATTATACACTTCATTCTCCTTATTGCCAGAATTAGAATGCAAAGTTCAGTAAAGAAGAGATATGAGATGTTTTACCCAGTTGTGTCACAGTGATGCGTACTTTGTATGACACATAATAGTTTTAACAAATAGTTGCTTAATGAATGATTTTATTAATTAAGAACTCCTCTTATCTTCTCCAAAGCATTATAAAGAAAAAAACCGTAAAGTTTGCTTAAAATAGTTTATAGAATTGAGGTTTCCACAGAAACGCTTTCAAAGTGTTTTTTTCGGGACAGGCAGTTTTCTATGGTGTGTGTGTGTGCATGTATGCATGCACTGTGTGTGCACATGTATGCATGCACTGTGTGTGCACATGTGTGCTTTACTGGATTTTTATTGGAGCTTATTTAAGTGGGGGTATATTCATGGTGAAAAATAAACCTTTGCTTACAGTAAAATACCTACTTCTTCGTTTTCCCAAATCCCCCAATGAATCTTACCTCTCACTTTCCCTGAAAAACTCCAAGTTTTGGTTTTGCCATGGACTTTTCATTTTTCTGCAGTTGGATGATAATTTAGAGAAAATAGCATAGCAGTGATTGCAAAGGAGAGTTTGTATTCTCTTTGCACTGGGTGGGCCAGGATTTTTCATTTCATACATCATTACAACTTTCTCCAATGATTGGGCACCAATTTCATCTCACTCTATCACAACAAGCTACCTGCTCACAAACTCAGCATCAAGACCAAGCTGAAACAATCTCCACAACATACAATCCATGAAACCTTGTAATTTCAGTTGCTCATGCTAAAAATGTTATGTTATGCATCTCAGTGCAATCTCATCATACCAGCATGTAACGATAGGCTAATGGACTGTAACAAAATTCAGTTTCAAAAATGTCAAGCATAATGAAAAAGAAAAAATAATAACAGAAATATGTAAGTCCTCAGTTGGATTTATATATTCTTTGTGCGTGGACTTACATAAGTTTCAAAACTTCATTTACTTGTTTATTTCATATGGTCTTACTATTTGAGTATTATTCAGCCAGCCTACCTGAACCAGCATCAGAGGGTAGTGACTCCACCGGATTTTCATTGCTAATTTTGCCAGTGTTAATCCAGTCACATTTTCCTGTTCTTATCACTCTATTGGCAAAGAATCCAAAGTGCCCTTGTTCATCTTTGTTTGTCTGGTTGGTTGATCGGTTGGTTGTATTTTTGAACATCTATTCTGTGCAAGGTGCCGAGGACAAAAATGGTGAACATACCAGAAATAATCTCCATTCTCATCAAGCACACAACCCATAGAGGAGACATAAATTAATAAAACAATCTCTCAAATCTATGTTTATAAGATGAGATGAGGCCTACAAATGAAAGGCTTAGGGATATGAGTAATATTATAGATCAAAGTTCTAGGGGATAGAGAAACCTTACCTAAGAAAAAGAATTGCCATAAAAGGGGGGGAAGCTGAGGGGAAGTGAACATGAGCAGATATTCTAGGAGTAGGTTTGTTATATGCAAAACACCAGAGAAAGGGGGAAAAGAAAAAAAAACACTGTGACTTTTGTCAACTGAAAAGTGGCAGTATGATCTTGATATCAAGAAAGAGTGGAAATGGCAGAACGTGAGTCTGGAGCGGTTGGCACAGCTATATTATACTGGGTTTAGGACTTTAAGAACCACAGGACTCAATTAAGAATTCTTAAAAATGGAAATGAATTAATCATATATGCATTATAACATGGTCCTTTTCGCTAAAATGAAGAGAAGGGAATTGAAAGGGCAAAGGTCAAGGCCGAGAATAGCGGTAGGGAGTTGTGGCAGTCAAGATGAGAAAGCACGGTCTCTTGATGTCAAAAAAATTCAGGTGTGTGTGCAAATTAAAGAGAATTTAGGAGAAAAAAAAAAAAAACAAGATGTAATAGTTTACTGGATATAAAAAGTGAAGGAGGCTGGGCGCAATGGCTCACGCCTGTAATCCCAGCACTTTGGGAGGCCAAGGTGGACGGATCACGAGGTCAGGAGATCGAGACCACGGTGAAACCCTGTCTCTACTAAAAATAAAAAAAATTAACAGGGCCTGGTGGCGGGCGCCTGTAGTCCCAGCTACTCAGGAGGCTGAGGCAGGAGAATGGCATGAACCCGGGAGGTGAAGCTTACAGTGAGCTGAGATCAGGCCACTGCACTCCAGCCTGGGCAACAGAGCAAGACTCCATCTCAAAAAAAACAAAAAACAAAAACAACAAAACAAACAAACAAACAAAAGTGAAGGAAATGACTGTGCCAAAGATGATAGTTTGATTATTCAAATGTATATTCAATAAATATTTCAGCACCTTCTAAATGCTATTTAAGGGGTCCAACTATAGCATCAGGGAAAAAAATAAATTTCTACTTTCATGGAATTTATATTGTTTGGGAAAGATAGAGAATACACTAACTGGGAAGTAAAATATATAGTTCAAGAGATGGTGATAATTGCACAAAATAAACTCAAGGGAAAATATGTAGAGAGTGGAGTTAAATGTAGGAGTGTAGAATTAAAATTTTAAGTATAGGAGTCATTGAAAAGGTGAAATTTGAACAAACATTAAAAGGAAGGAAGAAACCTGAAAAGAATATAAAGAAAGTGATTTTGTGGCAATATCTGAAGGGGATGAAGAAGGCAGGGTTAAGGAGGGCTGTAACAAGAATATTCATGTCAGATTCCTTTTGTAGGATTTTAAAAGATCTTTTGAAAGTCTTTCTCAAATATCATCGGCAACATTGCACTCTCCCACACATGCCTTAGCTTCAACCTGTGTTCCTATTCCCCTTGTCTGTTTCCTTTTCTTCTTAAACACTTATCTCCTTAGGAGGTAAGCTCTACAGTCACGGAGAGTTTTGTCTGTTTTGCCTTTTGATTATTGCCTGGCATACAGCATACCTTTTATACATATTTGTTAAGTAAATAAATGAATGCTTATCTTCAATAGTACTTCTTTTATATGCATAAAACAAAATACGTTCAATTTTCTTGTTACAGTTCAGTGTCCAAGAGTTCAGCATGCTAAATCAATTTACTATTCCTTGTTTCTGCCTCCACACAATTGAAAACTGCACAAATCTTAGATCTTCGATTGCCTACTGAATAATCTTGTTGCTGTACTCTACAAATATATGCATCACTTATGTATAATATACTTGTGGGCTTTTCATCTTTATTTTTCCCTATGCAATTCAAGTTTCAAGTAAATTTTCTACCACATATGCTATAAAAATGTGAGTAGATAGCTTTATAATAATTATTGTGCTTTATCTGTCAATATTATAGAAAAGTAAAAAAGAAAGTGGATATTGCTTTTTAGCTGAAATGCACTAGATAATAAATTAACTAAAACTGCCAAAAGAATGAAATATGTTGAAAAATACTTAGTCTGCCCTGCTGAAGGGAAAAATAATAAATGACTATGTCTTTTACTTCTATAATTTTACAGTACTTCCTGTAAAACAAATAATGCATCCCAGACCTAGCCATTGCCAAAATGGTATTAGAGTACTGCCATTTTGCCAATTTTTCTTCCTAATAAATAAAATCCTATTTTCTACAAGAACTCATTTGTAAAACACATCAAGTGATTTAAAGATACTTCTTGCTGAATAAAACATTTCCCTTTGGACTTGAATATATAACCTGGCTACATCATTTGTATTTAGACATAAAAAAAATCCCTGTAGTAAGACTAGCAATAAGAGAAAAAACATTCCCATCAGTAATAGTGTGAAGTTAGTACAAGTTTGCTCTTCCGGCAAATCGATTGTATTATATATCCCATGTGGACTAAACTGTTTTGTTATGCTTTACCATACCTAAAAGCAATATGAATTCATGCTAAAATATATGTGTTTGGTGACTTTATTGATAGGCATCACAAGGAAAGAGATCTAACAAAACAAGGTAGCTGGAGGAGGCCAGATAATGTATCGCATGTTGAAAATAAAAGCATGTTGGTGTCATTTGCTGAGCATAGAAACTTGACAGGTAGTATTGTTTAACGTGGAAACCTCTCTGTATTCATGTATGCCCGGTCATACCTACTACCACCTTGCTGACTAAGTCAATTATTTAATATTCCTCAGACACATAAAATGAAAAAAGATAAATGCCATGACCCACCTTTTCTTTAAAAAGTATACTTTAATTAAGTTTAAATTTAAACAGTGAAAAATTCAATACACTAAATATATAATTTAGAACAAAATTTACTGCATAGCTCCACAAATATACAACAAAACTTTAACACTTTTTTGTGTGATTTAATATATTTTGATCAGTATGATTTTAGTTGAAAGAAAAATTTAAAGCAATGCATGTTGTTGATATCTGAAATATTTCAGTCCATCATTCTAACCATATTTTATGAAAATTTCTACACATATTTCAATATAATTTTTAATGTAGAAGATTCATGAACTTGGTCAATATTTCAAAAATAGAGAATGCTATAAAAAGTAAAAATCAGGAGTTGCTGTAAAGTATTTTTCTCTTTTTAAAAATTATAAATTGACTGTGTATGTTTTTATAAATTTGTGAGATACAAAGGAATGCTATGATTTATTTATGAATACAATGTGGAATCGTTAAATCAAACTAGTTAATGTATTAGTCACCTCAAATACCTAACCTTTTTTGTGAAGAGACCATTTGAAACTTACTGTCTTAGCAATTTTGGAAGGTACAATATTCAATTATTAACTCTATTCGCTATACTCTGCAATAGAACTAAAAACCATATTTCTACTGGCTGAGATTTTTTACTCGTAGGCAGTCATCTCCCCATTTTCCCCACATTACAGGTGCTTGCCAACACACCTGGCTAATTTTTGTATTTTTAGTGGAGATGGGGTGTCACCACGTTGGTCAGGCTGGTCTTGAACTCCTGACCTCAAGTGATCCAACCCACCTTGGCCTCCCAAAGTGCTAGAATTACAGGCGTGGGATCCACATTTTCTTTATTCAGTTATCCAATGATGGACACTGAGGTTGATTCCATAAGTCTGCTATCATAAAGAATGTTTAAATAAACATGGGAGTGCAGACATTTTTTCAATGAGCAGATTTTAAATCTTTCTGGTGAATACCCAGAAGTGGGATTGTTGGGTCATATGGTAATTCAATTCGCAGTTTTTGGAGAAACCTCTCTACAATTTTCCCTAACGCCTGTACTAATTTACATCCCCACCAATGCTGTTTGAGATTTCCCTTTTCTACACATCCTTGTCAGCATTTATCTTTCATCTTTTTATAGTAGCCATTCTAATAGGTGTGTGGTGACATCTCATCATGGTTTTAGTTTCCATTTCCCTAATGATTAGGCATGTTAAGCTTTCTATCATATGTCTGTTGGGCATTTGTATGTCTTCCTTTGAGAAGTGTCTATTCAATTCCTTTGCCCATTTTTAATCAAATTATTTGGGGTTCTTTTGCTGTTGAGTGGATTCAGTTCCTTGTGTATTCTGGATACTTGCCTCTTGTCAGATGCAGTTTGCAAATATGTTCTCCCATTCAACAGGTTGTCTCCTCACTCTGTTTCCTGTGTGCAGGAGCTTTTTAGTTTAATACAGTCAGATACGGTTTGTCTCTGTGTTCCCATCCAAATTTCATGTTAAATTGTGATTCCAAGTGTTGGAAATGGGGCCTGGTGGGAGGTGATTGGATCATGGGGGTGGTTTCTGATGGTTTAGTATCATCCCTCTAGTGCTGTCTTATGATAGAGTTCTCACGAGATCTGGTTTTTGAAAAGTGTGTAGCACTTTTGTCTTTCCTCTCTCTTGCTCAACCATGTGAAGGCAGGCTTACTTCACCTTCACCTTCTGCCATGATTGTAAGTTTCCTGAGGCCATCCAGCCATGCTTCCCGTACAGCCTGCAGAACTCCAGGCCAAAGTACATATTTTTTCTTCACAAATTACCTAGTCTCAGGTAGTTCTTCATAGCAGTGCAGATATGAACTATTACATAGTCCCATTTGTCAATTTTTTGTTTGTTTTTATTTTTGTTGCCTGTGCTTTTGAAGTCTTGGTCATAACCTAGACTAGTCCAATGTCCCAAAGTGTTTACTCTATGTTTTCTTCTAGTAGTTTTATAGTTTCAGGTCTTATGTTTAAGTCTTCAATCCTTTTTAAGTTGACTTTTATGTAAAGTGAGATAGGAGTCTACTTTCATTGTTCTCCATATAGATATCCAATTCTCCCAGCACCATTTATTAAAGAGGTTGTTATTTCCCCAATATATGGTTTTTGCATCTACGTTGAAAATAAACTGGCTGTAAGTATCTGGATTTACTTTTAGGTTCTCTACTCTGTTCCATTCATTTATGTATCTGGCTTTATACAAATACTATGCTGTTTTGGCAGTATAATTTTGAACTCAGGTGGTGTGATGCCTCCAGCCTTGTTCTTTTTGCTTTGTACTGCTTTGGCTATTTGAGGTCTTTTGTGGTTCCAAGAATTTAGGATTTTTTTTTCTATTTCTATAAAATATGCTATTAATATTTTAGAGATTGCATTGAATCTGTAGATTGCTTTGGATAATATGGTCATTCTAACAATATTAATTATTCTAATTCATGAGTGTGGGATGCCTTTTCATTTGAGTTTCTCCTTTTAAATTTCTGTGATCAATGTTTTATTGTTTTCCTTATAGAGGTCTTTAACCTTCTTAGCTAAATATATTCCTAGGTACTTTGGGGGAGTAGATGTTGTAATCCCCCTCCCCTCCTCCCTTCCTCCCTCCCCTCCCCTCCTTTCACCCCTCCCGTCCCCTCCCTCCCCTCCGCTTCCCTTCTCTTCCCTTATTTTTTGTGGCTCACTGCAGCCCCAACCTCCCTAGCTCAGGTGATTCTCCCACCTCAGCCTCCTGAGTTTGAGTCTACAGGCACACATTACCATTCCCACCTAGTTTTTTATAACTTTTGTAGAGACAGGATTTCACCATGTTGCACAGACTACTCTCAAACTCCTGGACTCAAGCAATCTGCTTGCCTCAACCTCTCAAACTGCTCGGACTAAAGACTAGAGCCACCACGCCCAGCCGAGATTGCTTTCTTGATTTCTTTTTTAGGTAGCTCATTTTTGATGTATAGAAATACTACTAATTTTTATATGTTGAATTTTTTTATCCTGAAACTTTACTGAATTTGTTTATCAGTTCTAAGAGTTTCTCAGTGGAATCTTTAGCTTTTTCTATATATAAGATTATTTTGTCTTCGAGAGGGATAATTTAACTTCCTCTTTTCTAATTTGTGTGTTGTGTTTTTTTATGTATTTATTTATCTTTCCTGATTGCTCAGCTAGGACTTGCAGTACCAGATTAAATAAGAGTGGTGAAAATGGGCACATTTTTCTTGTTCTGTTTCCTAGAGAAAAGACTTTCAGCTCATCCCCATTCATTATAATGTTAGCCATGGGTTTATCATATATTGCGTTTATTATACTGAGATGTTTCTTCTATGCTTAATTTACTAAGAGCTTTTATCATGAAGGGATGTTAAATTTTATCAAATGTTTTTTATGTGTCTATTGAGATGATCGTATGTTTTTCATTCTTTATTCTGTTGATGTTTTATCACATTTATTGATTTGCATATGTTGACCCATTATTGCATCTTTTAAACAATTATCTTATCCATGGTGTAAGATATTCCATTATTATTATATAATAACCTCTTTTTATTCACTTTGTATGTGTCCAGGAATTTATTTCTTCTTGCTTTTCCAGTTTGTTGACATATAGTTGTTCATAATATTATGTAATGATCTTTTGTATTTCTGTCCTATCAGTTGTAATATCTCTCGTTTTTGTTTTTATTTATTTTGATCTTTTGTTTTTCTTGGTTAGCTTAGGTAGTGGTTTATTGATTTTGTTCACCCTTTCAAAAACCAACTTTTAGTTTCATTGATCCTTTGTCTAGCTTTTATTTTTATCTATTTGATTTATTTCTGCTCTAATCTTTATTATTTCTGTCCTTCTATTAATATTAGGTTTGGTTTGTTCTTTCTTTGCTAGTTCCTTGATGTGCATTGTTAGGTTGTTTATTCAAAATTTTTCACTTTTTTGGATGTAAGCATTTATTGCTGTAATATTTTCTGGTATCACTGATTTTGCTATATTCAATAGGTTTTGATATGGTTGCTTCCATTCTCATTTATTTCCATATATTTTTTAAATTCTCTTCTTAATTTCTTCATTCATCCAATAGTTGCTTAGGAATATGCTGTTAAATTTCTATGTATTTGTAGATTTTCCAAAGTTCCTGTTATTGATTTCTAGTTTTATTTCATTGAGGTCTGAGAAGATAGTTGATAGAATTTTGATTTTTTTTTAATTTGAGAAGATAGTTGATAGAATTTTGATTTTTTTTTAATTTGAAGACTTGTTTTGTGGACTAATATATGGTTTATCCTAGAGAATGTTTCATGTGTTTGTAGTAGAAATGTGTATCCTGCAGCTGTAGAATAAAATCTTCCATAAATGTCTATTAGGTCATTTGGCCTAAAGTACAGTTTTAATCCAATGTGTCTTTATTGTTTTTCTGTCTAGATGATCTCTCCAATGCTCAGAGTGGGGTATTGAAGTCCCCAACTATTACCGTGTTGGAGTTTATCTCACCCTTTAAATCTAATAATATTTGCTTTATATATCCTGGTGCTCTGGTATTGGATGCATATATATTTAAAAATTTTATATCCTCTTGCTGAATTTATTTTTTATTCTTATATAATGACCTTTTTTGGGGGTTTTATTTTTACAGTTTTTGACTTAACATCTGTTTTATCTTATATAAGTTTAGGTATTCCTACTCGTTTTGGTTTCTGTTTGCATGAACTATCTTTTCCTAACCCTCCAATTTCACTATATATGTGACTTTACAGGTGAAGTGATTTTTTGTGTGTGTGTGAGCAGAATATAGTCAGGTTATTTTATTTATACATTTAGCTAATCTATATATTTCAAATGAGAAATATATTCTGTTTATTTTTGAAAAGATTAGGTGAGGACTTATCCCTGTTACTTTGTTTGTTATTTTCTCGTTGTTTTGTATATATTTTTTCCTTCCTTTCTCTTTTAGTTTTTGTTATTGAAGTTTGTTTTTTCTCTGTAGTGGCAATACTTGACTCATTTCTTTTTCTCATTTGTGTATCTATCCTACCAGTGAGTCGCATATTTTCACGTGTTTTTGTGATGGTAGATATTGTCCTTTCTCATCCAGATATACGACTATCTTAAGGATTTTTCTTAGTGACAGTCTAGTGATGAATTCTTTCAGTTTCTGCTTATGTGGAAAATATTTAATTTCTCCTTCATTGTTGACAGATAGCTTTGCTGTTTATAGTATTTTTGAATGGCAGAGATTTTGTTGTTGTTGTTGATCACTTTGAATATATAATTACCTTCTTTCCTGGCCTGTGAGGCCAGGCTCCCAGGTGGCATTTGCAGGCAGGTACCAGTGGCAATGACAGCACCAGGCTGGGCTGGACAGACCCTGATCCCCTGGGAGGCATTTGTGGGCAGCAATGGTGAGAGGGTTGGGCCCATACTCAGGCCCCAAGAAGGCAAGTGTAGGTCCAGGTGGCAGTATTGGGCATGGCAGGCCTCTTCTCAGGCCCTGGGGAAGCAATTGGATAGACCTGTTCCCAGCCCCACTGAAGGCATTTGTAAGTGTACAGTGGCCCTGCTTCTGGAAGAGGTGGGTTGGCTGTCAGTGGAAGCAACCCCAGCAGGCTGTTATCAGGCTCTGGGGAGTTAATGCTTCAGCACCCTTTGTGCCAGGAGAAGCCTCCCTCGCATGCTGCACTGCCCACTTCCTGGGATGTAGGACATTATGTGAACTAGAGTGCTGAGGACCCAGTCATATCTCTGGACCCTGCAACTCTGGCCCCGGCTGGTGTCATGACATGCAACCCTCTAGGTTGACATTGGAGCATATTAATGTGGAGATGCAAAGGCTGTTGTGCCCCAAGACAGGATGTAGTCTGGTGGGAGCTGGGCTCTCAAAATGGTGCTGTGATGCAGCTGCTTGGGTCTCAGCGTATGTGTGACACCCAGTATGAACTACTTGTCTGGAAAAATACTATCGTATGGACTCCAGGTAGTTCCCTGTAGCAGTTCATGACCCGTAAGAGCTGAGGGACTCTCCTGTGGCTCAGACTGCAGGAATCCACAGTGGGAAAGTTGATGGCTGGGGACTCTTTCATTTGTATTTTGCCTGCAGTGGATAGTTTCTCCTGGTTTCTAGCTGATCCTAGCTGGGCCAGCTGCTTTACTTTCTTCTCCTTTCATGTGTCAGTGGTTTCCTTGCACTTACTTGCTGGATGCCAGATGTCTCTGATGCTCTATTTAATGTGCGATTGTGCACTTGCTGTTTCAGTCCTACTTTGTGGAGGAAGTGAATGCCAGATCACTCTAGTCAGCCATTGGAAGTCACCCTCACCTCTTCTAGTTCCCGTTTCTTAATGTGCTTTACTCTTCATTTTATTCCAGTTTTTTCACAATGCAAGCAAATGCTTGACTTTCCATAGCTAACTGCTCCTGTCTTAAGGAATTATTTTCACTTGTGTCATAAAATTAATTAACCAATTTTTTTCCTCATGGACAGTGCAGCTCAGTATGAGTGCAGGCAATTCAGTGGAACTAGGTAAATTCCTATCATAGCTCTACCACGTCTAACGTTACCTTAGACAACTTTGTTAGCCTCTTTGTGCGTCAGTCATGTCAATAATAGACATAAAGTTGGACTTTGCTCATTAGATTATTGAGAAATTTGAATGAATTAATACATATAAGCCACTCAGTAGTTTTGGGTACCAAGCACACAAGAACATTAAACTATCATTATCAATATTTACCTTTCAAATTAGACTTTCCTTTTTTCTTTTAAATCATAATTTTTATAATTATGAAGTAGCTTTTACCTCATACATCTTATTTCTCGTGTAATTCTATTAAGCAACAGAATTCTATTTAGCCTTGGCTAGCAGTGACATGAAAATAACTGGAAAACCAGATTAAAAATGAATGGCAGACAGACTTCAATATAATTTATTTTTTAATATCTTGCCCTCTATATCTTCATACAAGTGAATTTTTTAGACTTTTAATTTCAGGGCTATGGGTGCATGTTTGTTATATAGATAAATTGTATGTCATGGGAGTTTGATGTACAGATTATTTCATCACTCAGATAATACACATAGTACCTGACAGTTAGTTTTCCAAACCTTCCTCCCACCCTCCACCCTCAAGTAGGCCCCAGTGTCTATTGCTCCCTTTCTTTGTGTCCATATGTACCCAATCTTTAGCTTCCACTTGTAAGTGAAAACAAGCAGTGCTGGTTTTCTGTTCCTGGAGGATAATGGCCTCCAGTTCTATCCATGTTGGTGCAAAAGGCATCAGGCTCATTCTTTTTAAGGCTGCATAGTATTCCATGATGTATATGTATGACATTTTCTTCATAAAAGGTATTTTATATAGAATAACTAAATGATGTTCTTTAATAAGTCTAGCAAGTACCCACTCATTCCAAACTCATTAGAGAGAGTTATCATTTCATTTTAGAATAGTTCAAACATTTTTCAAGAAAGTTGAGAAGTTTCTGTCAAATATTTACAAAGAACTCCTTGCAATTATACAATACTTATGAGAGAGATAAAACTCTTTCATTAAAATGAATTTTTAATAGAATAATTTGACTGCAGCTTATATATGAATAATGAAACGAAAATAATCGCTAATGGTTTACTTGGCCTCAACTTTGATTTTGATTTGACAAACTTTACCTGAGCTTTTGAAAGAACAATTAACAGTGATACTTTTTTTTGAGTCTTAGGTAAAACAAAGACATGTGTTTAAAAATCCATTGACAGGAGCAGCAGGCAGCCTGCAGCCATAATATAGACATTAATATTGACCATGCAATTTGGGATAACGTACAATATTTGAGATAATATTATATGTTATTTTCGTATATAGAGAGAGAGAAAGTGAGAGAAGGAGAATTTTTTTTTCAGTTATTTAAGACAGTGAAAATGCTTCCAGGAGTCAAATTAGAAAATAAGTTTTAGCCATAGTCTTTAAAAAATTGATATTTGTCATAAGAGAAAATGCCTTCCAGAAAGTGAAAGAAACTTTTGGTCATTTATCAGTATCAAATTTCTGTCAAAAAATAATGTGACTCTCAGAATTCTAAACTCAGTAGCCATAAAATATTAAAAAATTTCTACTGATTTGATAATACTATAAAACAGAATGGACTGAAAACTAGAGAATTACACATATTTCTTGGGAAGTAAAATATTGGGGCAAATAACTTAAATAATTACAGTGTATAAGAGACTAAAAGTCAAAGGAAGATAAGAGTGTCATCTTTTTTTAAACATGTTTTCAAAATTGACAGATTTAAGCAGCATAAGATAAATCCTGAAAAGTAAGCATTTTGAAAAGTGACTTTCAACTGTAAAAAGGACAATATATAATCATCTGATGCATTTACAGAAGTATAATAAAAGCAATTCTTTATAAGCTCTGAATTACTTTACCTAGTTATATGAACAATGAGGATCATTACATATCATAGAATAGACAATAGCAGGATACGATACAACTTATGATAATATAGACATGGTTTACCCTGAATTGTTTTATCACCTCTTTTTTAATGATGTTATTGGATTAATCAAATGTAATCTATTAGGAAAGCATGTGACCACTATAAAGTTATAGATTTTAAATTTACTTTTACCTTTTCTTTTAAATATTCAAAAAAATTATTACAGTGACTACTTGGTTATAATTGATCAACTGGCAGTATAACATACCTAAATGGAAAAAAATTAAATTTGATATATTTGAAAAATGACTAAGCATTCCCAAGAAAACATAATAATGAGTTATGTGATACTGTGATGGTTAATATTGAGTGTCAACTTGATCGAATTTAGAGATGCAAAGTTTTGTACCTGGGTGTGTCTGTGAGGGTGTTGCCAAAGGAGACTAACATTTGAGTCGGTGGACTGGGAGAGGCAGACCCACCCTCAGTCCCTGTGGGCACCATCTAATCAACTGCCATTGAAGCTAGAATAAAGCAGGCAGAAGAAGTTGGAAGGAGTTGCTGAGTCTTCTGGCTTTCATTTTTCTCTCATGCTGGATGTTTCGTCTTCAAACATTGTACTCTAAGTTCTTCAGCTTTTGGACTCTTGAACTTATAACAGTGATTTGTGGGGGGCTTTTGGGCCTTCAACCATAGATTGAAGGCTGCACTGTTGGCTTTCCTAGTTTTGAGGTTTTGGGACTCAGACTAGCTTCCTTCGTCCTCAGCTTGCAGACGGCCTATTGTAGGACCTCACTGTGTGATCGTGTGAGTCACTATTCCTTCATAAACTCCCTTTTATATATATATCAATCCTATTAGTCCTGTCCCTCTAGAGAACCCTGACGATTACAGGTTTCAACAGTCAAAGTGTTAGCTGCCTTATATGTTAGAAAATGAGTGAAAATAATTTTTTGTACAATCTAACATATCCAGGAAATAAGTGCTTCTTAAATAGGTAATTTTGGAAAATAATATTGTTTTGAAACTAGAAGACAGCGTGTATCTGGAAATTAAAGTACATTCAAACTAGTTATCCTGAAGTTAAGTTTTGAAGATTACCAGTGGAATACTTAAAATAATGACCCTCTTAATGTACAAACAAGATCCCCCCCTTTGGGAAATTATAGATGCTAATTAATTCCAGTAAGTTATATAAATAATGTTTTTATTGTGATTATGTATAGAATTGAAAAAGCAATGTAAAACACATCATTCATCTCAGCCATTCTAACAAACTGTTGTTTTGTCAGGATTTATCTGAGTAGATAGTTATAGAGGATAAGAAAAAACTGTAGATGTGCTCATTTCTAGTCTTCCTTTGAGTCTGGTCCTCTTCACAGAGGCATTTTTTAAAAAATTGTATTTGGATTACAATATAGGGAAATAGTACCACAAAGTAAAGCCAAATCTCAATAATCTGTTTTAAATGATCACTATAACACTTACATTGTTTGCATTCCAACAAATTCACATGTGCACTTACCCATTTACACTCTATGATGGTTCACTTGTGTTCTAAAATATATTAATTCGTGTCTTATGCCTCTTACAGTTAGGGCAGCAGATTAAACAAAAGCACCAACAAACTGAATATGACAGAGCCTTTTTTTGATTAATTTGCCAACTGGGTCTGGAAATAGTCTGTTATTTTCATCTGAAATAGACAAAAAGTCTAGAAACTATAAGAACAACAAAGCCCCTTTTGTGTAAAGTGGTTACTTTTTTATTTGCTTCTAAGAATAGAAAAAGATTCCTTGTTAGTTCTAGAATATATATTTCTATTACAAGTAACAGGTCCAATAATGGTTCAATTTTTTGACAAGATAAACTGTTGACTTATTTATGTTATGATTTCATCAATAGAGGATCTAAACAAGCAGTTAATTATGTTAGAAATAGTAATGTAGTATTTTATCCTTATTTTTTACTTACACTGTGATTTTCCAGCCTAATTTTATGTGATAGTTTAACATTTCAGGTCATTAAGCATGTTTAAAATCCCAACTACAAATAATTTGGAAAGAAAAAACCCTTTTAAATAGAATAATGTGCATTATGACATTTTATTATTTATTGAAATGATTTAATAAAAGAATTTGGGGTTTAATGTTTACCCCCTGTTAACAATTCTTACTATGTTTACAGATTTATGTAACAATAAGTTTCCTTTGAACAGTCTTTGAAGCTGACAAATTAAAACATAAGGAATTTAATAAAATCTCCCCACCCCAAAGGCAAAAACAACCTATGTCAACCCACTTCTGGAAACCTACTTTCAATGCACTATAATCATTCCAGTATACATTGCATTCTGGGTTTTCATAGTCACCCTTACTTTTATTGTGGCAGAAAACCCATGTTTTCTTTATTTAATTTCCCTCAGGGAAGCGCTTCTGTCAGGAGCAACATACTAGTTCTAACTCTAAAGTGGGACTTTTAAGTGATTTCTTTTGGAAATGTCAGTTTCTTTGTAATTTCAAAGGTTTTATTACCACTCTTACATTTTCTAGCAGTGGGAGCAAACTTCTGACTTTGCCAATACTTTTTTCCTTCATTAATTACCTCTTCCTCTTCTCTTAAGGCCTGATGATATTTTTCCATTGTTGCCCATTCTTCAGTTTGTTATATATATTGTTTCTTACTTTCTAGACTGCAAATTTCTCAAAGGCAGGACTTGAATATTACATTGAGAACAGTAATTAAACTCTTCTCTATAGAGTGAAGCAAACTTTATTGTAGTTATTTTTACATTATAGCAATAGTCAATTTTCTTTTATTAAATTATATAAACCCTGTTGTTAATTTCCAACTTTGTTAAAATAAAGTAGAATTATTCTGATGTTTATTTTTATGGTTCTATTCTTAGCATTGGCATAGGTAATTGTTATTTTTATTTGTCTTTTTCTGCATATGTGAGTTTGTGTCTATTTATGCTTGTGTGTTTTAGTCCACAATAAAGCAAATAGATAAACTATTTTTAACTTTGTAGTTTGATTACATAATTATACCTGTTATTAATATGTGCCATACCTTTTTGAAAAACGCATGTATGATACCAAAATTTTCATACATTGAACATTTGGCTGTTTTTTGAAAAATGAAGTCATTGAAGAAAAAAAATCCAACTGTATTTCAATGCATTTCAAAACCTTTTTAAATTCTGATTAGTGAGATGATGTTTCTGGTTAATGTGGAATTTCCAAGGGTAATATATCATAGTGATTTGTCATTCTAATTACTATTAGGGTTTATTTGTTGGATGAGTATCATTATATAATACTCTTTTAATCTATTCTTATTGATTATAAAACAAAGCTATGAAAAAGTAGTAAAACGTATTAAAATCCACTTACTTTCAAAAACTTAGATATTAAGATTCTTATGCTTCTCTCCTTGAAATAAAATAGGAAGATTTTCAATAGAAATCTAATTAGTATAAACATGAAATTTTCATCAAACTTCATAGGATCACTGTAAGGCAATTTGGATTTAGGTTGTATATAGTCTTAATAGTGTCCAGATTAAGATTATGACAAAAATACATGAGCTGTCATTGTATCTTGATGACATATTTATGGTGAGGTTATTAGAAAAGTAAACATTGAGAACCAATTTATTACATTTAGTAAATAATTATTCTTCCATCTACAAACTCTGAAGTCATCTTCTAATGCTCATGAGAGAGGCCTCATAACTAAATAATAAAATGAACAATATTAGAGTAAATCAATTTGTGGTCACATTTCTAGGAAAATAACTCTCAGTGACTTCAAGGATAGAAAATTTAGTTGTATGCAGCTGTCACAGGAAGAGCTTATCTGGACAAGTAGCATTTAAGAAGTGGCTATCATTCTGAATTTTAAAAAGCAAATTTTATCCTTGAATGGATATATGCCACCTATATTGATTTATGCTATCAATGACTTCTTTTATTTTTCAGAGGCTCTGATATTTCTGTAATTAACAGCCAAAAAAATAGGATATTTGGATGAAATAATACATTGAGGCCGATCACCAATGTGCATAAAATAAACATCTATTAATTTTATTTTCTCTACATCTTTAAAATTCACACATATTTCAGAGTCTTTCTAATTAACAACAAAGACACCTATGCTCTTATTCATTTTTGAAAATCACTTCCTATCATATATATATATATATATATATATATATATATATATATATAGTATTATTATATCTCCTCCAGGGCATTTTCAAACATTATTCAAAATTTTATTTGGTAACAGATAATTATTTTAGAGTCAAATTTGTGATAATTTACCTATAATGTATTAGTTTATTTTCACACTGCTGATAAAGACATACCTGAAACTGGGAACAAGAAAAGGTTTAATTGGACTTACAGTCCCACATGGCTGGGGAGGCCTTAGAAGCATGGTGGGAGGCAAAGGGCACTTCTTTCATGGTGGCAGCAAGAGAAAAATGAGGATGAAGCAAAAGTGGAACCCCCAATCAACCTATCAGATCTCATGAGACTTATTCACTATCAGGCTAGCCCCCATGATTCAATTATCTTCCCCTGGGTCCCTCCCACAACACGTGGGAATTCTGGGAGATACAATTCAAGCTGAGATTTGGGTGGGGACACAGCCAAACCATATCAAATATAACAAGTGTTGGGGAGGATGTGAAGAAAAGGGAACCTTTTACACTGTTGGTGGGAATATAATCTGTACCGTCATTATGGAAGACAGTACAGAGGTTGCTCAAAAATTAAAAACAGAACTACCGTTTAATCCAACAATACCACTATAGGGGCGTATTTTCAAAGGAAATGAAATCATTATCTTGTTTTGTTTGTTTGTTTGTTTTCAGATGGAGTTTCACTCTTGTTTGCCAGGCTGGAGTGCAATGGTGTGATCTTGGCTTACTGCAACAACCGCCTCTTGGGTCCAAGCAATTCTCCTGCCTCAGCAAAGATATCTGCATTCTTATGTTCATTGCAGGATTATTTACAATTGTCAAGATGTGGAATCAACCCAGATGACTCATTACCAAAGAATAATTGAAGGTACAGAATTTCTGACTTTTGTTAACAATGATCGTTCCTAAATCTTAATTTTTTTCTCATTTGAATTGAATAAAGTTAAACGTTTTTAAAAATTTGAATCCCAGAGAGAGATAAGTGGCATTTTTAAAACTTTCAGCTAAACTTTTGGGCCAAGCATATAATCTTCTTTTCCTCCTATGTTCATGACAGTAACTACATTACAAAGGATAAAATCATGTCTGATAAATATGGAATCATCAAAAACATCGCTACACAGTCTGAAAAATCTCTAACGAGAAGATAAGGAGAATATAATAAATAAAGTGCTGCTAAGGACATCCCTTCTAATACTTAAGTTCTAGACAGGATTGTAGTCTTAACTTCTCTTTTGTTCTTCCATGATGATAGTTATGGGCCTAAACAATGGCTTTGAGAAAGATATAAACATAATGTAAAAATTGATGACCTTAAAGTTTTTTTCTTTTGGGCCAGCATGGTGGCACATGCCTGTAATCACATTACTTTGGGAGGCTGAGGCTGGAGGAATACTTAAGGCCAGAAGTTTGAGGCTATCCTGAGCAACATAGCAAGACACCATCTATATAAAAAAAGAAAAAAATTTGCTGGTAGTAGTGGGATGGACTATAGTCCCAGCTACTCAGGAGGCTGAGGCAGGAGGATCACTTCAGCCCAGAAGTTCGAGGTTACAATAAGCCATGATCATGCCACTATACTCCAGCCCGGGTGACAGAGTAAGACTCTAACCTCAGGAAAAAAAAAAAAGTTTTTCTGCTATGTGTTTAATAGTAAAATTCCCTTTTCCAATTTTGATATTATTGTTTCATTGTATCAGCAAGTACTTTGTCAAACTCTTTTTCTTTTGTATTTCTTGATTTGGTTTGTTTTTCTGGTAATTTCAACTATAGAAATAGTGTGAAGTCTATCACTGAGCCTTGGAATTTCACCATTATAGACAGGGGGAAATGGAGACATTGTTGACAATATATTAAACCTCCCTTGTATTAAATATAAGAATCCATTGTATTAACAGATTCATGGATTACTACATGCTACAAGTAATAAAATAACTTCCAAGTATCACAAAATTGAAATTACTTTTATTTGATTCAATCGCCTTACAATATAGAAAGATTTATATTTCCCTTCAATAACGAAATGAGGACACATGCAAAAATACACAGATATACAAGGACAGGTTCGTATATACATCTGTCTTAGATGTGTAACTCTTTTCTTAGGTAAATGTTTAGCACTTCTCATAAGGCCGTGCCCTGGACAGCTAAGTAGCAGGAAAGTAAGGAAGAGCAGAAAGCTTGACACTTTCTATGTCTGAACACAATGACTCTTCACTCACAAATTAATTTTACTATCTATGGCTAGTTTGTCATGAATTGAAAAGTTTTGCATGAATACACACAATTAGATTTATATGCAAATCTCGGGTCTCTTTGGGAATACTAAGAGGTGTACTTTGCAATGAAGGAAAAGAAGTGAATAACAAATGAAACTCCCAAAATTTGAGTTATCATTTAACTAGGAAGTGAACTGTAATTTTTTGCTTCTTCTGTTTTTATCATGTATATATACATGATAAAATATACATGATATATGATATATATCATGTATATACATATATATCATATATATCATACATATATATCATATATACATGATATATGGGTATATATGATATATATACACGTGTATATATGATATATATACACGTGTATATATGATATATATACACGTGTATATATGATATATAGACACGTGTCTATATGATATATATACACGTGTCTATATGATATATATCATGTATATGTATATGTGATATATATATTACCATTCATTAAAAAACTTAATATGATACCATTCATTACCATTCATTAAAAAACTTAATATGACACTCATTAAGTGGAACCCTCCCACAAAAGTGTTTTAAGTTTAAACTAAGAGTCCTAAACAGTGAAGATCAGGTTGCTTTCTGGGTGAGGGTGCACGTGCACACACACACACACACACACACACACACAAGTTATTTTTCATTATTTGCTTAACTAAGTTATTTCTATTTATTTCCAAATGCTATCTTCGCTGTTAAAAAAAAAAAAAAACTTAAAAAGATTTGTGCAAACTCATGGCTTCCCCATCCTTAGGCTGTTCATCATTTTCTGAAGGGAGTACACTTGAAAATAAAAATCATAATAAATTGTTTGAGCCCCATCTCTATTACCATTCTGGTAGCCCTAATTTTCTTGGTCATGAAATAGTCTTAGGCTGCGATAGATTTTAGAAAGGTAACTGGACAATCTTAAGCTTCTGTAGTACCTTTGTGTATGCTGAGAAAACAAGAAAAGGTAGGGAAGCTGCATTTCTTTGAAGCCTTTGTGCTCTGTGTTATGAGGGGCAACGATGACCATCTAAGAAGAGAACTTCAAGGGCACTACAGCTGTCTTTTACTTATATTCTGAATAAGGGTCTCACTTCTGTATTCTGGTAAATGCCTCTACGTAATAACAAGAATGAAAATCTTCATATACTTATCAATGCTGGACTTCATAAATAAATCCAGTAACATCAGAAGCAGGGTAAAAAAGCAAGTCTAGTACAGGATAATTTGCTGCAAGAAAAGAGAAAGGAAAAAAATGCTCTACTTGATCTCCAGTCATAGCAAAGCAAAGATAAATCAGCCACAAAATGCAAATCAATGGAACATCCATGAAGAGTATTGTTAAATCTTGTATAAATGACTAAGTGGAGGATCTGAAATGCGATTGTTTATTGTAGATCTTTCCTCACAGGAGTAATGGATGCCTGATCATCTGAGATTACATCTGCTTCACGCATACAAACTACATAAGGCAGTGATGTTACGGAGGCTCCATGCACATCATCACTCACATCAGAACAGACAGCAGCAGCAGCAGGAAAGGAGGCGGGAAATTAAATCGTGAACTTTTGGATTGTGATTTTAAAAATATATCTGAAATTATCGTGTACGTGAATAATAACTTGTAATAGAAAAGATAAACTCCTAAGATAATGTAAAATGCTAAATATTTTAAATATTCATCTTTTTTATGGTTGAGTGAAATGTTTGATATCTCATGTTATCTTGATTATCTCTGACCTCTAATACCTGATTCTCCACTCCTTCTATCTTCTTATCTCCTTTCCCAAATGTAAAGTCTTGTCTTTACCTGATGAAAATGAGCCTAAAAGCTTGACGATAGGGAAATTATTTTTCTAGTTTTAGTTTGAATATTTATCATCAAACTGAACTTATGCTTCTGATTTGAGAACTTCAGAAAATTTTGTCTTTTCAATGTGGACAGTGCCAGAAATAGAAATAATTGTTCATTTTGTTTCTTTTACTCAATAAACACTTTTAAAGAATGCTTTGAAATACTTTAAAGAATGTTTTAAGGAAGTTTGCTTTTGTGCTATGAAAATAGAAAGACAAATTAGTCAATGACTATCCCCTTAAGGTAATTCCAGTTTCGTATGAATGATAGAATAATTCATAAAACATATTTTAAAACTTTTATTCTAATATATAAGCCTCAAGATTTAGAGATATATCATTATTAATGACCATGTTTCCAAATTCTTCATAAAAATGGCATAGGTCAAAAGTGGTGGATGAAGACTAATTAAGAGGTCTAATCCAAAATGCCCTAACCTGTAAAATGAATTTGTATAAAATCAGGTAATATCATATTTTTAAAGAGACACATGTCCTTCCCGTAGAAGTCTGAGAATAATATAAGAAACAATCAAATTCAATTTTCTTATTTCAAAGAGAGAACAACTGATAACCATGGTAGGTAACTGACTTATTCAAAAATTAACAGCTAACCAGGACTACGAATTCAAGATTGCAAGATCTAGTCCAGTGTTCTGTATATTATGGAAATACAAGTCTTACTAGCCCCAAGCTGTGCTTTCTACTTGAAGAAATAAGACAAATATGTGAAAAACGGGGAAGACTAAAGAACAATTCCTTGATATACAGCAGGTCCATGTATAACATCTTTGTGCTGTAACCTTGATAAGAAAAAAAGAAATGATTTCCCACCAGGGCACTGGGATTGTAGAGTTTGTATGTGTTGTCTGTGTGAGCTTTCTCCTGGTATTCCACTTTCCTCCCACATCCCAAGGATGTGTGTGTTAGGTGAACTGGAGTGTCTAAATGGTCCCAGTCTGAGCGAGGGTGAATGTGAGTTCAACAGCATCCAGGCTAGGCTGGGTCCTGATCTTAAACCCTGGACTTCCAGGATAGGCTCTGGCGAAGCACAACCCTGAACAGAAATAAACGGGTTGGAAAATAAACGAATCATGAATACAAATTATTGTTAAATAAAAATTCATAAAGTATACAATAATCATACAAATTCCCTGCTATAAACAATGGGTATGAAAGCACTCAGAGAGCATGCCGTATTCGTTACTATTTGTTTTTGAACTGCATGGTGGAAGGAGGTGCTCCTTACAATTTTCATTTTGCAACATTTATTCATTGGTTTAACACACAACAGCTACACCATAGTCATTCAGTGAGTAACCAAAATTTGGGTAATTAACTTACTTGATCTTATTAATCTTTCTTAAGTGTATGTATAGCTCACATTTATTTCAATTTTTAATATCAAAATGCTCTTGTCACCCAGGCTGGAGTGCAGTGGTGTGATCTCTGCTCACTGCAAGCTCCGCCTCCCGGGTTCACGCCATTCTCCCGCCTCAGCCTCCCGAGTAGCTGAAACTACAGGCACCCGCCACCACGCCCGGCTAATTTTTTGTATTTTTAGTAAAGACGGGGTTTCACCATGTTAGCCAGGATGGTCTCGATCTCCTGACCTTGTGATCTGCCCGCCTCGGCCTCCCAAAGTGCTGGGATTACAGACGTGAGCCACTGTGCCCGGCCTTTGATGATGTTTTTCTGACCAGACATATGCATTCGAAATTTATTTGTTTATATCAATTTAGCCTATGGTAAAATTTGTTTCATTATATGTAGTTTTGCTTAATTTAAAGTCACGGTTTCCAGGAACCTGCAATAACATTAAGGACTTACTGTATTTTAAAAAGTTTATCAAAACACTATTATATTTTTAAACAGTGCTTCCTCCAAGCTGAAGTGGCTTGTCAAGAAAAATGAAAGAAAAATTATATACTCATTTTATATTTATTTGTATGATGATAAAGAAAAAGAGATGGGAATTGTGATAAAAGTTGAGTATAGAGGGTGAGTAAAATAATTACGTGTTCTAGAAAACAGTGAATTAGATTAATTGGGGTAGAGAAGTGTTACTAGTAAGATGGATTTTCTAAATTTAAAATCATTATTTGCCCTAAGTTATACGGTAACATTTCCTAATTTCCTGTTATTCACATAATACCTCTTATGTTTTTGACATATCCTTATATCACCTTTATTATATTTATTTCATTGATATATTTTTATCAATGATGGTTCCACTTAAATTTAATTATTATGACCTAAATGAAAAACCTTTAACATTTGCCATGTAATTAACTTTCTATGAAAATAAACCAGTTAAAAATAAAATAAATATTAAAATAAGTAGAAAATAAATACTATGTCTCTGTTATTCCAGCAGTAATACTTTATTTGAATGTATATGCTGCTAGAAAGTACAAAACATTTTAATCTACCTTAAATAGGCTTGGGTACTAATCTTTAAATTTATATACAATTTTGCAACTCTTTTAAAAATAATTTAAGAATGTGAAGAAAGTTCCAACATATGTATTTTCCAAATATATAATTTGTCTAAATAGTTTCTAAAGTACAGAAAAGTTTCTGTTTTATAAACTACTACTACCTGCTTTGTGAAAATACTTATAAAAATCTTCTCTAGTAACTTTTAAATGCTTATTTGAATTGCTTTTAATATTTTCAAAGTACTAAAAAGGATTCCATAGTCAGGTATTCATACAAGAAATGTTTTTAATGATTTCTTAGTAAAGGAGAATGGATAAACGAGTTTTTCCTAGACCTCAGTTCTATTTTGGCACAAACTAAAATATATTTTCATCATTTGACCAAATATGTTTCCATTATTTGTTGAGAGTTTCCTATGTGCCAGAAACATTTAAATCTTGCAGCAATGCTACAGGGTGAGACTATTCCTATCCTCCTTAAAGCTGAGGACAATGAAGTTCCAAAGTTGAAGTAAAAGGTAGATTTTGTGACACTAGATATTTTCTCTTGAACCCTGAGCTCTGTGGCTTCTGATCTGGAACCAGAACTCACAGCTCTGCTTTCATGATCACACAGCATTGGGCATGGGGTTTCCCTAAGGGGAGGAGGCCTCTGCAAAGTATCTTCTGCCAAGAGGTCCAGGACTGTTCTTCGCTCCCTCCCCCAGGATCCTGGCTTCTGCTGGCTTGGTCTTGCTCTGGAAACTTTGTTTTGGTAACCTTGGTAGTAGCATGGTCTTGGAAAGAAGTATGAGTGTGTGGGAGTGGGAATGAGGAAGGTGGGGGCACCATTTAAAGCTCAGAGACAGAAACAAACTAAAGAGACCACTAGCCTAGCCTCCTTCCCCATGTCTTCTGTTTCCCTCCCTTCTTTCCTTTCAGTTTCGGTTTTCTGCAAATGGCTAGCCAGTTTTCCCACAACATTTATTAAATAGGGAATCTTTTCCCCATTGCTTGTTTGTGTCAGGTTTGTCAAAGATCAGATGGTTGTAGATGTGTGGTGTTATTTCTGAGGCCTCTGTTACTGTTCCATTGGTCTATGTATTTGTTTTGGTATCAGTACTATGCTGTTTTGGTTACTGTAGCCTTGTAGCTATAGTTTGAAGAGAGGTAGTGTGATGCCTCCAGCTTTGTTCTTCTTGTCTGGGATTGTCTTGGCTATGCGGGCTCTTGAGGGCGAGGGGAGGGATAACATTAGGAGAAATACCCAATGTAGGTGATGAGTTGATAGGTGCACCAAACCACCATGGCACATGCATACCTAGGTAACAAAAGTGCACATTCTGCACATGTACCCTAGAACTTAAAGTATAATAAAAAATATAAAAAAAGAAAAGTGCTTAATAAATGTTTGCCAAATGAATAAATGCTGAGTCAACTACCCAGTTGTAGAAACGAAAAGGTGGAATGCTTGTTGAAGAAATGGAATAAAAGAAAGCATAAGGGAATTTGACAAAGGTAAAAGGTAAAGAGGTCTTATATTAATAAGTAAGTAGTTTCATATTACATATCCTGGGAACTATAGCCCTGAAAATCAAGGCAAGGCAGATATCTTTTTTTTTTCCTTTAAGCACATGTCTCTATATGTCTACTATACCACTCATTAAAATGTTTATAATCTTCAATTTTTAAAGCTTGAACATAATGATGGTTTTCTTATTTTTCATGAAATATTCATTTCATAGTCGTGCTAAGTTTCAAATATGTGTTTGTCACCAAAGAGAAGTCATTGCCTTTGGATGAATAGAGGAAGAACATATTAAGACAATTTTGGTGAGTAAATGAAATATATATTAAACTGAGACCAGGTATGGTGGCTCACTCTTGTAATCCCAGCACTTTGGGAGGCTGAAGCAAGTGGATCACCTGAGGTCATGAGGTCAAGACCAGCCTGGCCAACATGGTGAAACCCCATCTCTACTAAAAATACAAATATTAGCTGGGCGTCATGGCATGTGCCTGTAGTTCCAGCTACTTGGGAGGCTGAGGCAGGAGAATCACTTGAACTTGGAGGTGAAGGTTGCAGTTGGCCAAGATCACCAAGATCGCCAAGATCGCGCCATTGCACTCCAGTCTGGGCTACAAGAGTGAAACTCTGTCCCAAAACAAACAAACAAATGAACACCTGAAACCTGAATACTTTGGTTAATAAATGAGTATCATAACAGAAAGACATACATGCCACAAGAAAAAAATCAATTTGTTTTTGCATAACATTTTAAAATTTATTCTATGATTGCAACCCCTGCCTTTTTTTGTTTTCCATTTGCTTGATAGATCTTCCTCCATCCCTTTATTCTGAGTCTATGTGTGTCTCTGCACGTGAGATGGGTTTCCTGAATACAGCACACTGATGGGTCCTGACTCCTTATCCAGTTTGCCAGTCTGTGTCTTTTAATTGGAGCATTTAGCCCATTTACATTTAAAGTTAATATTGTTATGTGTGAATCTGATCCTGTCATTATGATGTTAGTTGGTTATTTTGCTCGTTAGTTGATGCAGTTTCTTCCTAGCCTCGATGGTCTTTACAATTTGGCATGTTTTTGCAGTGGCTGGTACTGGTTGTTCCTTTCCATGTTTAGTGCTTCCTGCAGGAGTTCTTTTAGGGCAGGCCTGGTGGTGACAAAATCACTCAGCGTTTGCTTGTCTGTAAAGTATTTTATTTCTCCTTCACTTATTAAGCTTAGTTTGGCTGGATATGAAATTCTGGGTTGAAAATTCTTTTCTTTAAGAATGCTGAATATCGGCCCCCACTCTCTTCTGGCTTGTAGAGTTTCTGCCAAGAATCAGCTGTTAGTCTGATGGGCTTCCCTTTGTGGGTAACCCGACCTTTCTCTCTGGCTGCCCTTAACATTTTTTCCTTCATTTCAACTTTGGTGAATCTGACAATTATGTGTCTTGGAGTTGCTCTTCTCGAGGAGTATCTTTGTGGCGTTCTCTGTATTTCCTGAATCTGAATGTTGGCCTGCCTTGCTAGATTGAGGAAGTTCTCCTGGATAACATCTTGCAGAGTGTTTTCCAACTTGGTTCCATTCTCCCCGTCATTTTCAGGTACACCAATCAGACGTAGGTTTGGTCTTTTCACATAGTCCCAAATTTCTTCCCTTCTCGCTTCATTTCATTCATTTCATCTTCCATCAGCGATACCCTTTCTTCCAGTTGATCGCATCTGCTACTGAGGCTTCTGCAATCTTCGCGTAGTTCTTGAAACTTGGCTTTCAGCTCCATCAGCTCCTTTAAGCCCTTCTCTCCATTGGTTATTCTAGTTATCCATTCTTCTAATTTTTTTTCAAAGTTTTTAACTTCTTTGCTATTGTTTTGAATTTCCTCCCATAGCTCAGAGTAGTTTGATCATCTGAAGCCTTCTTCTCTCAACTCGTCAAAGTCATCCTCCATCCAGCTTTGTCTCGTTGCTGGTGAGGAACTGCGTTCCTTTGGAGGAGGAGAGGCGCTCTGCTTTTCAGAGTTTCAGGACATAGGCGTGGGCAAGGACTTCATGTCTAAAACACCAAAAGCAATGGCAACAAAAGCCAAAATTGACAAATGGGATCTAATTAAACTAAAGAGCTTCTGCACAGCAAAAGAAACTACCATCAGAGTGAACAGGTAACCTACAGGATGGGAGAAAATTTTTGCAACCTACTCATCTGACAAAGGGCTAATATCCAGAATCTACAATGAACTCAAACAAATTTACAAGAAAAAAACAAACAACCCCATCAAAAAGTGGGCAAAGGACATGAACAGACACTTCTCAAAAGAAGACATTTATGCAGCCAAAAAACACATGAAGAAAT
The DNA here is from genome assembly GCF_006542625.1 of Nomascus leucogenys. Classification (NCBI taxonomy): domain Eukaryota; kingdom Metazoa; phylum Chordata; class Mammalia; order Primates; family Hylobatidae; genus Nomascus; species Nomascus leucogenys. Next base: position 37,441,258 of record NC_044389.1, read on the forward strand.
GCTCATCATCACTGGCCATCAGAGAAATGCAAATCAAAACCACAGTGAGATACCATCTCACACCAGTTAGAATGGCCATCATTAAAAAATCAGGAAACAACAGGTGCTGGAGAGGATGTGGAGAAATAGGAACACTTTTACACTGTTGGTGGGACTGTAAACTAGTTCAACCATTGTGGAAGTCAATGTGGCGATTCCTCAGGGATCTAGAACTAGAAATACCATTTGACCCAGCCATCCCATTACTGGGTATATACCCAAAGGACTATAAATCATGCTGCTATAAAGACACATGCACACGTATGTTTATTGCGGCACTATTCACAATAGCAAAGACTTGGAACCAACCCAAATGTCCAACAATGATAGACTGGATTAAGAAAATGTGGCACATATACACCATGGAATACTATGCAGCCATAAAAAAGGATGAGTTCATGTCCTTTGTAGGGACATGGATGAAACTGGAAAACATCATTCTCAGTAAACTATCACAAGGACAAAAAACCAAACACTGCATGTTCTCACTCATAGGTGGGAATTGAACAATGAGAACTCATGGACACAGGAAGGAGAACATCACACTCCGGGGACTGTTGTGGGGTTGGGGGAGGGGGGAGGGACAGCATTAGGAGATATACCTAATGCTAAATGATGAGTTAACGGGTGCAGGAAATCAACATGGCACATGGATACATATGTAACAAACCTGCACATTGTGCACACGTACCCTAAAACCTAAAGTATAATAATAATTAAAAAATAATAATAAAATAAAAAATAAAATTTATTCTGATACCTCATAATACCCAGAGGTGCAACAAAATATTTATTTATTGAATTCAACAAGGTTGAAAAACTATCTACAGGGTAGTATGTTCACTATTTGAGTAACGGGTTCAATAGAAGCCCAAACCCCAGCATAATGCAGTCTACCTATGTAACAAACATGCTTATATACCCCTGAATCTAAAATAAAAGTAACAGGGATGGAAATAAAATGATTACTTAAGAAGTTAAATCTGTTTTAGAGATTGCTACCTATCCATCCACATAGCTATATAGATAGATATGTATATATATACACATACATGAATAAACTGTAACAATGCCTTATATTTACAAATTCTTTCACTAAGCACCTAATGAACATTTTCTCACTTAATCCTCACAACAAGCATGTTAGTTGTTTTTTTGTATGAAGGAATAGGGGCACGAACACTTAATGCAGCATTCCAAAGTTGATACAACTAGGAAATAAAGCAATATTCATTAAAATTCCAAGACTTTGAAATCAATGAGCCGTTTTGTGTCTCCCTAAAGATATACATCTTAATAAAAGTGAAATAAGTGAAATTATATACTTGATGTATAAGACAAAAGTATGTTCAGAAGAGAAGAAAATTCTAAGAAAGTATTGCTTCTAGTTTACATCTGTTACAAGTAGGACTTTGATGCAACCCCCTGAAATATCAGTATTTTTAAAAATTAGGTTGCAGTAACGAAGAGTTTGTGTATCTCAACAGTTTCCAATAACAAAGGTTACTTCTGTCTCTTTTTATTTTTTATTTTTTAATTTTTTTTTGAGACAGAGTCTCTCTCTGTCTCCCATGCTGGAGTGCAGTGGCAGGATCTCGGCTCACTGCAAGCTCTGCCTCCCGGGTTCACGCCATTCTCCTGCTTCAGCCTCCCGGGTAGCTGGGACTACAGGCGCCTGCCACCACGCCCGGCTACTTTTTTTTTATTTTTTATTTTTTTGTATTTTTAGTAGAGATGGGGTTTCATTGTGTTAGCCAGGATGGTCTCGATCTCCTGACCTCGTGATCCGCCTGCCTTGGCCTCCCAAAGTGCTGGGATTACAGGCGTGAGCCACCGCACTGGGCCTTCTCTTTTATATTAGTATGTTTTGCAGGATGTTCCAGAACTATATTCTTAGTTAAAGATGAAACTGAAGGCCTTATCGGGGACATGCTAGCCTCATACTGGAGGGAATAGAGCTATGGCAGAAACATGTGATGTCTGTAAAGCTTCTTCTAGGAATGAGGACACATTACTTCCACTCTCATTGCCTTAGCCAAAGCAAGTCAATGACCTTCTGTTGGTAGAGCAGAAATAACAATCCTTCCCTTCAAAGGGAATTAGTAAAAAGGGGCCAGACAGAAGTGAATTTGGGAAGGAGCAGGTAAATATTATTAATAAGAAATACATGTATGTATCCCTGGCTCTAAGAAACAAACAGCAAAGCTTAAAAAATATAGTAAAAGATATATAGTCAAAGTGTTTCATTTTCATTTAACAAGTTAATCTTTATTTTATTATATGAATATTGATTTTTTTAAAAAACAGAGACATTTACTCACACACATAAAAACACCATAGCTAGAAGTATTTATTTAGTAAATAATTCATTTTTAATGTGACGATATTTGAAAAGCCTTGTGGAGAATATAATTTAATGTTTCAATTTCCAATTCACTCTGAAAATAAATTATTTGAAGTAGAAATGGGTCAGAAGTCGATCCTGCTTCAGCAGGATTCCATAACAATACAAATTTGAAGATACTTTTAGCTTTTGTCTGAAAGCTTTAACCAAAATACCTTTTAAGAATAATTCCAGTTTTTAAATTAGCATCTGAGTAAATGTATTAGTCTTATTCCCACTGCAAATTCATATTTTAAAAACATAATATTTTACATTTGTTAAATCACTGGACAAAGAGTATAGATTGATTTTCTTAAATGAAGAACATTTTCTACCTTTTCTATTGCTTATTAATTTTATCTTGGAATGGATTTTATCTGTTTTTGGAGTACTTATTTCATTAAATAAGCTTGACTCATTTCTCCTGATAGTTAAAAATAAGAATATTCATTCTTGTGTAAAGAGAAAAGAGTAAATTATCTTTATTTTAAAAACATAAAAGGGAAAATCTTCAGATATTAAAAATACATGTACATACTTCAATCAGTATCAAAATACATAGCATATCCTTCCATTTGTTTTTAGGTACTTTTTTCTTCTCTATCTTCAATGGCTAGTCTAATGCAGAGTGAAAATAAAACCATTCTTTCAGCTAATTTCACAAAGACATTCAACATTCCATTTCTGTGGGTGAATTCAGGGAATTCACCCATTTCGGGATTTCTAGACAAACATCTTGTCTAGGTGTTCCTGCCAACAATACAACTTATTTTAAAATACAATAAATGAGATGAGCTTAACCAAATGAAATGAAACAGAGGAGGAGTGACTGTCAGATATGTAAGAAGATAAGATTCTAGATTCAGAAGGAAGCTGTTAGATGTCATTTGGATGGAAAATGAGGTTTGCAGCAGAGGAAACTGCGTGTGCAACAATGTTGTGACAATGTGGCACACGTGGGAGTGCAGAAGGTCCAACAGAGGCTCAAGGGACCAGAGCCCTGCCATGAGGGAGCTTTGTCTCAGGCTAATGAGGTGGGATTTTATTTTGAAGGTGAGGAAAAGTCATTGAAGAGGTTTAAGTATGGAGTTACTGTTTGAAAATATTCTGGTAGCACCATTCAAAGCCTACAGTGATGGATATTGACAATGGTTAGAACATTCTGGCAGTAATCTGGACCCAAGATCTTAACAGCCAGACCTAAGGCATTAATTGTGGTGATGGGATGAGACAGAATCACAAAAGTTAGTAAAAATCTCCATGGGTAGCTAAAATAGCCACTTAGAAGATCATACTTATATACAAGAGAAACTCCGTGGCATGTAACACAGACCGTGCAAAATATCCCCATAATGACAAGATCTCATGAAGTATTTGAAACACAAAACAAATAGACTTGCTAGTAAAAATCTTTTTTTTTTTTTTTGAGACAGAGTCTTTCTCTGTCACCCAGGCTGGAGTGCAGTGGCCCAATCTCAGATCTTGATTCACTTGAAGATCCGCTTCCCGGGTTCAAGTGATTCTCCTGCCTCAGCCACCCAAGTAGCTGGGATTACAGGCACTCACCACCATGCCTGGCTAATTTTTGTGTTTTTTAGTAGAGACAGGGTTTCACCTGTTGATCAGGCTGGTCTCTAACTCCTAACCTCAGGTTGTCCTCCTACCTCCTTAGGCCTCCCAAAGTGTTGGGATTACTGGCATGAACCACTACATCCACCCATAAAAGCCATTTTTAAGTGACTTTCAGGAGGAAATGGTTTCCAAATGACCACTTAGGATATGTAAAGGAAATCAGTCAATGTAACAGTAAATGAATTTTTAAAAATATTCTATCACAGAGTATTAAATAAATATTATCTATTTGTGGAAATTTTTACATGTTTATTCCAGTGATGTGTCAGATTTCTGGATTATGCACTACATTCATGAAAATATTTTAAATTTTAAATCTCAATATATGTTTACTCATTGAATATATGTTAACTTATTGAAGTTGTACATATATATATACCACCAAACTAATATAATAGGGGTATGCAGAATTATATTAAACATAAAAAGTTAAAGGGGTTAAATATATAAAATCATTAATTATGTTTTAATGGTACAAAACATTTGGTTTCACTAAAGTGAATATTAATATTTCTGTTGAGAGAAGGTGATTGATTACTTCATAATTTTTGAAAATTTGAGTTTACCTATTTGTAATACATCAATTTAGAAATATTGTGCATAGTTGTTTATTTTTGTATAATATTTGTATTTAATGACTATGATAGATTAACAAAAGTCCATGTATAAGAATGAAAAAATGCATCAATGATAGCAGTTATTAAACTATTATAAATTTTAATCTCATATTCCAATTACACAGATTTTTGTTGAACTACAGATAGTAAATTTTCATTTCCCTGATACTGGACAGTTCTTTCAAACTAACATGTTGCATATTTATATTTTTACCAAAAGTTACAAATTGAAAATATTTTAATTAGAAGCTGTGTAGTTTCTAAACATTGTTTCAGCGTTTTTAACTGTAATATAGGAGACATTGTGGCAACAAAGTCACATAAATATGAACAAATTTTCAACCATCTTCTTTTAAACTTCTCTCTATATGAAAACTTCCCTTAGAAAAGCAATCATTTTACCCCTTGGTATTAAAATGCAACCTTTGTTGAAATGACAGATTAAGTAGCTTTATTATTTTTGAATATATCTGCTTGGTAGCAAACTACTGACATCACAGAAAAGGTTATCAAATTTGAGTCATGTACTTATCTCTTTGCAAAGAAAAATGAGTGACTCCTTTTTAAACTCAGTCCCATTACATTACCAATTATTGTAGAATTTACTATTTAATTATTTCCAAATAATATTTAGCCATACTAGAGAAATCTTCCACAAAATACAGTTGTTGAAATTTTCTGCTAGTGAAAGAAATAATGAATCCACCATTATTAACCTTTAAAAATTATTCAAACTTCCTTAGGAAATACTTCCACATTGTGACAAGTGACTGTCAGAGAGATGTGGATCTAGTGAAAGCACCAGCTTTTCTCCATTCATTAAAGGTTGGTAAAGCTTAATTTATTTCTTAATTTTGGTAAAAATAAATATAAGTAGGCATTACACTATTGCTTCTTTTGTTTAGTCATGTTTACAAATGAGCAAATTTCAAACCAAGGGTCGAAAAGCATCTATTCATTAATTAAAACCAACTTCCCAGAGTGTTTAGTGGAGCAATCATAATCTTGCTCTGCTAGTGATGTGGGTGCTATAGAAATATTTCTAGCTTTGTCAGAAACTTTAGCCACATGTGGTGCTCATAACATTTGTGTGTGTCAGGTTGTCCCCTGGCTGTCTGGTAAAGATTATGTAGTCCTTCTTCAAGTAATGTTTTTAAATGAAAAAAATAAATTTCATGCAATTACAAAGGAAATCAGTTATAATGAAATTTAGTTATCAAGACATTTAAACCCAAAATTCAGGGAGACAGAATAATATATGTGCTTCTTTACCAATGTAATAAAAAACAATATCTAGTCATAGTTCTGGAACTTACTGAAATTTTATAATAGTAAGTGCAAACATATTTTAAGGTTTTTTACATCAATGTAATTGTATATGAATATAACTGTAATTTATGTAGTTTATAAATTCATATCTATTAATATCACTGTAGTCTGTTATTGATATTCATAGTGTGAGAGAATATTGATTTCAGTTAAATGTTAGTAAAAATATAGATATAACTAATATTTTCCTAATTCATGAATTATCTAATTTTTGTTCACAAATTCCAAGTTAAATCACTCTAACAGAAAGTTAGGCAAGAATAGCAAAGAAATAATATTTTGAGTTCAGTGACAACTAGAAATGCTACAAACTTAGAAAAAAAATGTGCAAAGTGTTTCCTTTTTTTCAAAATAAGCAAACATTGTACTGACTTCCCATTCCCCCAATGATTAGTTTTTTCATCATTCAGTGACTGGTGACTATTGCTTGAATTATAGCTGGTCATATAATAGGCAGAGCATAGCCAGGTGTTTTTTAAACATCAATTATGTTTCTTCTCTCTTTGTTATTCCCCCTTTTTCTCTCCCATAAATCGCACCTTTAGTTCAAGAAATAAGAGTTTCCACATAAATTGCCTTCAGAAAAAGAATGTAAGAGGTTTACATATACCTAAGTATTTAGGGAGTCAACAAAGATTGAGGACATAAATAAAATGCATGGAGGAAATGGCATTTTATGAGTAAGAGACAATTGTGTTCCAGGCTAACAAATAATCCTTGGGCTTGCAACAGGTTATGAGGTGGAGAAATGTATGAAATCAGAGGCTGATTTGAGAAAGAGGCTCTGTATGTCACTTAGGCAGATGGTCAGGTCCCAGAAAAGGAACATCTGTCCCAGTAATTCAGGGCAAGCTGAGCTTTCAAAAGCCTTGGATTTAAGCCCCAATATGTAATGAAAGTAACTCTCATGTATAGAAAAGAAATACCTAAGAGACTTACTAGACAAGAAAGATATGCCCATGAGATACCAATGGTAATGTAGGTGGAAGAATGAGAGTATGAAACCTCAACGGATAGCTAAGGACCAATGGTTCTCCCATCCCCCTCAAAACACCTTGTCTTATGTAGTATTAGAATTTGCATCTCCACTATAATGCTAGAAAATATTTATGTTGGTAGGAATTAAATTTTCTCAACTCAGTAGTAACGGTAATTCTAAATTTTAAAAGCCAAGTTGGGTTTGTAATAATATTATTTTGCATGCCTTAGTTTATAGACTTAGTTTTATCAATGTTTTAAAAGTCAGTCTGCCAGAGTAGAAGCTAATCCAAGATGTTAGGGACAGTCCTTTATATTTGGCTAATAGGTGCAGACATACCTGAATTCTGACTCATATCACCACCACTGTTCCATACAGAATTATTCATTTAAAATACAATATCAAAAAAAAAAAAAAAAAAAGCAAAGCCAAGCCAAAATCTCCAATGTAGGAAACTCTGATTAGGTAGGTGGGAACTCGTGCACTTTTTCTCCCACTCAAGACAGATCCCGAATCTTATAACCATCCATCCAAATCTGTAGAAGGACAGGAGTCTATAGAGAATGTAAATTGGCTGGGCCACAATGTCTGTAACTACTCGGAAGCTGGGCCTGTCAATGTCTAGGAAGCTGAACAATCAATTAATTATTCTTTCTCCTCATCTAATTAGTGTAAATAGAGAAGAATGATTCCGAAGAAAGTAGAGGAGAGGTAGAAATTTTGAATACCTTTCTCACCTTTATACATATAGGGAATAAGGTCTAGAATTCATATTTCTACTTATATTTTAAAGAATCTATTAATTAACACATGGATTTTATCTATGTGTAGCATTGGAGGAGATAGCAGGTTTGGATTTCAAAGCCCTTGACAATTTTTTCTTAGATAATCACCATATGTAAAAAAATATATATCTTTAGATTAATAAGCACTTGGAAAGTACTACATTCAGGCAAAAATGAATAATGAATCTTTATTTGAAGCCTTCTATTGTGGATGGATGGATTTAGCAAAAATAGTTATTGGAATGAAGAGGCAGAAAGCAGTGAAAATGTTATTTGGTGAAATAACAAGAAAGGCAAAATAGGAAAGGATAGTTGAAATGCTCTTCATCAGAGGCCTTAAAGCAAATTTCACTTCCATTCTAATCTGTGCTGTTGTTGCTTTGCTTTTTTCTTTTTAAGGGACTTTTCCTTGTTGAAAATATGTTGCACTATTCTTTGGATTCCTAACCCATTGCTGAAGTCAGATGACAACACATTTGCAGTTCCTGGCACCCCAATCCCCTGCTGTCAGGATTGTAAATGATGCCACTTTTCAACAAGCAGTGATCCAGTAAGGGGATTAGAGGCATGAATTTTAACCGACAGAAAAATGAATTTGAAGGTAACATGATGCTTTTTCTGTCACTATGTTCTGAGAACACTGGTGCTAGTGGGATCTGAGGTGCAGCTGCTTATTTTGCTTGCTATTGTTAAGTGGAAATTACCAAATACCTCATCAGCTGTGTTGAAAGACCTAATGGAATAGTAAAGTGTGAATAAGTTTGTTCCTTCTATATCGGCTTCCACTGTATTACAGCTTGCTTCTACTCTCTGAAGAATACTTGAATAAATGTTCACGGGGAGGTAGGAAGGAATACTGCTATGACAAATTAGTAAAGAGGCTTTATACATCTAAATTGGATCCGCTGTGACATTCCATTACTCACTACACTGTAGTATATGTTGAGTTTAAGCATAAAGTTAATGTATGTTTGTAAACAGTAAGCTCTCTCCCTCTTGTATTTTATATCTCAGAGATGCCAGAGATCTCCTTAAGATTTTGATGATATTAAATAAATAAATAAATACACACAGATTTCTTAACAAATCATTTTATAGGTTTTTGGTTGATATTTAATTCCTCTGTTCCAAGGAGGGGAGCCTGCTGTTTCCAAAGACCATCTTGGTCTCCTCACTCTAGAAAGTGTGCAAGCCAAGATGACAAGTGAGAGAGATGATGTGAGTTTTATATTAGTATGAGAAATGGTACTAACCGGGCCTTGCCTGTAGCTGACAGGTGATAAAGGAAGAATCCAGTGAGCATCACAATTGGAAGGCTGTTCAGGGCTCTGAACTTCTTTAACTCCCTTTATTTTTGTTAAAGTAATTATATTTAATTATTTTAAGAATATACTATATATATTTTCTTAATTCATGCATTTATTTAATGTTTATTGAATACTTGTTGTCAGTGCTGTGATTCTCTTTGTAACTGTCTGAATAGGAGTAATATGAGTGCCCAGTGGAAAAAGTAGTATTGATTAGTTTATATAGACCACAGACTGATAATTAGATGGTTAATTTGGGAATTATTTAATTATATGATTTTTATTATATCTTTAGTGTTGTAAATAAGAGCAAAGCAATCACATAGGATCCTATGTGATTTTCCACTTATAATAGAAAATTTAAAAAATACTTATTTGGCAGCCATGAGTACCTTTTATGATTACCTATTATGAATGCCCAATTAAATCCTAGTAGTACTTAAGATCTCACTTCATATATCATTTTAGAGTTATATTTCCTACTCTCCAGGACTGAATACAGATATTTCCATTATAACTTCTTGTCTTTTTAGTGAGTTTAGGTTGCTACAACACAATACCATAGATTGGATGGCTTATAAACAACAGAAACTTATTTGTCACAGTTCTAAAGGCTGTGAAGTCCAAAATGAAGGCACCAACGAATCCAGTGTCTGTTGAGGGCTTGTTTCCTTGTTCATAGGTGGTGCTTTTTCCCTGTGTCCTTATATGATAAAAAGAGACCAGGCAGCTCTCTGAAATCTTTTTTATAAAGGCACTAATCTCATTCACAAGGGTTCTAACCTAGTGATCTAATCATCTTATTCCCAAAGGATACACCTCCTAATATCATATTGATAGATTCAACTTACACATTTGAAGAAACACAAACATTCTGACCATAGCACTTTCAACATTACATATTTTGTTTATTTCCTCTTCAATCTGCCTAGAAATTTACATTTATTCATGTAAGCAATTGACTAACTTCACTCTTTTTTTTTTTTATGAGAAATGGAGACTTATTGAATGAGGTCATTTATTTTGTTTCCTACCATCAAATCTCCACCTTTCAATAGAGTGCATGATACATGGTAAGGGTAGAGTAAATATATGAATTTATATAAATAAAATAATGAATAAATATATTAGCATAGGATGATCTTTTAGGGAAATTTTAAAATACTGAACGAGAAACATAACACAATATTATAATATAAAAATAACCACCCATATGATAAAAAAAAAAAAGCATAGGGTACTATGGGAGAATGGTAATGAAGTTTCTAATTCTAGTTTGGTGGCTACCAGGAAAGAATTTTCATAGAACCTTCTCTTGATTGTATTTCATCTTCTCCAGCTACCTCTTGTATTCTTGCTCTATCAATCATATTCTCTAGGTGTGGTGCATAAACATATTTAGTTTTAGTTTTTCATCTTAATACAACTATCTGAATCTCTATTTCAGAAACTTATTAATATTGAATTAAAAATAAGATTTCTTCCACTGTGTTGGGGGAAAAGGTGAGAAGGATGATCTTAGATAAAAGCAAATTACGTAAAAAGGAAACCCGTTGAAGCAGTTTCCACATAATTATATTTTCTTTTCTGATAGAATATAGTGATTTTTTTTCTTGAAGGTGATGACGGGAGTTTTAAGGTGCACACAAAAGATTAGCAGTATCTCCTCAGCAGAATGTGACAAAGGATTACTGGGTTATATGAAAACATTTCCAAGATGAATTGAAGACCAAGCTGAATGTAAGTATAACAGATCTTTTATTAGCATAATCCAAATTTGTATGTAATTTTTCTTTCTACACATGCTATTCAGCACTTTCTCTTTTCTTGCCTTATTGCACTGGATAAAATCTGAAAATACATTTAAATAGAAAACCTATTTTGTTTTTAATTTCATTTAGAATTGTTTGTAATTTCTTAATATGGTGTTTACTCTTAAGAAGTGAATCATACCTTTAATTTTAATATGGATAATATGCTTAAGGCATAATTTAAGAATTTTGTCTTTTGTTCAGAACAGAAAAGACTATTTACATAACTATTTAATGTATTATAGTACTTACTGATATTATTATACATTTTAGAATAATGCATTAATGCAGTGATCTATGTGAATAAAACCCTTAATGTTGAATCATCCTTCTATTCCCAGGTTGAAATTTAATTGGCCATTGTCTATTTTCGTTACTCTATGTGATTTGTGTAACTATTACTTTTGAGATCTCTCAACTTACATTTACAATAGGGATCTATATTTTTCCTCTTGGTTTGGAATCTTTATCAATTTGGTTGTAAATAATAGGTCAAGCCTATTCCTAACTCTATGAATTACATGTTTATTTCATAAATTTAATTTATAGCTATTCTGTATTTTTATATTCTATAAAATACTTCTTACAGTTTGCTAAAATTTATTTGTGAGACCACTACAGTTTTTTAAATGTATACCTTTGATAATTATTTTAATTTATTCATGGAAATTAGTCTGTGTTCCCTCATCTTGCTAAGTAACTTTAGCAATTTCCAGTTAAGGTTTATTATTATTATCAAAAACATTTATGTAAAATTATAATAACCTGCTTTACATGATGCATTCTCTTTGAACCTTATCTTTCATTATCTTTATTATTTGTAATGGTTTCATTATCTTTATTATTTGTAATGCCATAATTTATGTTTTCTCTCTTTGTTTTTCATCTGTGTAACCAAGATTCTGGGTGCTTTACCTTAAATTCTTAAAGAAAATATACAAATCCAATATATAGTATTTTTACTGGTATTTTCCTAAGGTAGTCATTTTCCCTGCTAAAATAACCAATTATTCCTTCCTTCTATTTTTCTATTTTTTCCCCAAACTTCTTGAGTTGAAGATTTAATTCATTTGTATTCGAATAACTTAAAGTTATGAAGGCTTCTTAGACTAATGCTTAACCTACATTCTTTAGATTTTTGTTACAAGAAGAGTCTGTAAATAATCAGCATTTTATAGTTTCATTTCTTTCTTGATCTAGAGTTTATTTTGCTTTTTAGAAATATCTATAAACCTAATTTTCATTTTGCTTTACTAATACCGTTTTATCACATTGACCTTGGATTAACCCAATCAATTATATTTCTACTTAGAGTAAATAAAGGTGCGTGTGTGTGTGTGTGTGTGTGTGTGTATGTATGAGGGTGTGTGTGTGGCCAATTGTTAATCAATTATTGATTATATCTTATACATTTGAGAGAAATGTTCATCTTTATAGAGTGAATACATGTTCACATATTTCTCATTTTCTTTTTGTCTATTGAGCTGAATGTTTTATTTACTTATTTTTATTCCACTAGTGGTTATAGTAACAAATGTTTTTATATCAACATCAAACTATGAAGACACAACTATACATATGCTTACAGCTACTACTATACAAAAAGAAAACATATTTAGCATTTTATAACTTATCTGCCACCATACTAAAATTTATTTCTATTATTATTGCTAATATTGTGCCATTCCTATTTTGCTTTCTTTGAAAATTTCTTTGAACATTACAAATTACATTATAGAGATATAAAATTATTTGCATACATTATATGTAAAAACTTAGATACATTATAGAGATGTAAAACATATATAATATAAAGAGATATAACAATTATATAGGTATCAAATAGAGACATAAAAATAATGTCAAACTTTAATATTTGCTATCATTTAGAATACTGTTTAAGCCCTTGCCTACAGAGAATACAATACCTCAGTTAATCCTTGCAATAACTCTATAGGCTAGAAACTATTATTAAACAATTTCTTTAAATATAAGGAAATAAAAAGAAGAGAGCTATAGTAGATTGCCGAGATAACTCAGGTGGTATGAGGTAGACCTGGAATTTGAATAGAGAAAATACTTCTTTGTCATCTGTGCTGCTAACCTGCTTGTCACAACATGTCACAGTATCGTATTTTAATATTGAATCGAAAGGCCTTATTGGTTACTCATTTCTCCTATTGAATATTTGTCTCAGGAAATTGCTATGGGCTAATTGTGGCCCATAGTTCCTAAGAAGGCATAAAATGAATATTTTTATCCTGAAACACAAATGTGGTTAAGGGGACACTCCTAAGTACTTACAGATTCAGATTCAAAATCTGGATGTTGGGCCTGTATGACAGTGCCTGAAAAAATGGCAGACTTCTTGCTTGAGTGACAGTATCAGTTTTCTCTGTATGCTAGTTGAGAGGTTAAAAATAACAAGCCTTAGCTTAATAGTCTGCCTCTGACTTTGTAGATATTTCCCTCCAAAATGTGGCTAAAACACCATTAAACTTAAGTTTGCCTCAATAAGAAATAAATACAGTATAGAGCTATATTTACCTACTTATATTTCTTTTTTTTTTTTTTTTTTTTTTTTTTGAGACGGAGTCTTGCTCTGTTGCCCAGGCTGGAGTGCAGTGGTGCCATCTCGGCTCACTGCAAGCTCTGCCTCCCGGGTTCCTGCCATTCTCCTGCCTCAGCCTCTATAGGCGCCCCCACCACGCCCGGCTAATTTTTTTTTTTTTTTTTTTTTTTTTTGTATTTTTAGTAGAGACAGGGTTTCACATGGTCTCGATCTCCTGACCTCGTGATCTGCCCGTCTCGGCCTCCCAAAGTGCTGGGATTGCAGGTGTGAGCCACCGCGCCCAGCCTACCTACTTACATTCTTATCAAGTTATATAGTCTTTACTATTACTCTTAAAGCCTAGCAAAGTTAAAGAAACATGTTTCCTAACATAAACTTATGTCCTAGTCATCCTCAAGCCGCACTCAGTGTTTGTGACCTCCTATCTCAGCTTTATTCTGGTTCAGTTTTCTGTAGGCTGGAATATTTCCTCAAGTATTCTTTTTTAAAGAAGGTGTATGGGCAGCAGACATTTTAAGTTTTTGAAGGTTTATAAATGGCTTTTCATCTTTACTCATGAAACACATATTGACAGGGTTTATCACGCTTAAGTTTTGGTTCTGTCCTCAGTAACATAAACCTTCCAGATGCAAGGATTGCAGAAAAGATCTTCTCAACGATTTTTTTCCTGTTTGCAAGTTTCTCAAATGTTCACTTCATTCTTAAATCCAGAATTTTCAGAAATATTAACAGAAATGATTCAAGTGTGTATCTTTCAGAAAAAAGTCCTAAGTGAGCTTCTCAGGTGGCTAATGGGCTTCTCTAAACTCTGTGGTGTAGTGAGAGGGAATTGGCTCAGTGAACTGGAGAACTCAAGAGAGATGATTAATAACTCCCTGGATCCTGTGAGTAAAAGTGGACAGTAATCAGGTCAATGTTGAATTCTTAAAGCTCGTATCTCTTTGTTTCAGATAAGAATTTGATGATTCTGGCCTGGAGGTGGCGCCCTTTTCTGATTTTCAAGAATGTAATTATTTTGTTTCTAATATTAAAAGATACATCTTAATTTGTTACCATGTATTCCATGTTTCTCTGAAATTTGAAATTAAATATTTATTTAAATGAAAACAGTGTAAATCTGTAGTTAAAAATTAGATAACTTTTGCTTTAGTGCACTTTGGACTAATCTGAGTCAGGTAAATGTTAATCAGCATCTCATGCTGAGTAAAACATGACATAAAAACACGTCCTTGTCAGGCCAAATTTAATTTTAAAAACAGCAGAAATATTAGGTATTTAAAAAAGAAAATGAGTTAACCTAGAAAACTGTTTAAACAGGTAGTAGGAAGTCAAAAACACAAAGGAGGTGCTGAGGTTATGCGAAGATTAATAACTGCAGGAAGAGGCCACCACCCCTAGGATTGGGGATGTCAAAAAGAAGAGTCGGTTGTACAGAACCCAGGAGCTTGGAGAATGTATTGTGTAGGGAAAGTGCTGGAACCTAGAGGGAGAGGGTTTGTTGTGAAAGTATCACGAGTTTCACATAAAGAACTCCGAGGAGGGGGTGTAAATAGCTGTAATTCTAACTGCCAAAAGCAAAGAAACTCCAGAGTCTGGAGGGTGGAGCTGGAGTTGGCTGTTCTCTTTTGATGAGGGACACTGTCAGAAACTAAATGCTGAAAGAGAAACTTTTGTTCCCTTCCTCTCACCTCTAGTTTCCCTCTCTGCATTCCATTGGCAGAAATTAACAGTAAGCTAATTAAAAAAGATATCTACAAAATAGAGGTCACAGAATTCTAGAGCAAGCAAGTCTATGAAATGTTTAGATGAGCAGACTCAGAGCTAAAATCACTAAAATCTGATGGTCACAGGGTGCTTAGTCAAGTCAATGAGAGGAAAGTTGGAGAAGGTCAGAGTATATTTGCATGTTACAACCTCATAATCAACAAATACAACAAAAGACTATCAATTGAAACCACTGAACCTTACTGCCCCTCCAAACCAAACCAGCTTCCTCATTTTATTAATAATATTAATAATTAATTATTATGAACTAGCCTTATTAGGACTGCTCACTCTTAGTCAGGAGGCACATTTAGCCAACCTTTATAAATAACAGGTGAGGCTAGAATAAGTTGCAAGAAACAAGCCTTACAGGTAATGTGAATTTTTTAAAGGCAACTTTAACTCTTGAAGTCCAGTTTCCATCATTGATGGCATGTTTCACAGTTAAAATATAATGAATATAATTATACAATTCCTCCTATTAAATGAAAACAGTAACTAATCTTGTAGAAACATCAATAATAAATTCAGACAAAGCTAGGGAGCTTCAATAACTGGTTCAAAAATCAGTATCTTAAAAGCCCAGGTCCAAGAATAGCAATTAGTATTCTCGACTTCCAAATAAGCATTTATTCAAAAATATAACCGTCATCTCTTAAAGTGTGAGCAATACTTATGCAGAAAAAAATAGTGTTTTTTTTGCCTTTTCTCAGTACTGAAAAAAGTAATATTTTCAGTATGACTGCTGGAAAAAAATAAAACCTAATGAGCATCAGAAAAATAACTATATTCAGTTGCTGAAGAAACTTGAAGATAAAATTTTTCATGGAGCAGCAAGGCATGGTCTTCTGTGCATTCAGCAAAGAAGCACCTGTTTCACTTAATTTATGGTGTGAGCCCTTAAATGCAGTAGGACACTCTGCTCCATTGTGTTCACTCTCTGCGCCCTATTTATTTCCTCAATAGCACACATTACAATGAGTTATTATTTTGTTGGGGTTTTTTTCTATCCTTCCTTACTAAAACATAAGCTATGTGAAGACTAAGATCTCATCTGACTTGCTTATAACAGTCTCCCCTCTGCGCCAAGCAGAATTCCTGACTTAGAGTAGACATCAAATATGTATTTATTAAATTAAATAGAATATCCACTTGTGCCATATTTAATATTTCTAAAATAGAGATTATTCTTATTTATCATTTACTCAGGTATATCAATACAGTTACAAAAAAAGTTTTATACAAAACTGAAATTTATATACAGTTATAAAAACTTGCAAAATAATAAAAAATACAGAAATTTAAAATATCAGTGATGAAAGTAACCTTCAAGGACATTTAGTTAAAAAAAATAGAATTTAGAGAATGTGGCAGTGACTTGATACATAGTAAATAAAAATCTATGGATAATTTAACAAAATAGAAAGATTTTTGTCAATATAATACAGTTTCTTATTAACGTGGTGGAAGGACACCACAAAACGAGCATCTATAGATTAAAATTTAGTAAAGAACTTGATCATGACTTCAGCTCAATAAATTTAAAACTCTAATAGGTTATTACTACTAAATATTCAGTTATAGAGGGAACTATATGTGTATGGTTGAGTCAAACAATCAATAGTCATTTGTTTCCGTTTCTGCTGCTTATTAGCATTGGTCTATCTAACAGGATTAAAAAATCTGCAACCCACAGATACTGGAAAGATAAAATTTGGGGGTCACTGGCAGTTCCCAGAACCCATTTTGACATCAGTGTATTTCTGCAATAGATAAATGACTCAGTGAAAATCATGTGTACACTTTTGAAACTATATTATCTCTTTCCAGCCACTATAATATAGATTAAGGGCTTCAACTTCAGTGAGCTAAGTAGTATGGTAATGGTACTTATTTCACAAAATACGCCTTGTTTCCAGGCATTCCTTGGTACAAGCAAATACTTTTAACAACATTATATTACTCACTCCAAAATATTCAGTTGCTTCTAAAAAAATAGTAAAAAGAGTTTTTCTGAAGACCATACAAACTGTTCTCTGAAACAGGCAGGAATGTTAGTTTTAGAGATATGGAAGCAACAGAAGTAACAGACTGTGCAGACAAACACACATCATACATTACTAGCTGTGTGAAATTTTGCAAGTTGCTTAACATTTCTGAAATCAGTCTCTATTTGTTTAATTTGGGCAAACATATCTTCCTTGCAGAGTTATTGCAAGTATTAGATAAAACTCTCATACAGTGGCTAATACTGTAGGCACTTCATAAATGGTAAGTATGTGAAGAAAACTTTATGATTTAAATTTTTCTTTAAAAAATCGGTTTTTGATCTAGCTTTAAGCCAGTTTAGTCTTTCATAGTTTGCTAATGAATCATTGATTGCTCAGCCATGAAAAAAATATACTAAAAGGTAGAAGCAACTTGATTAGCTATTGCTTATGGATGAACTCCATTAGAAAATACTATAGAAATTTGTACTTATGGAAATAAAATATAGTGGAAATGTTACTTCTGAAATCTGTTGATTCACTGCCATATCAAAAGAAGAAATCGAGTTTTACCATAAAAATCAGAAAACACTAAGCCTCAAGCTCTTCCAAGGAAGTCATGAAGGCTTATTTACTCTAATATTTTCTAGTGCCTATAAAAGTACAATACTTGGTGCAAAAAAAGCAAAAGATGGCCAGGTGCACTGGTTCACAACAGCAATCCCAGTACTTTGGGAGGCTGAGGCGAGAGGATTGCTTGAGTCCAGGCATTTGAGACAAACCTAGACAACATAATGAGACTCTGTCCATGAAAAAATTTAAAACCAAATAAAACAACTAAAGATAAGCAAATGTCTATTTTTCAAAAACGATTTACTAATGGGCCTCTTAGTAACTATTTACTAATGGGCATCATATTTAGCCTCTAAAGCTGAGTACACTTTTTGGACAGATTATCAACAGATAACTTGTAAACTCCAGGGGCAGTTAGAATCCATATCTAAAAGGTATTTTAGTTTCAAGAAAAATAACACATCCCAAGCAAATTTTACTCTTTCTCAATGGATATTTCCAGAGTAGGAGATCATGAATATGCTATACTGTGTAATTACCATGTATGTTTCAGTGTGAGTGTTTTATAAATTTTTCCTGAGAATCTTATAAATAAAATACAAGAGGGTGGAGCCAAGATGGGCGAATAGGAACAGCTCCGGTCTACAGCTGCCAGCCTGAGTGACACAGAAGATGGGTGATTTCTGCATTCCCGTTTGAGGTACTGGTTTCACCTCACTAGGGAGTGCCAAACAGTGGGTGCAGGACAGTTGGTGCAGCGCACTGTGCATGAGCCGAAGCAGGGCGAGGCATTGCCTCACTCGGGAAGAGCAAGGGGTCAGGGAATTCCCTTTCCTAGTCAAAGAAAGGGGTAACAGACGGCACCAGGAAAATCGGGTCACTCCCACCCTAATACGGTGCTTTTCCAACGGGCCTGGAAAACGGCACACCAGGAGATTGTGTCCTGCACCTGGCTTGGAGGGTCCTATGCCCAAGGAGTCTCGCTGATTGCTAGCACAGCAGTCTGAGATCAAACTGCAAGGCGGCAGCGAGGCTGGGGGAGGGGCGCCCGCCATTGCCCAGGCTTGCTTAGGTAAACAAAGCAGCCAGGAAGCTCGAACTAGGTGGAGCCCACCACAGCTCAAGGAGGCCTGCCTGCCTCTGTAGGCTCCACCTCTGGGGGCAGGGCACAGACAAACAAAAATTCAGCAGGAACCTCTGCAGACTTAAATGTCCCTGTCTGACTGACAGCTTTGAAGAGAGTAGTGGTTCTCCCAGCACACAGCTAGAGATCTGAGAACGGACAGACTGCCTCCTAAAGTGGATCCCTGACCCCCGAGCAGCCTAACTGGGAGGCACCCCCCACAGTAGGGACAGACTGACACCTCACTCGGCCGGGTACTCCTCTGAGACAAAACTTCCAGAGGAACTATCAGACAGCTGAATTTGTGGTCTCACGAAAATCTGCTGTTCTGCAGCCACCGCTGCTGACACCCAGCCAAACAGGGTCTGGAGTGGACTTCTAACAAACTCCAACAGACCTGCAGCTGAGGGTCCTGTCTGGGAGAAGGAAAACTAACAAACAGAAAGGACATCCACACCAAAAACCCATCTGTACATCACCATCATCAAAGACCAAAAGTAAATAAAACCACAGAGATGGGGAAAAAACAGAGCAGAAAAACTGGAAACTCTAAAAAGCAGAGCACCTCTCCTCCTCCAAAGGAACACAGTTCCTCACCAGCAATGGAACAAAGCTGGACGGAGAATGACTTTGACGAGTTGAGAGAAGAAGACTTCAGACGATCAAACTACTCCGAGCTATGGGAGTAAATTCAAAACAATAGCAAAGAAGTTAAAAACTTTGAAAAAATATTAGACGAATGGATAACTAGAATAACCAATGGAGAGAAGGGCTTAAAGGAGCTGATTGAGCTGAAAGCCAAGTATCCAGAACTACGTGAAGATTACAGAAGCCTCGATAGCCGATGCGATCAACTGGAAGAAAGCGTATCAGCGATGGAAGATGAAACGAATGAAATGAAGGGAGAAGGGAAGTTTAGAGAAAAAAGAATAAAAAGAAATGAACAAAGCCTCCAAGAAATTTGGGACTATGTGAAAAGACCAAACCTACGTCTGATTGGTGTACATGAAAATGACGGGGAGAATGGAACCAAGTTGGAAAACACTCTGGAAGATGTTATCCAGGAGAACTTCCCCAATCTAGCAAGGCAGGCCAACATTCAGATTCAGGAAATACAGAGAATGCCACAAAGATACTCCTCGAGAAGAGCAACTCCAAGACACATAATTGTCAGATTGTCACAAAGTTGAAATGAAGGAAAAAATGTTAAGGGCAGCCAGAGAGAAAGGTCGGGTTACCCACAAAGGGAAGCCCATCAGACTAACAGCTGATCTCTTGGCAGAAACTCTACAAGCCAGAAGAGAGTGGGGGCCGATATTCAACATTCTTAAAGAAAAGAATTTTCAACCCAGAATTTCATATCCAGCCAAACTAAGCTTCATAAGTGAAGGAGAAATAAAATACTTTACAGACAAGCAAATGCTGAGTGATTTTGTCACCACCAGGCCTGCCCTAAAAGAACTCCTGAAGGAAGCACTAAACATGGAAAGGAACAACCGGTACAAGCCCCTGCAAAAACATGCCAAATTGTAAAGACCATTGAGGCTAGGAAGAAACTGCATCAACTAACGAGCAAAATAACCAACTAACATCATAATGACAGGATCAAATTCGCACATAACAATATCAACTTTAAACGTAAATGGGCTAAATGCTCCAATTAAAAGACACAGACTGGCAAACTGGATAAGGAGTCACGATCCATCAGTGTGCTGTATTCAGGAAACCCATCTCACGTGCAGAGACACAAATAGACTCAAAAGAAAGGGATGGAGGAAGATCTACCAAGCAAATGGAAAACAAAAAAAGGCAGGGGTTGCAATCCTAGTCTCTAATAAAATAGACTTTAAACCAACAAAGATCAAAAGAGACAAAGAAGGCCATTACAAAACGGTAAAGGGATCAATTCAACAAGAGGAGCTAACTATCCTAAATATACATGCACCCAACACAGGAGCACCCAGATTCATAAAGCAAGTCCTGAGTGACCTGCAAAGGGACTTAAACTCCCACACAATAATAATGGGAGATTTTAACACCCCCTGTCAACATTAGACAGATCAAAGAGACAGAAAGTTAACAAGGATATCCAGGAATTGAACTCAGCTCTGCACAAAGTGGACCTAATAGACATCTACTGAACTCTCCACCCCATATCAACAGAATATACATTTTTTTCAGCACCACACCACACCTATTCCAAAACTGACCACATAGTTGGAAGTAAAGCTCTCCTCAGCAAATGTAAAAGAACAGAAATTATAACAAACTGTCTCTCAGAACACAGTGCAATCAAACTAGCACTCAGGATTAAGAAACTCACTCAAAACCACTCACCTACATGGAAACTGAACAACCTGCTCCTGAATGACTATTGGGTACATAATGAAATGAAAGCAGAAATAAAGATGTTCTTCGAAACCAATGAGAACAAAGACACAACATACCAGAATCTCTGGGACACATTCAAAGCAGTGTGTAGAGGGAAATTTATAGCACTAAATGCCCACAAGAGAAAGAAGGAAAGATCCAAAATTGACACCCTAACATCACAATTAGAAGAACTAGAGAAGCAAGAGCAAACACATTCAAAAGCTAGCAGAAGGCTAGAAATAACTAAAATTAGAGCAGAACTGAAGGAAATAGAGACACAAAAAACCCTTCAAAAAATTAATGAATCCAGAAGCTGGTTTTTTGAAAAGATCAACAAAATTGATAGACCACTAGCAAGACTAATAAAGAAGAAAAGAGAGAAGATCAAAATAGATGCAATAAAAAATGAAAAAGGGGATACCACCACCGATCCCACAGAAATACAATCTACCATCAGAGAATACTACAAACACCTCTATGCAAATAAACTAGAAAATCTAGAAGAAATGGATAAATTCCTCGACAAATACACCCTCCCAAGACTAAACCAGGAAGAAGTTGAATCTCTGAATACACCAATAACAGGCTCTGAAATTGTGGCAATAATCAATAGCTTACCAACCAAAAAGAGTCCAGGACCTGATGGATTCACAGCCGAATTCTACCATAGGTATAAGGAGGAGCTGGTACCATTCCTTCTGAAACTATTCCAATCAACAGAAAAAGAGGGAATCCTCCCAAACACATTTTATGAGGCCAGCATCATCCTGATACCAAAGCCTGGCAGAGACATAACCAAAAAAGAGAATTTCAGACCAATATCTTTGATGAACATTGATGCAAAAATCCTCAATAAAATACTGGCAAACCGAATCCAGCAGCACATCAAAAAGCTTATCCACCATGATCAAATGGGCTTCATCCCTGGGATGCAAGGCTGGTTCAACATATGCAAATCAATAGATGTAATCCAGCATATAAACAGAACCAAAGACAAAAACCACATGATTATCTCAATAGATGCAGAAAAGGCCTTTGACAAAATTCAACAGCCCTTAATGCTAAAAACTCTCAATAAATTAGGTATTGATGGGACGTATCTCCAAATAATAAGAGCTATTTTTGACAAACCCACAGCCAATATCATACTGAATGGGCAAAAACTGGAAGCATTCCCTTTGAAAACTGGCACAAGACAGTGATGCCCTCTCTCACCACTCCTATTCAACATAGTGCTGGAAGTTCTGGCCAGGGCAACAGGCAGGAGAAGGAAATAAAGGGTATTCAATTATGAGAAGAGGAGGTCAAACTGTCCCTGTTTGCAGATGACATGATTGTATATCTAGAAAACCCCATCGTCTCAGCCCAAAATCTCCTTAAGCTGATTAGTAACTTCAGGAAAGTCTCAGGATACAAAATCAATGTACAAAAATCACAAGCATTCTTGTACACCAATCACAGACAAACAGAGAGCCAAATCATGAGTGAACTCCCATTCACAATTGCTTCAAAGAGAATAAAATACCTAGGGATCCAACTTACAAGGGATGTGAAGGACTTCTTCAAGGAGAACTACAAACCACTGCTCAATGAAATAAAAGAGGATACAAACAAACGGAAGAACATTCCATGCTCATGGGTTGGAAGAATCAATATTGTGAAAGTGGCCATACTGCCCAAGGTAATTTATAGACTCAATGCCATCCCCATCAAGCTACCAATGACTTTCTTCACAGAATTGGAAAAAACTACTTTAAAGTTCAGATGGAACCAAAAAAGAGCCCACATCACCAAGTCAATCCTAAGCCAAAAGAACAAAGCTGGAGGCATCAAGCTACCTGACTTCAAACTATACTACAAGGCTACAGTAACCAAAACAGCATGGTACTGGTACCACAACAGAGACATAGATCAATGGAACAGAACAGAGCCCTCAGAAATAATACCACACATCTACCACTATCTGATCTTTGACAAACCTGACAAAAACAAGAAATGGGGAAAGGATTCCCTATTTAATAAATGGTGCTGGGAAAACTGGCTAGCCATATGTAGAAAGCTGAAACTGG